>NW_008795029.1:2914918-2952578 GCF_000699145.1 Aptenodytes forsteri
GACTTGATGATCTTAGAGGTCTTTTCCAACCTTAATGATTCTATGATTCTGTAAGGGGACTATCGTGACTCTGCCCAGGATTTGAGAAATCCAAGGATACAGGTGACTGCTGACTGAAGTATGAAGTCTCCCTGGTTCAAACTTACCTGAGAAGACATACTTCATGTGTAGAAAAAAATTTTTAAACCATTTTAATTTATAAAATGGGTGTCTTTTTACCATTTTACATGATTGTTAGGATTTTGCATGAGAAAGTACAAGGCAGCTGAAAAGACAGCTGAGTGACTGTGTGATGTGCCAATTCTAACACTTGTAACAGTGCTGCAAAACACACCATCAGCTGTTGCACTCACAGGCACTTGAAATGCTCATCTGTTACATTCACGTGCTCTTGGAAAGAAATGTGCTTGGTATCATCTCAAAATGTTAAATTGCATTGTTTTCCATACATAAACACCTTTTAGGCACTGCTCAATGGCATGACTGAAGCTGACAGCTTTGACTGAATTATATACCTGCTACAGCGTCACTGTCTGGAACAGTGTGGTCAAGTTCCGTTATCAAGACCACTGATGGCTCATCACCTGCATCAGACAGGGAAAAAACCAACAACATGCTGTCTCTTAAACACTTGTACATCCTGGTAACTCCAGTTATACTCTGAGCCCAGAGTATAACTTCAGTTATACTCATTAGCACCTTGCTTCCACTACTCACAACTGTATAAATACAAAATTTCGGTAGTAATGTACGAGGGAAACGTTGTAGGCATTTATTATTATTATACTGTTTCAAATTAAGTGACTTTTCAGAAAAACAATAGCTAATGCTGTTTGGATCAAGTCCATTCCATTCCTTGATGATTACAAATACAACCTTTTAAAAATCTTAACTAAAAAATAAGAAACTTAAATGATCTCTTAGAAGCTGCTTTTAGTGGTAGCTGAAAGAGTGCCAGGATTAATCCAGTGCATTTTTGGGGAGAAGTCCTCCATTTATGCAATATATTTGGAAAGTTCCTTGATTCTTGGAGCTGCTTTATATTCTCCGAGAAGCCTTATCATGCTCAATATCTCACTAGAATTTTAAATTTAGTTTGCAAAGCTGTTTACATTACACCATACCTCAAGTAACATGATGAAAAGCTTTTTTCAAGGCAAAACTTATAAAACTAGATTAGTACAGCTAGCAGGTATATGTAGAAAATGAGGCTATGAACATCATACCAAGTATTTTTGATGAGGTTGTTTGCATACTCAAAAAAAAAAAAAAAAAAAAATAACTCAAAAAAAAAAAAAAAAATTAAAATGTCAAGACCAAAATTTGCGAGGCAGTTGGAGGTTTCTTCTGTGTTAGAATTCCATATGCAGCTGTGACAAGACCACTTTTTTCATGGGAGTCACCACAGTGTGCTGTCATCTGATTAACATTGGTATGTCTTCTGTGGAGTGAAGACTATAGACTTCTCAGCCTGTCCGTGCAGACGCTAAATAGCCCATGACCTTTTTTGCCTTCAAAAACAAGCCAACTAGGGCGGGAGTCCCTAAGCTATAATGTACGAGCCACTTGGTGATACACGGTCCAGCACAGAGCTGGGAGCTATTGCTGTCCCTGGTGGTATCTGTCATAATGCTCAAGGAGGGGGGACTTGGGATTTATTTTCTTTTTTTTATGAACATAAAACTGGGATCACCATAACTGTTGGCAGAGAAAAGTATTTGTTTTGCTGTACCCTTCTCTTTGTCTGCTTGGTAGCAGTGCGTTGTCCCTAAAGGACTGGCTGGATTTTACTGTGGGAGCTTTTAAGTATATCCATGCTGAGCTTTCTGTTTGGTACTAGTAGTTTGATTGATGTGAAGTGCATGTCCAAGTAAGGTATAGCAGATATGTGTGCACAGTTAGCATTTCTCAGCGTTCGAGGCTATTTGCTTAGAGTGGAACTCAATTTTATAAATAAATGTCTTTACAGGCCTGTTCCTTTACTGGCTGCTGTAGGACTGGTATCGGTCTCAGCACATGCTTATGAGCCAATGTTTTTATGTGTTTGTTAGTTAAAAGAAATGCTTTATATTAAAACTGAATTTCTACTGAAGAAACTTGGTAAATTCTTACAAGTTTAACTTCTCAAAATGAGACACTTTTAAAGCTAATTGGAGTAATGTATCTAACAACATGTCAAGGAGAACCTTTGCATGGTAAACCTCATCTGTATTGTGTTGCTGCTTCAAGTAATAGAGAAATGAAATCCCAGCTTGATTAAAATCAGTAGGAGTCTTGTCAGGATTTTTGTCTTAAGACTTTTAAGCTATGCAGGTTAACCAGCCTCTTAAATGAAATTAATTTTAAACACCTTACTCTAATTCCTTCTTTCCTGGGAATTACAGCAAATACGGAATATATAAAAATAACTTCTTTTTCAGCTAGCAGCATTCAGTTCAAGAAGTTAGAGCAGTAAAGCTCCATTAGTGTAAAAAGGCATTGCCAGCTAAAAATGAGCTATGGAGAGGTATTTCAGTAATGTCAGCAATAAAATTCAGAGTGTATGTATGCATGTGCGCATATATATATGTCTGGAATTTGGTGCCGCACTTGATGAATTGTCAATTCAACTGCTGTTTGCTGTCCTGCCTGTGTGGGTATTTCATACAGTAACAGAGAAAGAATGCAGCTTAAAAAAAAAAAAAAAGACATTTTCAGGAAACAGTGCTGCCTGAAATTACTGTTAGCCTTTACTAACTGCTAGTCATCTTTCTTCTTTTTTTTTTTTTTTTTTTTTTTTTTTTCTTTCCCCTTTGGCCAGACCACTAAGATAAAGTTGAAGAACCCATGGTACCATCTGCAGCTATAGGGAAGGCATGAAAGCATTTTTAATTTTTCTTCAAAGTTCCCTGAACCCAATTGGGAAAGATTTTAGGGAGATATTCCAAGTACTGTGTGCTGCAGTGGCTTATACTGATCCGTTGCAACTTTTAATGGCGTATTAGGTGTATTGGAAATACCTTTGCTGCATTGTTGCACTTCCTACTACTTTTTCCCTGTTTTCTGTTGTAATAAGCAGCCCAGCCACAGCATTTGTTATTTTTCCCTTTCTATTCTCCCATTTCCTAGAGAGCCTTTTGCTTTTCAGAAAGAGTTTGGCTGGGGTTCCTTGTTAGCTTTGAGATCACATGAACCTGGGAGGTATAGCTGGAGCTCTGCCAGCCTGACTGTCAGCCTTCATTTCGCTGCCTGTTCTGTGCTTGGAGAGCTCCTTGCCAAGGGAGAGGCAAACACCAATAATCTGTACAAAGAAGCAAGGGCTTTTTAAGATTAAGTTAGGGGGAAGCTATACCTGCTTTGTTCTGCGTCGTGGTCAGAACGCTTTCATGGTAAGATGTGATGCATGTAAACTGAAATTTGGAGTTTCCTCAAAGAGTGGCATTTTTATGTTGCATAGGGAGGTATGAAATTATTCTCTAGCAACATTAAGCTCATAAAAGTTAATACAACTTTCTTGGGTTTATATATTTTAATATTTTGTAGTTATAGATGTTCTTTTGTTTATAATCTACTTGAAATATATAGCCATTTAATCAGAAGAGAAAGCAATAACAGTTTATTATGAAAATTAATAGCTGTTGTGATATCTCTGAATGTAGTGAATCTTTCTCTTTTGATTTAAATCATGCTTCATTTTTCAGATATTCTACATGCAGGATGAAACATTAGATACTTGCTGGAACTAAAGTAGGAAAGCTTTGTCAATTCTGTTTAGTCCGTGACATGAGTACCTTTGTGCTTTTGGTGCCTCAGGTGGCTCCAAAGAAATTGGAAAAGTGCTTAAGCAGCAGTGTAATTGAAATTCAGGAGGGGTTACATGTCTAACCTGTTTAGGCATTCTGTAAATCCCATTTTTCTGCATCTGTAGGCAGTGGATATCTTTGTAAATCTGCTTGATTATAATATCTAAACAGGAAAATACAAACTCTATTATAGAAACTGGCTTATTCTTCTGACAGGGTAGTGTATGACCTTAGACATCTCATGCCTCCGATGTGCCCCCAGTGTAATGAAGAGCAGTCGCATGGCAAGTTTAGAGTTCTTCCTTGTTTGTTGCCTCCTCTGCTTCTGTAACAGCAGACTTCTTGCTGGATTTGGCACTCGCTCTTAAGGCCATGAAGATGGAGAAGTTGTGAATGTAGACGTTAGGTCTTGCATAGGTGCAATAGGTGCAATAGAAGCCATCTGAGCTACAAGGATTCACGTGCTGCCTTAATATCATTTCAATGCCACCTACGCATCTGTAGGGTAAAAAGTGGTGGATTAGATTAACTCACTAGCTTCCAGCTGGACCATTTGTCATGGAAATGAATTGCTTTGCCTCTGTTCTAGCCAATACCCAGATTAGATGTTGGGTTCAGTTGTTGCCTCTGGCACTGAGGAATTACTCAGGGCTGTTTCATGCAAATGCACAGATTTGCTGGGGTTAATCAGTGCACCCTCTTTGAGTGTTTAGAAAGTCAATCCATCACTACATAGGAGGAGGGAGCTTTGGTAACAGAAATATTGGAAAATAATGAAATAAACTATTTAAGATTTTTTTTTTCAAGTCTGTTTTTGCATTTTGCTATAGCTACAACAGGTGTTTATGTCCACAAACATAAACACAGATTTCTATGTGCGCAGAAATCTTCCTACCACTGAAAATAGCTGTCTAGGAACTCCTTTTGTTCATTATTCACAGGTACAAACTGCAGACTAGATGCGTGCTGATACGGCTGGGTTTCTTTGCTGTTGAAAATTGTGCTGGTTTAGAGTTGACTAGAATTGGTTAAATGGCCAGCTGCCGAAGGAAAACCTTTTCCTCCAGCTAAAGTTATTGTGGTTTTTTTAATTGCTAGAGGCTAAAGAGAGTTTATTTAATTTGGACATGCAATTTAAGTTACTTAGTGAGCAGTTTTATTTTCTCAGCTCAGCTTATCAGATCTGCTTAAGCCTATTTGTTGATCATAAAGTACATTAGAAAAATTGTGATTCTTTAAAATTATTTGTTGCACATAATTAGATTATTGCTTGTAGTCTTAAAATGTCATCTAAACTAATTATTGAACAGATTAATATATTTTCCATTGACCATTACTGAACAACTTCTTATGTAGGGAGGAGGAGGGAAATAAATTTGATATTGCATCTGGAGTCTGTCAATTTAAGCTTACTGCTGTCAAATTTGGGTGACCTGTTTTGCAAAGTCTTACCTGGGGAAATGTACTTTTGCTAATTACTAAGTGTGTGGAGGGAAGGAAGGCTCTGTGGTAGCCCTGCAGCACACGTGACTTCCATCCAAAGAATCATCTTGGGGCAAAACAGCTACGCTGAAAATGGGTTGACTCAGTTTCTTTTAGGGAAAGCAGCAGTGGAAAATAAGCTGCCTGGGATTAACTGCTGCCAAGGAGACCTGTTCAAAAGGTGGAAGTTCCAGGGAAAACCAAATCAATGTTGCTTCTGCTGAAGTTTCTGGGAGGTGGGGAGCAGGTCCTTGAAAAACCAGGCAGTCTTGCCAGCAGCTTCTGTTTCCAGTAAGGTGTGTGGATATATGCATGATGATGTGTGTGTGCAGAGAAGGTATTGGGGACCTCTGTAATGCTGTCAGGACTTGCCAAAAAATCCAATTGGAACAAGGCTGGTGGGCCTACAGCAGAGTCAGTTCTCTTAACGCTGCCTAAAATCCTCTTCACTAGCACTCTGTGTCCTGAGGAGAGTTTTTTTCCAGGAGAAATCCTGGAAGTTTCTTTTTCCACATAGGCAGGGCTTGCAGTCAGAGGAATGGGGGGAAAAAATACAGCAAAAATGTCCCATTACACATGTTAAGGAAGCTGTTTTACTTTTTTCCCCTCCCTATTACTGCTTATTTTGAGAAACACCTCTCATTTTAGAACATACACTATACATTCTAGAACTATACTATATATAGAAATTTGCTGTTCTGTCTGTGTGCTGTAGTATGCTTTTGTATAGTTCCAGCTCTGAGCAATAGTACGATGTGGTGTATCGCTTACCCTGGCATATTTCATTCCACAGAGATCATCTGTGCCTGCGCTTTTCACTGTTGCAAAACACATTTACGTTGGAAGGCTATAAATGAGATTCTAGAAGGTACCACAATGGCATACATGTGTGCAGCCAGGACCGGTCCCAAAGGGAGCAGCTGGGTTGCTTTCCCATTTTACTAACTGGTGTGGCTCCAGCAGGGCTGCTGGGCTTGCTTTCCTTCACTGCGCTGCAAAGGAAGAGGCTCACCAGCAGCACACAGGAGAAAACAGTGCCAATGTTCGGGGGACTTTGGTAACATTTAGATGTTTAAGTCCAAGAGGGTGTCCCTCGTTCTCTTTGTAATTCCTTCAGTAGTTTTTCTGGTGAGGATTGAGCTGCCTGGGGTTGATGGGTCCCCTTGACTTTGCCCAGAGCTGCTGCCTTCTTGAGAAGGCTGTCTGCAGTTTGGCGTGTGCCATGCTCTTGAGCTGCTACTTGTGCCCAGTGTAGACCTTGCTGAGCTTCTCAAAAAGTAGGATGGTCAGCTTTGTGCAGACTGGATACAGAGGTGTTGGGGTTCCTGACATACATCGTAGTGAAGTGGTTGGAGCACTCGCCCAGAAAAAGAGAACGCTCTTCAGTTTCCTCTTCAGCCTAGAGGGCTGGGTGGATGCCCAGCAGACCGGCTGCCAGGCTCTTTCTGGGTGAAGACACTGTCTTGAAGGAGTCAAGATTCACTAGACCAGAGGGGGTGGTAGCAAAGGGAAACTTGGTTCCCTGCTGACTGAGTGAGGCCTTAACTTGTAAAATGGGAGTCTTGAGTTTTGCTCTCTGTTTCCAGTAGCATTTATACATCTAATAATCACTTGATATGTGATGCATAATTAGTACTTGGAGTAGGGATCCTGTTCTCATCTGATTGCATTTTAAATGAAGGACTTGCATAGATGTCGAAAGCCAGGCAAGGGCTGTGATTGTGAACCCTGATCATGATGTGTGCCTTTCAGCAGGCAGATGAAACACCAGTCTCTGCAGAAGGGCAGAAAGAGGGATGAAGCTGAGCTACCCCTCTGTCGTTGTCTTTGGCTTGCTTAGATGGAGCCTGCCAGAAATGTGGATTATCCTGTGTCCGCCTCACAAGGTCTCAAATCTTCTTGTGCTCCACTTAAGGTAATTTAGACCCCGGTAGATTCCATTATGGAAGGCAAATGCTGGGTGTCACTAGGCCAAAGTCCTTTGGGATTCTTGTTCTTAGCATTTAATAGGTCCACATGTGATCATCTTGTTCTCCGTGAAGTTTTGAAGAACTTCTGCTTGGTCTGATCTGGCAGGTTATTAGTCACTGCTGTTTGTTTGTTTGTTTGTTTTTTAAATCTGCGTAATTGTTTAACAAAGAGGGAAAATAGATTTAAAGAACAAAAAGGTGAATAATAAACGTCTTCCTTGCATGAACTTGAAGATTGTTTCAATACTTATACTGGCAGAATTCCTGTCAGCTGGTTATGTTAGCCCAGTGTATCTAATATTCCTAGAAGATGTAATATAAATATGTTGTCTCCAAATGGCAACCAGAGGTCACTGCTGTTCTTTTATCCATCTTTTTGTTGGGTTTGTTTTCCTTTTGGAGGGGTCAGTAGAGAGCAAATGCATATTTAAAAATTTTCTTCCTTTCAGTTCTGGTTTCGCAGTGACTGGGATGCAAAAATATCCAGAGATAGATGCTGTAAGTATTTTCCGCTACTGTGCCTGGCCCTTTAATCTCTTTTAAGAAATTTAATCTTGCCCTTCCATGCCCAGTAGATGTTGCTGTTGAATCAATAACACCGAAAGAGGACAAGGGGGGAAAAGTTTTCAGAGCTCAGAAGGTATGGTAAATATTCCAGTATCTTATCCAGAGAAAAGTTGTCTAATTTTTTTTTTAAAAATGTAGTGCCCATAGTGTTTTCATTTATATATATCAGCTTGGGAATCTGCAGCATAAATGAGAAGTAAGCATTGTGTATGTAACTTTGAGTTATAGGTTTAATGTCCTGTGGAGAAACTGCAGGGAAAGTGGATTTTCTACCCTGCATCTCCATTATGGTTTTACTAAATATTTATATTTTGTACTCTCATCCTAAGAAGCATAAATCATGTCAGTCATGGTGGTATCTATAGCACGATATAATTTTGCAAAGCTATATCATATGGTAAGAATAGGCATTCCTGTAGCCTCTCCAAGTCAGCATTGTTCCTTGGAAGCTGGGGCTTTGCCAAGTTGTTGGAGCACCTTTTAGGATGAAAACTCATGACACAGGGTGGGTTTTGCATGCTTTTATCGAAGGAGACAAAGCAGGGGAGGCAGGTCACTTTGGGAGAGGAGACTGAAAGAGGAGAAAGAGGAAAACGTTTAAAGGTGGCATGCTTCCTTTAGCAACACCTCTTCAGTAAGAGTAGGTGTAGAGAAAGCTTTTTTTTTTTAAATGCAGTCTCGTCTTCTAACAGAGTTTGAGGAATAGTTTGCTGTTGATAAGAAAAAATGTGTGAATAAAATATGGAGTAAACAAGTAATCTCACTGCTGAATTTTCTTTCCCCGCTATATGGGAAAACATCTGCAGCTATTGGTTTCCTTGGAAACAAATTCACTGCAAAAGCTAAACGCACTGCACTGAGCCTGTCAATTTTACTGCATTTGAGAAGAGTTTAACATGCCCACTTGGACCTTTTTACTACATTTGTTTCTCAAATGCTGTGTCATTTATGCTGTTCTTACATAAAACACCTGATCAAAGGAGATGTGTGACATGCTTTGGATTTCGGACAGAACAACAGGAAAGGTTGGTATTTACAAGCCTAAACATGGACTATGTGTGAGTGCATATATATATATATATTTACTTACAGACAGCATCTAGTTTTCTGAACACTTATTTTTAAAGTCTTGCCTTTTAAAGCTCAGTGCTATTGTGTGCATATTGTCGCAGTCAGCTGTTTTTTGGAGTTGCAGATCAGAGGGCTGCTGAAAGGAATTGCTGGTACATTTGCCTCATAATAGGATTTTGGCAGGACATGGGTTTTATTTGTAGTTTATTTAATTAATTCAATATGGGATACATGTATGTGTTCTCACAGATTAGTATTTTTGTTCTGGCTGTGAGAGGAGTATGGTTTCATACACTGAGTTAGAAGATTTTAGTGATGCTTATGATTAGCTTCAACTGTTCAAGCCAAAAACAAATCCATGCAACAGTGTGGTTGTGTAATTATTTCAGGAAGATTTAATTTAAAACTTATTTGCATTATTGTACTTTAAGAAAGAGCAGTTCTGTTAAGCAAGTATTGCATAAGAATTAGATTGCTTTTTCAGCAGGTATGTTTAACATAACTTCATGAGTGTACCTGGGTCACAAGTACATGAGGTAGAAGTCACGTTTGTGACTGTCTTTCTGTAAGTAAAAGTTTCCCATATATATTGGAAAAATAACATATAGTACTGAGAAGACTACGCTGTATAGAAAAACATGTTGACAAAACATTGGCTGTAGCTTGTCAAATATTATAGAGACATCTGGCAGTGATTCCATGGTGGGATTGCTTGCTAAAATAGGTTTTAAAATGTTTCATAAACTCTTTTTCCTCTCTAAAAGGAGGCAGCTGTTCACATGAAATTATATATGTTTAGTTACTAGGCCCTTTGCATTTGGGATTTTATTCATGAATATTAAACAACCTTTGAATCTGAGACCTTACTGTGTTTTCCCCACAGATAATGTTGCCTGTCATTGCTGAGGTATATCTTTTTAAAGAGTTCTCTCTCTAGAAAGGACTTGAAGTGAAGTTTTCATGGACTTTCTCTTATTACTATTTGCTTTGGATGCTCTAAGTTACTAATATTACATTAGAATGGTCCATGTGCTCTGTGTATACAAACTGAGCCTATCTGGGGACAAGGGAGGTGGGGAGAGCAGGCAGATACTGTCTTTTCCATGAGAAACTAGTCTTTGGTTTTAAATACTCTTTTGCAAATGTCAGGGGGAAAGGAAGGAAAGGGATAGAAGTAGAGTGAAAGAATTATTTGTATGTCAGCTGTTATTCATGATCTATCTTCCGAATCCTATCCTATCCCTCCTTGTTGCCTCTACACATTTAAAAACGTAGAAAATTAATAAAAAAATATTTATTCTATTGTAAAGCAAACAGTGCAGTTCCTTGAACAGCATGCCGCCTAATCCCATGAAAGCAATAAAATTAAAATTAAACCATCTGATAAAATAACTCCTTCTACTTTTTGAGAGCTCTTTGCCTGCAACCCATTACCTCACCACTGACAATTACTCTAAAAGATATCCCATTCACACATACATGTGACAACGAAGAGAAATCTGGTATTTAGAAAGACGAAGTAGGATAGCAGGTTTTTACAGGTAACATTGCATTATGGAAAGCTTTTGGATAGTTAAAGAATATCTGACTTCTGTATTTGATCAAACATAATTTCAAACGTTATTTGCGAAGTTGTTTATTTTTATGCATTTCTTCAGTTTTACCCAGTAGAGCCTTCTAGCCACAGTTACTTAGTGATTTTTGCTTTTGTAGCAGGTGATCCTAGCAATGGCAGATAGAATCATAGAATCATTAAGGTTGGAAGAGACCTCTAAGATCATCGAGTCCAACCGTCAACCCAACACCACCATGCCCACTAAACCATGTCCCTAAGCGCCTCATCTACACATCTTTTAAATACCTCCAGGGATGGGGACTCAACCACTTCCCTGGCCAGCCTCTTCCAATGTTTAGCCACTCTTTCAGTAAAGAAATCCAACTGTATTTGGTTCTTGGTATCTTTCAGTAAAGATCCAACTGTACTAATAAGCACAGATGTGAAGGTGACTATTTCCTTAATGGCTGTTTGTTTCTCTAAAGGGCTGGTCAAGATCTTGAAGGAAGTAAATGGCTTTTAGGGGGATGCTAATGCAGATCAGTCTCTAGGGACCAAAGACACTTTTCCTTTCGTGTGTGTTGGTGTGGTACAGCTAAAAGTTTCAAGCCAGGCCTTCCAGTGCATGGTATCTGGCATCCTCAAGCCTCCTCTATAAGCTGCCCTTTGGAATCGCAACTTTTAAATTATATTTCGTAATTCTAGCTTCCCTGTTCTCCCTGCTGCTCGTCTGTGCTCTGCTGATGCATTGACAGTATTCATCTCTGAAAATGCTCTTCCTCTTGGGTACGCAGGTGGGAATGGTGAAGAGGATCAAAATGTTCTCCTTCAGAGATCCAGGCATTGCCACTGAAATATATAGGAACATGATTGGAGACTGGTCCATTATACATGTGCCGTCTTGGAAAGGGGCATATGGTACCTTGATTCTTTCTTTCCTTGAAGTCCTTTCCAGGCCTAACACCCTGACAGTAATCATGCAGAAGCATTGTATGCTATGACAAATATATGACCATGTACAATGAAATAGTGTGAGGTGCTGGTTTTTTTGTCTGACACTTTCATGTATTTTTCCTTTACTTTCTTCGAAATTTTTGTGTACTTCTGAATTTTTTTATTAAGTCATAATTTTTTTTTAATGTTGTCGTAAATAACATCTGACTGGAGCTGAACCAAAACCAGCATTGTAGATATGCCCTTTGAATCAGCATATCCAAGTTGTACAACTGTGTTTCAGTAGGCATTCAGCTACTGAGCTTTTGAGGGAACCCTGTGCTACAGTTTGATCTTGATGTGGTAGTTACGTCTGATGAGTAAATGCAGATGGGTAAGTGGCGGAAGTGCGGGACAGGATGGCACTGATGTTCTGCTGAGTCGGCAGGGCAGCTGGCAGCTGAAGGAGTGAGTCATTTTCAGCCCATTGAAATTGGTCTCGTAAAGATAGGAACTCTGGGAGCAAAACTTTGCAGAAACTTGAACTTGAGAATGGCAAGAGTACAGAACCTGAAGTTTTGTGGAAATCTCATTTCAAGCTTTGTTTAGGTCTCATAAAACATGACATGACTCAATGGACAACACAATATAGTGCAAGAACAGCATGATTACAAAGCAACTGTTGAGAATTCCAGTGTTGAAAATATTTTGATGTGCCAGTTGGTGCATCCTGGAGGTTATTAGTTACCAATAACTGTGCAGCTGACCTGACAGCATTGGATAGTGTTAGAAACAAACATCTTATGAGTTGGAATAAGAAATGGTGTACTGTGCTCTGGGGATGAGTCTCTCTGTGAGCCTGTCCCTCTGTGTTAATCTTTGTGGATTTATGGAGCCAGCTCTTGGTTATGGTTGTGATTGACTCAACTCAAAAGATCTTTTTTGAAGTATCCAGATGTTAGAAAACTTAAAAAAAAAAAAGTGAAATGGAAGCCTATGCACTCTCTTATGTGTAATAGATGGTTTGTCAAAAAGCACTTTTTACTGCATTTTAAAGGCAAAGAAAGTGGAAAATAAACACCATTGCATTAAGCTTGTAACTGACAAAAGAATCCTTGTTATGGATTAGAAAAAGCTGTAAGAGTGAAGGAAGGAAAATAAGAAAAAGCAACAGCAGTACATAATCAAAATAACAAGGAAATGTATACATGCATGCTTACATTTTTCTTTCAAAAGCAGTAACTATTCAGGGCCGTGGTCCTTCAAGAAAACCAATAGCAATACTTTCAGAAGCCCATTAAAGCAAAAATTCAATCTTTCTGTTTCAAGAAAGCACGAAATGGTGGTTTGGATGTGGTTTACAATGTAAAGAAGCCTAGATGACATTGTCCTTTCTTGACAGTTTCTCTGCCTTCATTCTGGCTAAAGCTATAAACTGAAGAGCTGTTGTTTTCCCTCATCTAGTGAGGTATTGTGCACACCAGCTCCCAGGAAAGGTCAATTTAATTTGGCTGGTTTGGGAAGTAGCATCTTCTGTGAAGAATATTAAATGGAAAAAATGATGGGATCTGAAAATGTTTGCTATTTCATATTCTAATTAAAAAAACAACACAAATCATTGTGAACTGGACATAGTGATTTTTGCTTGTCAAGAAATGAAAAAGTTGTAATTGTCTGCAAAAGCCTTTTTTTCAGAGATATTTTTTTTTTCCTTACCTGGAATCTCCTGCCACTTTTGATGAGATCTCACCTGGTCTTTCTCTCTTGTATTAAGCATCTGTCAACACAAATAACCAGACTAAGAAAATAAAATAGCATTATTTACTGAGGATTGTATGCAATAAAATAGATGGGGGGATCGGCCCGTTAAGGAAACGTACACAGAGAAGTTTTCAAGCTCTGTTGCGAAAGACACAAAGGCACCATTGAAGGACCTGTGACTGAGATCTCCTTCGGGGTATGGCCTCTTTGGCTGCAGGCTAAATACCCTTGTGGTTGTTTGAAATGATTTTCCTATTCCTGGGTACTTTTTGAGACTTCTTAAATTTTCCTGTTCTGCATGAAGACAAAGCCAAGTCCTTTAACAGTGCTTGGGGTGCAGTCCGGAAGGGAGGCCAGCACGCAGGGCAGAATAGTAAGTAGCCTTGGAGGGGCACATCTGCCAGAGGTGGGCAGCTCACCCAGACCAATCACAAACTGCATTTTCCCATGTCCTCAGTGCGTTCCCTGAGTATTGCACTATTTCCTTTTCTGAAAAGGGAAAAGCTTTCTGTCACTGTAAAGCCACAGTGAATGCTACGTTTTGAAAGATGTAAAAGTGGAAAAGGGTAGTCAAATTTTAAGAAAAACATCCCATTAAAAAAAAGTTCCGAATTAAAGTTGACATCCTTCTACTCTGTCCTCTATCTGTGATAAAACTTGTCAGCCTGTTCCTCAGGGGTAAGCACTTCAGTTTTATTCCGTGCAATCAAATTGAATGGTCCTGGAAATACCCTACTTATTTATTCTGAATACTTTTTAGATTGCTGATTGTATGTGAAATTAACAATTGTAAGTGACAGTTAATATCACATTTTGTTACAGAGTAATTTCCTGAGGATGTTTTAAATCAGCCCTGACTCTTGAATGGTAGACCTGCTAAACTTGACGTGTACAGCCAGTTCTTTTGAAATAGTGATGTTTTTTTTCAAAGTGGGGCATATAATAAAATTTGGACTTTTCTTAATACTCCAAATCTGAACACACACAAAAAGGGATTGATTTAAATTCTAATACTTTTTAGGAGGCCTCAAATTTTTGAGCTTTAAAGAATATTGGAGTGACTTTTTTGGGGGGGAGAAATTAATTTTATGACTCTTCACCCTGCATTTCCTTTGAAAAGAAAACCACCATGACAAGAGAAAACAAAAGATGTGTTTTCTGGATTGATTTCATTTCTGCATTTAAATACAAAATACTAACTGGTGGAGAATAGGACTATGACATCTCTGCATCCAAACTCTACCACCTATTTAATTATCCTGGTACCTTTCAATACCTGCTCTTCTAAAACAAGAGCTCCCCGATTTCCACTTTTTTCTATGTTTAAAGTACTGTGGTTTCATGTTTTTTAGGGGTTGGAGTACAGTTTCCCTTGTGTGGCCTTTCCTTTAATTATACATACCTGTGGAAGCATCCCAAGGAAGAAAATAACAGTGATACTTCATTTCTTTCCATATTATGTCTGTTTGCAGCAAGTTCTTTCCCCGCTCACCTGCATGCTTCCTGTCTTCGGTCTTCCTAACTTCCCACAGAAAGCGCTTCCTTCATCTATAAAGAGATCTCAGTAAACTTAGAAAGGTAGGATCTTACTTGGCATTGCACTGGTGAAGAGGCAACATTCTTTCATTGCCATGCCTGCTTTTAGAGGAGTGCAGCTGCTGGCACATCTGGGTAGTTTAGTTCCTCAGACTGGGGAGGGATAAATCAGCTGAGCAGGGGCAGTTGGAAGTGTTACACTAAATAAACTCTTTCAAGGCTGTTGGCTCTGCAGTGGTTACTTAATCCCATGTGGCAAAAGAGGAGGATGAAGAAGAAAGCTGAATGAAGCAGTTACTGGGAAACTTGGTGCTCTTTAGAAACACAGAAGATCAGTGGAAGAGATGCAAATGACATTTCATTTGCTTCATACAGCAAGGGAGGCTGGGGAAAAAGAAGACCCTGCCTGTTACGCTAGGAAGTATTGGAACCCTTGATCTGGTCAATTAATTTAAGTTCATACAGGCTGAAGAGCCTAACTACAAAACTTCACAGAAGTATGAGGAATGCTGCTCTAGTGTAAAACTGAGATACAGGATATGGAAAAAATGAATTATGGAAGAGTTAGTGGCTAAGCTAAACTTTAAGAACTAATGTTGGATTTTTTTTTTTTTAAGGAGAGGCTAGATTGCAACTGATAAGGGGGAAAGAAAGATGTTTAGCGAAGAAGACTGAAAGTACTGGGAGCTGGACTGTAGCAAGGTTGGGCTGAATTGGGGAAGAGGCCACCAAATAGAAATTGGCGCGTTGCATTTCATCCGTCTTCTACTACTTCTCAGCCATGGGCCTGAGCAATAATGGAAAGGAAGGGGAGCACCTCTGCAGAAAGAGGGTGATGGTGAAGCTTTTTCCCTACTGCTGAGTACTTGGTCTGGGTACCACCTTGGCCTGGTCCCTGTGTGTGGCTAACACACCTCCCAGGCGAGGGAACGTGGAGAGCAGCTGCTAGGCCTTTTTTTCTGCATGGCGCTTACTTTCTCAAAGGAAAATGTTATGGAGGTTGACCTGACACTGAGGACTCGACGGAGATTCAGTAAATTAATAGATTAGTAAAACAAGACATAATTTTGGTGGAATTGCCATATTAAATGCTCCTGCACATCTGAAGGCTTCTTTAGTCTGTGTTCCTATATGAACCTTGCTCATACTCTGGCTTTCTACGAGTGTTTGAGTGTCAAGTTTTTAAGAAGAAAAGACTTTTACTTTTTTTTTTTCCTTCCTGCATGTATTTGCAGGGTAATGACTTGTAGAATGCGAAGTTCTCTGTATTCCTTGAGATTGTGAATCTAGGAACAATTTTCTCCTTGTGAAAGAGTGAGGTGTTGCCAAAAACAGAATACTGCCATCTCTGCTTATGAATCCCAGTTTCAAATCCTAGATGCTTTACATAATAAAGCCTAACTGGGCTGATTGCCAAGAGAACTCAGTCATTCAGAAAAATAAAAGGGAAAAATCCCTTTGCTTCATGAAGGAAGAACTGGTGCCAAGAGGAGGTTGAAATGTTAAAAATGCATTTTCTGTTTGGATCTTTCATATCAACCGTCCTGTCTTCCCTTTCTTTCTCCTCTTATTTAAGGCTGGGGATCAGTATTGCTCTTGTGCAGTGGATGTATGTGGAAATTTTTTGTAGGACCTGTGAGGATCTGGATTGTGAAAACCACATTCAATGGGTCTCTTCCCGCTCTGCCGGCGTCCAGCTTAGGTAAGTCTTTCTGGCTACATCTGCACATCTGCAGTGTCTTAGGACAGCAGTGGTGACGTGGATGCCTGTAGCTTCATTGCTTACACAGTCTGTAGAGTTTTGTGGCATGTGATGTCGGGGCCATCCAGAAAAGAGCGCAGCTGACTTGCCTGCCTGATGTTGACCACGTGGTATCGCTGGGAAGCAGTATGGGATGTTTGGCAGAGGATTCAACTGCATAGGCACAACCATCTATATGCTCTGCCCGTTCCCTTCGCAGCAAGTGATGTGGTAGGGCCCATGCAAAGCAGCAGGGAAACCTGTATGTGTTTTAATTTCTTGTAGTCCTACTTTATAGTCTATAAATAGTATTTCTTCCACTGCAGCTGCTCTCAGGCTCTTAGAGAAACTAAGCTCCTATGGGTTAAAATGGAAGCTCTCTTGTGGATTAATAATTGATTAAAAAACAAGAAATGGAGAGTTGCTTTAGGTGGTCAGTTTTCTGTGGGTGGAGGGGAGTTACTGGTGGAGTAAAGCAGGGATTTCTGCAGGAGCTTCAGCTATTCAACATAATCCCAAATGAGCTGGAAATGGAAAGGAAGCGTGGAAAGACAAAATTTCCAAATATGTGAAATTATTAAAAATAGTCAAATTCAATGCTGAATGCAAACAGTTGGAGGATAAATTGGTGATACTAAGTAACTGAGCAGTAGAGTAGGTGCAATTAATTGTTTGTACAGAGCAATACATATGAGAAAAGACAACACTATTCCCTAAGCTAGCTGTTACCCTCAGTAAGAGACCTTGACTGATCGTGGGTAGTTCCCTGAAAACAGCAGCAGCTCAGTCAGCACTCAGTGTCGGTCCAAAAGGCAAACAGAGCATTACAAACCGCTGAGAGGGAAACCGAGAACAACAAAATCCTTATGTCACTGTGTAATCTCTGCTGTGCCGACTTCTTCAGTACCATGTCCAGTTTTGTTTGCTTTGTTAGAGTAGAATTAGGGTACGCAGAGGCATGGTGAAGGCGGTCAGAGGTATGGGGATGCTTTTGTACAAATAGGAAATAATTAGCGTAGGAAATCTTCTGTCTGGAAAAAAGGCAATTGGAAGGGACATAATATCACCTACAGTGGAGGTCTGTATAGCCATGAATGGCTTGGGGAAGTGAATAGAGAGTGTTTATTTCCTGGTTTTTTTTTCCACTGCTTCACAAAAGGCAATCTGGGGCACCCAGAAAAATTTCAGGAAGGTAGTTTAAACAAAAGCAGTTTTTCACACAGCACTGATGAATGATATTTATTGTGGCGATCAAAGTAAAGTAAGCAGAGGAATCTTTGAGTATATTGTTGCAAGTATCTTTTGCTCAGGCAAAACTCGTTACATGATTATATGTTAATGACTTAAGGTTACTGCTTTGGCTCCTCACGAGAGGATAGTTGTATGTTACTTCTGGAACATTTTCAAAATCGCTACAATTTCTTGAATGGTAATAGGTAATGCTTTTTGGCTGGAGCTGTTTGAAAATAAGAGGGGTGTAATATTGCTGTGTTTGAACAGGCTTTGCTGGAGACCACAGCCGAAACCAGAGCGAAATAGAGTACTGAAGGAAAAAAATAATGTGGTTGTGGCTTTCAAACCCAATAGAAGTTTAGAAGAAAATCAACACAAACCTGCAGAAATCAGGTCAAATATTACATCCATGTAGCCCTGGAGGTTGGCTGATTAAGTTCTGCAATACATTTGCTCCTTGCTTATTATCTTTGCAGTTTCACTGAAAGAAATAGGAGTACAGGCCATTTGACAAAAATGTTTTCGCTGCATTTTAAACATCTAAGAACTGAAAGGACATGCGTTCCTCAAAATTTCTTTGTGAAAGTATTTCTACACAGTGCTATATTTCAGTATGAATTCCTCTGTTGCAGCAGGGACTAGCCTGGGACTATGGAATGTTTTTTGCTAGTGGTGATACATTAAGCAGAAGTTAAAAATCAGAATCCCACAAGCAGCTTGAATTTTTCAGTAAAAACAAAAAATATATATTGAAAATAATCACATTTTACATGAAAAATGAAAACATTTCCTACTGTGTTTACAGACTCTCAGTGCTAGAACTGGACATCAATCATTTCATACTCAAATTTTAATTTAGCATGAGATGTGTGGGGCTGAAATGGCATGTTTAACTCCCTAATATGATCATCATGATGACCTGCAGAGGTGTGGGGTGTCAGGTACAAACTTCAAGAGAGTGAAAACTGCAATAGTTAGTTCCTGAGCTATACCGACGCCATTATTTCCAGGACTGTTTTGCTTCCCTACGTAGCTCATGGTAAGGTACTGGTTTGATTTTTGTTGCAAGGAGGCTCAGTTGGCTCCTCTTGTTAAGAGTTGATTTTAATTAGTTTAATGTCTGGTTCTTTACTCTGACTCAAGGATATTCAGAAACCATGGATGGTTTGGTTCGATTCCAGTTGCAAACCAGCAGGGATCCTAATCCCTCAGTCTGTAGTTACGTATATTGAAAATACTGTTTCTGGGTTTCCTTCAGTAGAGAAACTACGCCTAAGCTTGTTACTGTATCACTCCAGGCAAGGCTGCTGGATCTCAATGAATGAACGTGATTAAACAAGTAAATGATTAATAAAAAAGACAGTTTTAGGTAAACTAACTTTTAGTCCAGCTAACTGAAACCTTTCATTTTGATGCTCTGCTTGTGCCTTGCATGTTTTGAATTTGTTTGAAGGTGTAGAACATATATAAAGTGGTGATGTTGGTATAACTGAGGTTTAACTAGCATATTAGAGTTCTCCATTCATTTTGTACAAGTATGAATAGATATTACATGCATGTGATCCTGAAAGTTGACTGGCTGTGGTCAAATTCATCAGCACATTTATGTCTTGCTTTTCATTTGTTATTTCACTGAGAAAACGCCGTGGAAAGATGGACCTTGTGGTATATGGGAGGCTTAAGCAGTTTGCCAGTTCTCCAAGGAAAATGTGAAATTGTTATTGAATTGAGGCAGGACACTCAAGGAAAGCTGGGATTGAACTAGCATCTTCTATTGCAGTAGATGCTTATGAATGAATACGTCTCCTGCACTTCTTGCTGCACTGGGAAATAATGTAATCTTACGAGTGAACTTTGCTCTTCTGCATGCACTAGAATGTCTTAGGCCTCTAACTTGCTGCAGTCAACAAGTCCCATTGACTTCCTGACATCTGGAGTTTCTCCCTGGGCTGTCTTTGGATGCGGTGTTCTTTCCCACAGCCTTTGTTTCAAAACAAGCCTCAGCTATCCGTACGCACCCGTGGACTTGCACACCTCTTCTAGTTCCTTTGCTCCTGGTTCACCAGCTGAATGGCCAGAGCCTGACCTGGTAATTGTGGTCTTGCTGCAGATCACTTGTTCCTTTGCAAAAATGCAATCATAAACAGCAGTCAGAAAAACTAAATACTTTTTCCGTATCTAGTCCCTATAGGTGCTGTATTTCTATGGTAATACTTTGCTATGCAAAAGCTTGACTGAAGACTTTTTTCATTTCTATTAGTACAGAAATGAAAATATATATGACTAGTCATATATAATACATGGAGCTGCTGTAGGCCTGTCATACTTAGAGTGGAAATAATGTGAGACTTTTCATAAATGAGTATTTAAATATGATCTCAGTGAATTTTATTGACAGAGGAAGCCCAGATAGATTGATGGGTCCTCTTAAAAAAATTTTTTTTAGCTTATGCCCTCCAATATAATAACATTATATTGTTGAGAGTTACGAACAAGTCATTATAGGTATCCATATATGTTCTGGAAAGGACGGCTGCTTTTTGCCTGCTGTATGTAATCTGTAGAAAAGAATCTTTGTCCTAAATAACACAGTGCAGTCCTTTTAAGTGTACAGAAAGTTGTACAGAGGCACTGTACAGCTTTCAGTCTTGTAGGATTTTCTATATCCCTAAAAGTTTTCCAGTGGTGGTGTAACCTCTATAGCAAATGGAAGTTTACTGGCTGTTAGGCTTGCTTTTCCTAGTTACCTTCTACAGCAGTTCTCTTGTATATGTTCCATATTCCTTGTGGAGTCCACAGATCCTGACTCTAAAAACCCTTTGCCTAAGGTGGTAATACAGATTTTATGGAAATCTGGATTTTGCGGAGTTACGGAGACTGCTGGGGCACAACATTTAAGCAGTCGAGCTCCTCCAAATAGTCCAGAAGATGGCTGTGGTTATTTCAGTGTTTAAAGGAAATTTGAAGTCCTTAGCCTTCAAAAATGACCATCTGAAACCGAACATGAAGGCATCGTGCGGGCTCGTGAGAGCGGAATAGCCTTGGCGTTGTCAGTGGGAAGGCATTTTCCTCCACAGCTACTCACCCTACAGCAAACTGGCAAGAAGGTAGAAAGGTGCCTAGTGTTCACGTAAGCATGAAGATGGGGCTTTCTGCGAGCTCCGGCTGCTCGCCGTTCCCTCGCTGCGCTGTGGATTCAGCGCAGCCCTTCCCAGCGCTCGCTGCAGGCGGGGAGAGACTGGCGGTACGTCGGCTAATCAACGCTTCGCATTAATTCTGACATTTGAGGACTCCACTGCGGGCAAACCCATATGCAGAGGAGGGGAGAGAAGTTTTAAGCGGTGCTGCTGTCATTAACATTCACGGCTCTGGCTTCAAGCAGCGCCCGCCTCACCCAGGCACTGCCAGGAGGGAGTGTGCACTCCTGCCTCCCTTTGTGCCGAGGGGGATCCGTGTGGAGTAATTGAAATGCAGGGCTGCAAAGCACTGCTGTAGTGGTCTGGTTTGGGGATTTCCCCCCCCCCCCCCCCCCTTCGTTCTTGGAGCAGGGGGAACATGTTTGCTGTGGATTCTTTTTGTTTTATCAGAGAATGAGATGCTGGCTGAAAATTGAAGAAATGGCCCTAGAAGAATTGATGCAAAGATTAAATGCGGTTTCCCAGTGCACTGGTAGGAGGAGCTGCTGGTCTTAAATAATGTGCTGTGTGGATACTGTTAGTGATTTTGTAGGATTTACAGAAAATCCTGATAATCTGACTAGCCTTCTTTATGCATGCTTTCATTAATAGGAAAGAAAACGTTAAGAGCTTTTGTCACCAGGTTAAACTTCTGTTTATATTAACACTAATTAACATTTTTAGTGCTTAGATATTCATAAGGCAAGCTTTAGAAGGTCCTCTTGAATAGTTTTGGGTAGCTGCTAGCCCAGTCAAATACTCTGAATGAGTCTTGATTCCTTTTTATCTCTGACTCAGCTGTAGCTAAGAAGTGGGGGGCATTACAGATTTGTCTAGCGGATCAGGTCTAATATGAAGCGGTGAAAAGCCCAGCTAACTCTAAGGCACTGCAGCCAGTACTTTGGGTGGGTCTAAATTGCACTTTCATGAGAATGAAGAGTTGAATGCATTAATGGTGGTAAATGTAGTTTTACATCTGTATGGATTAAAAATTGCAGCAGATCTGCTAAAATGGTTTTAGCACTGTAGAAAGATTATTATGATTTCTGAGAGATTTTCTTATTTTCTTGAAAATGTAAATGCTTATGTGTTCAAAACTAGAACTGAACAGTACTGTACAATAAGCTGATCTGTGATTAGATCTAGGAGTGTTTTCCTGGCTGTTGCTCATGCAGAGATGTAAACATATTTCAGAATAAAAAGTTACCTGGAAAGAGAAGAGATGTGGTTTTTGCATCCTTTGAAACTGTTTCTTTTGCCCTTTATTCTTAGTCTGTTGACAGACATCAGAAATCTTGTATCTTCTTGTCATCTGAGGCAAAACCGGTGGTTTGCTGATACAGAATATTTAAAGTATTATTCTTTGCAGTATCAAAACTTAGAATTTTTCTTCCCATTTCCCTGGTCCTCTGTTTCCTAAGGGTGACTTTTTCAGCTTTTTCAGTTTCCGTGTGTTAACAAGGAGATAATTAGCAAGATGGCTGATGCTGTAGTCCGATGAACAGATAGATTACATGACAAACATGGAATGGACAGATTAGCTGCATCAGTTTTCCTGGATAGGGGAAGTAGGTATTTTACCTTCTTAGTAACATTTTTTTGGGGGGGAAAGCAAGACTTACTCTGATGAGAACAAGCATTAAATTACAAGTAAAGGTCACCATACATACTATTTTCTCCTTCCTTGTTTTTCCTACGCACTTTTCCCCTGATTATTTTCCTATTTTCAAAACATGTCTTTATTGAATGCTTGGATATTAGTTTTATTGCCTGTTTTGATTTTCTGAATGTTTAAGTAAGAAGAAAGCCAGCCTGATATTTGCTAGGGCATACTGTCTTTTGCAGTTTATTTTAATAACTCATACATTGTTTTTTCCACTCCCTTAAAATTGTTGCTGGAGTTTTTCTGAGGCAAGATAAACTTTAATAACATATAGTAGAATTTGTTGGGAATATGGGAGCCTTTTCTTCCTGAATTGAAGTAGAAGGAGCCTCCAGACTGGCAGCAGGCTCGCTGGTTTGCCTGTGAGACCGCCTGTCTCTGTCTCAGCTGTGCAGACATAGGTACACTGTGACCTTCATGTAAGCCACCAGCGGCTCCAAGTGCTGTTTTCACACTTGCCGGCAGGCTCTGACTGTGTGCTGATAGTTAGCTTGTTAAACTTGCATATTTTTCAAAAAAAGCAGCTGTTACTTTACTGTCAATTTCATGTTCATGGGGTTTAGCTGGTCCCTCTCCTCCCCCTTCTCTTTCTCTTTCTGCCTCTCTGTAATCTCTTTGCGGGTATTCCCAAACCAAAGGCACCTCTTCTCTACAGCCAGTGGTTGTATTTATAGGTCACTGTTTCAGTTTTCCTTTTCCCCTTTTCTTTTTTTCCTTGTTCCTTTCAGGTTGCTTAGACCATTTGTCTGTTGCTGTCTCCCATTTTTGCACTGTACTCTGTCCTTGGATCAAATCATCTGCTGTCTGGCTTCACAGCTGTCTTTCTGTTGACTCAGAAACTTTTTGTAAGCAGAGATTTCCTTAACAGCCCAAGATCACGTGCAGGATTTTTCCAAGCCCATTTTTCAATAGCTCCCTGCTCAGGAGTAATTGAAATGCAAAGGTTCCCCTGGCTGCCCCGTAGTGCAGCTATCCACCTTCAGGCATCAGGGGATTTTCTCCTTTGTAGGACCCAAGGAAAAAGACTATTCCTCTTCCTTCGCTTGTTTTTCTGAATGATACAGGAAGCAGGCTGAGATTCATCCCAGGTAGTTTTAAGCATCTAAGTCAGAAGAGGAATTCCCCTAAAATCCATGTGCACTGAAAGGAGAGAAGGCGGCACATTCGGAAGGGAAGTCCTTCCACCTTCTGAGGTGCACTTGTCCTTCCCTTGACAGGGGGAAGCCTGGAGTAGCTCAGCTCCTAACCTAGCATCTCCCCAATGCCTGAAGTTAGGTATGGTAAATCTGAGTTGTTTTGCTGTTTTACCACAACAGCCTTTCCGCCTCTGGCTGCTCTCCCGCTAGCAAGTCCACTGTGTTAGTCTGGCACTGACACAGCCTTTCTGGGCTACTCATTCCACATGGCCACACCAGCACTTTCCTCAGTGGTCCTTCTGCTCCCTCCGCTATGACTAAATTCAAATTTAGTCACGTTCCCAGCCCCCATGGTAAATTACTGACCTCTCTCTCCTTACTCCCTCATGAACGTGTGATCCTCTCACAGGATCCCTCGAGTGCCTTCCTCTGCTACATTTTACAAATCTGGACAGCTTTCTCTAACAAAGCTTTGATTATTTCTCATCTTGCTCACCTTCACTTTATCCTCCAACACCTCGCAGATAGAATCATAGAATCATTAAGGTTGGAAAAGCCCTCTAAGATCATCGAGCCCAACCATCAACCCACCCCCACCATGCCCACTAAACCATGTCCCTAAGCGCCTCATCTACACATCTTTTAAATACCTCCAGGGATGGGGACTCCACCACTTCCCTGGGCAGCCTCTTCCAATGTTTAACCACTCTTTCAGTAAAGAAATTTTTCCTCACGTCCAATCTAAACCTCCCCTGGCACAACTTGAGGCCATTTCCTCTCGTCCTATCGCTTGTTACTTGGGAGAAGAGACCGACACCCACCTCGCTACAACCTCCTTTCAGGTAGTTGTAGAGAGCGATGAGGTCTCCCCTCAGCCTCCTTTTCTCCAGGCTAAACAGTCCCAGTTCCCTCAGCCGCTCCTCAGAAGACTTGTTCTCCAGACCCCTCACCAGCCTCGTTGCCCTTCTCTGGACAGGCTCCAGCACCTCAACGTCCTTCTTGTAGTGAGGGGCCCAAAACTGAACTCAGTATTCGAGGTGCGGCCTCACCAGTGCCGAGTACAGGGGCACGATCACTTCCCTACTCCTGCTGGCCACACTATTGCTGATACAGGCCAGGATGCCATTGGCCTTCTTGGCCGCCTGGGTACACTGCTGGCTCATGTTCAGCCAGCTGTCGACCAGCACCCCCAGGTCCTTTTCCGCCAGGCAGCTTTCTAGCCACTCTTCCCCAAGCCTGTAGCGCTGCATGGGGTTGTTGCGACCCAAGTGCAGGACCCGGCACTTGGCCTTGTTGAACCTCGTACAGCTGGCCTCGGCCAATCGATCCAGCCTGTCCAGGTCCCCCTGCAGAGCCTTCCTACCCTCGAGCAGATCAACACTCCCACCCAACTTGGTGTCGTCTGCAAACTTACTGAGGGTGCACTCGATCCCCTCATCCAGATCATTCATAAAGATACTGAACAAAACCGGCCCCAGTACTGAGCCCTGGGGAACACCGCTCGTGACCGGCCGCCAACTGGATGTAACTCCATTCACCACAACTCTCTGGGCCCGGCCGTCCAGCCAGTTTTTGACCCAGCGCAGAGTACACCTGTCTAAGCCTATCTAATAAGATACGTTACCTTCTTCTGCTTTTGGCCATATCTAGCTATTAAGGCCATAAAGATCATGCTCTTCAGTTTAGCAGTATCATCCTCTTCATATTCCTTCTGTCTCCTGCTCCACAGTTCAAAATGAACTTGTACCCTGCCCTCTTCAAACAGCTAATAAGGGTGCTCCCATGACATCTTCCTCTGTTTACCCCCACATGTGGTCCTCAGTCCTCCTGGTCACTTGCCTTCTACCAAATGGCCTCCTGGACTTGATGACCAGACTATTGCTTTCCCTGTTTTCATATAAATCCTTAAAACAAGGCAAAAGTGATTTAAAGAAATTCTCTATTTCTACCTAAGGTGGTTTTTTTTCCATTGGAATTGTGGGGTTTTTTTTCAGGAAAACTGTGAAATTATTATTGATACTAAAAAAAACTAAAGCCTGGTTTTGTCTGTGTTTATTTTTTTGACGGATAATTGCATCATTTCTCTTCATTTGGCCATAGTTTTTACTTTTCTTCATCTTTCTCAGTTCTGTTGCTGTGTTAAATTAGACCCTCTTCCACAAATTGCTGTTTATGGGCAGAACTTCCCCTCCCTGTGGAACAGTGGCTCAGAGGTTGAAGCCCCAGGGTCTAAATGGTTCTGGTCTGGGACCTCATACGTTGTCCGTATTACTGTCTGCCATGGGTTTTCTGCTTAGGACTCCATTTGCTCTGACTGATATAGAAACGGCGTTAAGGCACTAGCTTTTTCTGTCAGTCACTACTTGCGTTTGCATCGGCATTGAGCTTGGAAGCCTTGCAGTGATGGTGTTGTCTAATTCATGCAAACAGGTGTCCTGGTTTCGGCAGGGATAGAGTTAATTTCCTTTCTAGTAGCTGGTACAGTGTTTTTTTTTTACGATGAGAACAAAGTTGATAAGCACCGATGTTTTAGTTGTTGCTAGGTAATGCTTACACTAGCCAAGGACTTTTCAGCTTCCCATGCTCTACTGACTGAGAGGGCTGGAGGTGCACAAGAAGCTGGGAGGGGGCACAGCCAAACTGGCCCAAGGGACATTCCATACCATGTGACGTCATGCTCAGTACATAAACTGGGGAAAGCTGGCCGGGGGGGCCGCTGCTCAGGGGCTGGCTGGGCATCGGTCGGCGGGTGGTGAGCAGTTGTACTGTGCATCACTTGTTTTGTGTATTATTATTATTATCAATCATTTTATTTCAATTATTAAACTGTTTTTATTTCAACCCACGACTTTTTCTCACTTTTACTCTTCCAATTCTCTCCCCCATCCCACCAGGTGGGGGGGAGTGAGCGAGCGGCTGCGTGGTGCTTAGTTGCCGACTGAGATTAAACCACGACAACAGGCAATACAAATCTGACATTCCCAGCCTTAAGCCTGTGGTAGCCCCACTAATGGTTTCTTTCCACCTTGGAAAGGCGCCACTATTACAGCTACCATCTGTTTCCTCTCGAACAAAATTTTAGCACTCTGCAAAAAGAAGAAACATCTGCAAATCAAAGAAGATAAACATGTATGTAGTTCCTTAGTAAATATGTATGCAGTGCTAGTATTTTAAGTACACGTACCGTCCCTTAGCCATTTCAGCTTCAGTCATTTTTCAGTAGCTCCAGATTTTCTGTCGTATTCACAATTTGGGCCAAAACTTTACACTTCATTTCCCTGGCTTCGTCTTATTGACAGGCAGGCTTTTGAGGTTTTGAAGGCTGGCTCACCTCTCTTGACAAATTAGGAACAGATGTAGAAGGAATGGACTTGCATACCACCTCCAAGTGCCTAACACCACTGGAAAGAGTTGGATTACTGCAAGGAGCAATAGGGACACCCTCAGGCACACTGAAGGGACATTATAAAGTTGCGGGCAGCTGGAAGGACCAGTTCTGTGTGTCCTCCCCATTCCTACTCTCTTGCGAGCTTGCCTGCTCTTTCTTACCCTTGTAGCGTCTTGATTTTCCAGTTTGGAAACCCAAAAAAATCTTTCTCCGTGTGGCAGAGTGCTCTGTGTGCACATGTTAATTTGGCAGGCAGGCAGGTCTGAGCATGAAAGGTATTAAATTACTATTTGGCAACTTCATCAGCTTTCTGGGTAGTTGGTGGAGTCAAAGAGATCCAGCTGAGAGCTCTGAAATCAGCAGGTTGTTGGTGCATCCACTGCACCCAGGTGGCATTTAATGGTAGTGGGGGATGTCTCTGGTATTAGCTAGCTGGCCCTGCATTTCAGCTCTCCTGCTCCCATGTTGAGCTTAACCATGAAAGATGCCTCTGATTTCCCAGGCCAGAGGGTATACAACAGGCACGTTCTTCCTGTCATGAGGTTTAAAATTTCAAGAATAAGGGTGGGAGCTGCAGTTGAAAAGACACAATTAAGCAATTAGGATTGGATTGCTCATGTTTTCTACGAGCATGTACTATTATGGCTTCTCTGTGCACCTACATGGCATCCGTTTCTTAGTATATTCTGGCCTAAATCAAAATCTTTATTTCACTACGGAAACAGCTCGATCTAGTGAAACTGGTGGGAGTAACGTTCAGAGTTGGCAGCAGTCTTGTCCTTATTAAAGAGAGCTGCCTTTTTGGTAATCTGAGGAAAAATATTTTGATCAACATTAAGGTTGATTAAATTTTATTTTAACCAAACTATTGTCACTTAAAAATTGCATCCCATAACATTTCAGGTCAGTAGGGTTTTTTCTTTTTTTGCATACAATGAAAAAAAAAGAAAATGCCCACTTGACTTTATATCCATGTGCACTTCTTTTTGGGACTGTCAACAATAATGATCCGTCTTGTCATATAATCTACCCCAGTCTTTCACTGATTTTAATTGCAGTTGCTGAACTACAGTAGGAAAATTGCAATCTGTGTGGATATCTTTCAACAGACGAACAGGAGATCGGGACAAAATAGGCATTAAACAGTAAACGATGGCACATTTGGAGTGGCTTTTCAGAGGATTACAGGATGCATAATTGTCAGTCTCTCATTCAGCCTATAGACTTTGGGTATATATACTTAAAACTTGCAGAGCCAGGAAAGCTCTGCCTGGACTTATGGACTTAGTAATATTAAAGAAGAAAAAAAACTGTTACTTTGATGCATTTTTAGTATCATAGTGACTCAGAACACTTTCTTGGCAACAGTGCGTGGCACACCTGCCTGCCACGCTTACAACTGCAGAGAGCCAAGCTGCAAGATTACCTTGTGCATATCAAGTAACAGGGAACTTCTGCAGAAAAGGAACAGCACAGTGTGGGGACAGCGGTGTGACATGTAACACAGGCTGCGTTGTCTTCAAGGTGTTTGCTCTAAGCTGATGTGTCAAGCAAAGCCAGGGAGCAGGAGGCGTTTGGGTCACTCACCTTTTCCTTTAATGAAGCAGATCAAGTGAGCTACGGAAGAGACTTGCAATGTTGTTGTTTCTGAGTCAGCCCAACAACTTCTTAAGGTTTTCAGTATCTGAAACAGTGTATTTCAGCTGGAAGTTTGAGCCTGCTGTTTTACAATATCTGGCAAAGCCACTTTAATTTTTTTTCATTGTTTCTTTTATCTTGTCCTATTAAATATCAGCCAGATATGCTTTATTTCGGACAGAAAGAACATGATCTTGGATGCTTTTATATGGATTAATCACTTATAGGTCTCTTGAGGGAAGCCTGCAATACCATGTTAGGTATTTTGACCTCACTTTACATTCTCCAGTTATCCCCATAGCTGCATAGCTTGAGCATGAGCCACCTGGCTCACCGCACGTAGGAATGTAGGCATTGTGGTTGAGGCAAACTGTCTGGTAGTCTAGCCTTTAACATTGCCTTTAACAGCACTGTGGGTACAGCCAACTCAAGCCTTGTGGAACAGCGAGTGTAAGCATATGGTCCTGGGCGTAGGTAGAGACAGGATCATCATCTTGGAGGTTGACTTACTGCACAGTCTGGGCAGTTTCAGACGATAGATCCCCTCACTTACAACAATCTTGGATATTAGTTATATCCTCAATCTGTCACTGCTGGTCTTTTTGTGGCTTTTGAGTTTTTGTACTAATGCTTTGAATTTCTTTATGACTGATGGGAAGTACTATTTGGGTTGTGGTGTACCAGAAACGTGGAGCTGGCTGTTGGGCTTCTCACATGGCTCCCTGGAGCAGCGGGGAGCCAGGCACGATGAATCCTAATGGAGAGATGTTAAACTTGGTCACGCAAAAGGTGGAACGGATTGCAAGTTTCAGCATGAGAGTAAGCTGAAATACACAAGCCTGGTGATACCCACCCGAAAACGTTTCTATCTTCATGTGAAGGCTGATGATTGAGCTTGGGAGGAGCCGGTGCAACGGGGCCTTAGGCAGTTGAATCCCTTTGAGGACACAGGGGAAGATGGCTTCTTGGCAGAACGTGCTGCTCAAATTGTGGCAAGCTGATAAGGCACAGTGCAGTGTGGTACTGCCTGGTTTTGAGGGTGGAGGTGTGTAATGCTGCTCGGCAGCAGTCTGACTTCTTAAAATTGGTAATCTGGGCAAATAGGTATTTGGCAAGTTGAGAACCACACTGCTGTGCAGTAGGTAGGCCTTTGCTTTCCTCCTGCGCTGTTGCTTCAGGTGTGTAAGCGCTGTCCCCTTTAACGTGCTTGAAGCATTTGCTAAGTGCCGGTATTACTAAAAGTCTTTCTGTCTTCAGCACTTTGTGTAGCAGGCAGAAAATGTACACGAAGAAGTGACTGTCCTAGTTCTTTTATAGTCTCAATTCTTGTTGAGACAGAAATGTATCTTTTATTTCAACTCCTGCCTATAGCATGATGAATTTAAAGGGAAGGTGGCTTTGCATATGAAACAACAGGATAACTGATATAAACAGAAAATAATGAGAATACACATAGCTGATTTTAAAAATTACTCTTCAGGCTACAACCTTTGTTATTAAAAATATTAAACGATAAATTACAGCCTTTCTGTAAACAGTTCTGTGTCTGGCTTCTGGGCTGGGCAGAGTGCTTTACTTTGGTCAGTATTTTGTCCTGGGCTGCTGGTTGTGGCTCTGTGTTACCCTGTGTTACTTACCCGGTTGGTCGAGGTTACCTCATGTCACATGCCTGTGTTTTAACAGCGGCTTTGCAAACCCAGCCTTGCATCAGCTTTTGGCCGATGGTGTATACTAAACGAACCAGCGTGTTGCCTGACTCATTTGTTTCCTCCTTCCGTGTTTACCTTGCGTGTGTTACTACAGGCATGATGCCTCCTGAAGCAACTGCCGTGGAAAGGCCCTGCCAAACTTTAATGTCCCCTACGGCTCTGTATCCTGCTGCCGCTGAGTATCTGTAATTGAATTGATTATTCCCTATTTCCATTATCTCTGCATTTTCAATTTTCGGATTTACTGCAGTGAAAAATGAGAGACTCATTTGGTGAATTCATGTGGAGAGATGAAAACTAAGAGTGGATTTGTCCAATTCCCTGCCTGCCTCTGAGAAGTGCCTGAACTCTCAGGCAGGTGCCTGCTGTGCGGCAGGGCAAAACTTACCCGTCTTGTCCCCTCTCACTGCCATACACCATGCACTCCTCTCTCCAAACACCGGGTAATTCTTCTGCTGGGTTTTGTTGTCAGCTTCCAGCTGTGAGTCTGTAACTTGGTTGTTATTACCCAGCGGATTTAAAAAAAGCAGCTTGATGCTTTCTTTACTTAGCATTTCACTTTTTTGACACATTTTACTCAGACATTCAGCATGTTTGTAATGGCAAAGTACATTTATATAAAATGGTCTGTTCTTGTAAAAATACTTCAGAACAAAATAAAAGCTCCCACACAAACATTCAGTGAAATAAAATAGAGAAAAAAGCATGTTTGTGTTTGAGGGAGGGATTTTCCCAGCTTACTTTGAGGACTATTGACAGTGGAAGAAGAGAAGAGAAGGAGAAAGATGGGGTAGGGAAACAAAACAGGTGTATTTGGTTGTGCAGCTTGGATGAGAATAGAAAGCTGGCAGAAACGAGGTGGTATAAAAAGATTTTCTGGATGTTTTGCTCATAGATAGTCATTTAATAGAACATGAAGCTGGGGCCCCCATAATACAGTGTCTGAAATGCAATAGCTTTATGTTTAATAGTTATGATGGAATATGACCTACATACACAGAATCACAAGAGCGATGAAAATTCATCATCATTACTTAATTCATGCTTGAGTAGGTGCCAGGCTTTAATTATGAGACAGCTCTAGTCTGCTCAGGACCCAGACATTTGCTGTGATCCTGGCACGGCTGGTTTTGTCAAGAATAGCCACAGTCAAAAATCCCCTTTCTGGGTTCTGTGCAAAAGCTGCTGAGGCTGCAAATGACCCATGGGATGTACTGTGGAGTTCTGATACTAGAGATTTGAAGGTAAAGAGAGGCAAAGAGCATCTGAGCGCATTGGAGAGAGCAAGAGGAAGCCACTGAAGTTGTTGATGGTGTTCGAAATGGTATCAGCAGATTACAGACAAAAAGGGTCATTTTCATATCAGACAAATCACTTGTGAAGTAATTTATGATGTAAAGGTAAGAAAAAAATATAAAACAACACATAGCATTCCCAGCTTTCTAATTGTATACTTTCTTAACTTCCTTCTGCTGAGTCTCTTAGTGTTTCTCACCCCTAGTTCATGCTGTACTTGCCTTTCAAGGACATTGCAGTCTGCTTCTGACTTCGGTACCATCGTTGTTTCACAGTCAGTTCCTTTGGAAAGAGTATACCTGAATTGCTTTGAGAGCACACAGCCCGGAGTGGGAGAGGGATGTTAATAGAAACAGCTTCTCTCTGTTGTTGTGTGAAGACAGAAGATGAATTATTTCAGTGTGGCAGGTGGAGGTGTTTTTCAAAGCAATTGTTTACATTTTTGAAGATCTAAAAGGTCTGGTAAAAGCTGGATGGCACAGAGGGCTGCCATACATTTTGTATCAGGAGAGTGAAGGTATGCATTAAATACTGTGTTGTTAATTTTGCACATATCTAAGTTAAAGTAGTACTAACAGTTCCCATCCAGCCTTCAGAAAATCGGGAACAAACTTTTCTGCATCCTACCACCTGCCTTTTAAAACATGGAAACAGAACAATTACTCTGGGCTTTATTTGACATTATTTTTAAACACCCCCTCATTCCCCCGATGGTTCTTTTAGTGTAATGGTCTAGGACTGAATTCAGTAAAGACTCTGCCTGACATTTATATGATGCTGCAGGGAAGTCTTCTCGGAGCTGGTGCGAACAGGCAGGATTTAAATTTTTATCCCCTAAGGAAGGCGAGAATTTAGAGAGATCCAAGAGTGGTTTGAAGGGAAATACAGGTATTTGAGAGAGTCCCAGTGTGCGGCTGCCAAGGCAGGAAGGGATCTGGGTGTTACCGTTTGGCACTCGCATTGCAGTGAAGCCCCTCCTGTTCCCCCACGTTCCCTCAGGAGTTCCTCTCCCATCCTTTCCCGTCAAGTAGCTCCTGACCTTTTGCACATGGGCATTGCCTGAGCTGCGGCGTTGCTGGTGGCTCTCCGGTGTGTGTCCTGCCTGAGAAGGAAAGCAGGAGCAGGCAGTGGTACGAGAGAGAGGAGCCTTCCCACTCACTCATTATCACCACCGCCCCAGACCAGCAGCCTTGCTGGTTTGACAACCAGTCTGGGAGTTTCCGTGACATGTAAGACGTGTGACGCTTGGCTGGTATAGTGAGTTAGCCCTATGACATTAAATAGGAGCAAATGCAGTATACAGTATTCAGGTTTAAAGATACACATGGAAGAAAAGGAAGCAAGACAACTTGTACACCCACTCTCCACTCTCCTAACCTTTCTTTCTGCTCCCTGCTCTTGGCAGCAGATCAGCTGTGGGGTAGTCATATAGGGGCTATTTTTGTTCATTAGCCTCTGTGGGGCCTCACAAGCCTTGCATACGTGTCAAGAAGAGGAAGACTCACAGCTCTGCTCGGTTCCTGCTGTGTGTGCATCGCTGTCCTGTGCAGGGAGCTTAGGCCACGCTGGGTGCTGTGCTGGGGGTTTGCAGAGCCTCGCCCCCCACAGATCCTGCCCTACCGCCTGTCCGGGTCTGTGTGGGCCTCCCTGGCTGTCAGGGGCCCTTCGTCCCATTGAGCTCCGAGTGCTGCACAGGCAGCTGCACTGGCTGCAATTTACTGGACTTGTGAAGTACTCAGGAAGAAGTTATTAAAAATATCAGATTTAATTTTATAGCATCATTAATACTGGAGATCTCAGGCTCTGAAAATTACCATTGCAGTCACAAAATACTTAGGGGGAAAAAAGCTTAGTTTGAACTATTTATGCCTTTAGAAAGGAATTTTTTGAGGGACAAAGCCTGGTTTTTAAAGTGTGTTGCTAATAACACATTAGGCAGTGAATTAGTAAGTTATTAACCTATGAATAAATGAAACTGTTTGTTTTAAAGGCTGGTCATTTGCTCTGCTCTATTTTAGTTATTGGGTATGGCACTGCACAGCCTGCCAAGCCCTTTGCTGATGAGCTGTACCGCACTCGACAGCTCCCTGCCTCAAGTAACTTGTTATCTGTATTAGACACAGCAAAAAACGAAACATCAGACAAGCGTGGTGGAATTGATGAGGGAGGAACATTCCCAGCAAGAAATAAGGTCAGGTGCATCACTGCACAGTACCTTCAGTGAGCTTCAAGCAGTTTTTCTAGCTGTGCCTGCTCTTATTTGGGAGAATAAGGGGGGTGTGCCCCACAGTATCTCTCGGCAGGTCTGTTTCTCTGCTTGCGGAGGTGGGAGTCCTCTTGTGGTTCCTGCCCAGCGCAGTCGCCTGGGTTTCCTTTCCTTGGGATGGGGTGGGATGGGAGGGAGCATGGTGAGGGAGGGCTTGGCACCTGGGCATCTCCTCCCCTGATAAAGTCAGGGCATGGCTAGGGTGGGAGCCCGGGGAAACGGCAATCACCCTCATGTTGTCTCATCCGGAGGTAGCCTGTGTGGTGTCTGTTTGATGATGGCTGTAGGTAAGCCTGGGTATCCGGGGCTGTTACCTGGTCTTGTTCTTCACGTCAGTTGCTTCTGTCAGTAAGCAGCTGAAGTTATGTTATGAACAGTAAGGTATGAAATAGCTTTTTTGCTCCAATGTTTTAGTTTTCATCTTTGTAACATTATTTTTTTTTTTAGAAATTGATTGGAAATGGCATAAAATATCACATTTCACAATGCTTAATGCAGAATTGTGGTTTCGTACGGTGTAAAGTCAACACTTGGTTAGCTTGTTAGTGTCTGACAGATGTTAGATGGTTAGTCAACAAAACTGCTGTTTCCCCAAACAAAAGTTTCTAATGAGAAGCAGGAGTTTGACTGATAGTAATAAACCATGTTATTGCCACCTAATGAATTAGGCCAGTTTAAAAAAACAAACCCAAAACCCAACAACAGCCATTTTTAATAAAGGTTTTAATTTTTGAAGCTTTTTGAAAACAGTTGGTCCCAAACCGCTTTGCAAGCACATCTTTTGCCTTAGGTTTGCCCTCAGTGTGTGGATTAGAATGTTTTCCATATTAGAGCTTTAGCCATGTTTGTAATGAGAAGGCAGTTTTCTGCTAAAGCTATCAGCAAAAAGGAAGAAAGCAAATTTCAGTGATTTTTTTCAAACTGGAATTGATTGTAATATTCTTTATTACTAAAAGACCCAACAACGCCATTTTTAATAAAGGTTTTAATTTTTGAAGCTTTTTGAAAACAGTTGGTCCCAAACCGCTTTGCAAGCACATCTTTTGCCTTAGGTTTGCCCTCAGTGTGTGGATTAGAATGTTTTCCATATTAGAGCTTTAGCCATGTTTGTAATGAGAAGGCAGTTTTCTGCTAAAGCTATCAGCAAAAAGGAAGAAAGCAAATTTCAGTGATTTTTTTCAAACTGGAATTGATTGTAATATTCTTTATTACTAAAAGCAAATTTTCAACCAACTGCTGAGAAATGTTCATTGGAAAAAACTTTTTTTTTTCCCCAAAAAATAATTTCATGTAGCAAAAAATTTTCTGTTAAAAAAAAGTTGCTGGAAATTTATGATTAGCAGTATTTAGCAAAAGAGTATTGTTGAAGCAGAGAGACGTTAATATTCTTGTGACTGCAAATATGATGTGTATTTTATTTCTAGATGCCATATTCAGAAACATGTAAGCCTGTGAAAAAGTTTATCTTTTCTTTTACTGCAAAGGTAGTGTAAAGTATGTCTGAATAACCAAATTATTATTTAAAATTGTTCTTTCTTTCATTTCTAAAAACAGGTTAGAGACATTAGACTTTGCTGGAAAAATAAGTAAATCATTATTATTTCTGAAGGCTGCTGACAAAGACAGCATAATAAGTTATGGAAAGAACCTGATTTTCTGTTTTATAAAACTGTGTCATAGGATGCATGACTGAAAAGCAAAATATAACATACTTGAGGAAGTAATGGAGCTGCTTGCATGCTCAAATAATTGCCCAACACTGTCCGATTCAAAAGTTGTTCGATTGGGAAGATTATCCTGTGTGAAGAATCAGCTCCATTTCGTAGTTAGAGACTATGTATTCTTTTCAGCCTGTTGTCATGTAATTTGCACTTGCTTTATCAATTGCCTATCAATTAGGCTATCAGCTGCCTCAGCAAGAACAATCACTTAAATTCAACTTTATACTTTCTTAAAAAAATGTCAGAATTGGATATACTTTTTCATGAGTGCAAGTGGAGTATCACACTGTACTTGATTATGAATATTGGAAAACTGGAAAGTGATGGCCTCATTTGGCTTCATGCAGATGAAGATTGCTCTTTTGGAAGTCTTGGCCTTATGACCTGTTTGCATTTATTGTGAAATACCTTCCCAGCCTGCCTCTAGATAACATGACAGAGGTGTGGAAGGAGCTCTGTGCCAAAGCACTAGTAAATACTCTGACTGGTTGCAATGTAGAGAAAAGATGCTTCCATAAGCACACCGTTTCTTGTAGCCCTGCTTCCATTTAGTTGAGGAATTCAGATACCTAGATAGTGAAAATGATTTTGTATGCATTTTGCTACAGGCAGGTATTTGCACAGGCCAATTTTAGTCTAGTAAGGATGATCTGAGCCACCTTCTACAGTGAGTGGAGAGAGACAGTGTCCTCTGAACACCCATCAGTGCAGAAGCCAACTCGTCTGAGCTGCATCTGGAAGGGGCTGCTCTCTCTCCATCCTGGGAGCCATCCGTGGATATTAATCACCCTTGGCTAGAGTTAAAATGCATTTTTAAACTACATGCCATCTGTTGAAACTAAGCTGTTGAAAAAGGAGTTGGTCCTACTTTTTTTCTCTCCCTTGCCTTTGGCTTCCCATGGTTTCTCTTGCATCAGGCGAGAGACGGGTACCTGGCAATTGTCTGAACCATTGAACTGGTTTAGTTTGTTGATTCAACAGAAAACTGCTTTTTTTGTGGAGGGGAGAGAAGAAGTGTGCTTACTGTCAAATCTGTGGACTGCCCTGCCTCGCCCTGTGGTCATCTGAGCTGGTACCAGGGCAGCAGTGGGAACACATGGCTGTGGCACTGGAGGAACAAGGATGGGGTAGGACTGCCCCTTCACTAGTGCTCTGCAGTTAATCCAGAGGAAAAACGGTGAAACTCCTGGTCTTTGTGACCATCTCCCATAATTTGTGTTTCCTGGGTTACTGAGTCAAGTACAGTCGTCTCTTTAGAAGTTTACTGGTCTTGGTTAACTTCAAGTCTGTAATGGGTATTTTGTGGTAGAACATTATGGCTGTTGGTTTGTTGTCTGGCAAAGCAGAGAGATGCTTCTTGATCTGTTTGTTACAGTACTGTGGGTACTTGATTTCTGCAGAGATCTGCATGGATCCACTGCCCATTAAACCCAGTTTCTGGACTGAGACTTTTGGCTTCTTGCTGCATGCCTCTGCCAATGTTCAAGTTAATTGATTTTGAGCTCACCAGTTATCTTGAGGTTCATTTCAGTGGGTGTAGTATCAGGCTCTTAGTCTTCCATGTTGCATGAATTAGAAACATGTGACATTTCTGCTCATTCTCTCCCCTGCCTGTAACTGAAAACTGCTGCACTTTAAGATGTGATATCTGTACACAGTTTGTTTTTGCATAAAATTTAATTTCACTGCTGTAAAAGGTAGCAATAGTTACATTTTATATGGCACCACTTATTCAAACACATTTGCAAAATTCTTCACACCTCTTAAACAAATACGTGATGCCTCAAGCAATATTTTTCAGCAGGCTTTGAAGACAAAAACTGTATAGTTAGAAATTACAGGGAAATTCAGATTTCTAGTATGTTGTTATGGTTTAACCCCAGTCAGTAACTAAGTACCATACAGCCTCTTGCTTACCCTCCCCCCTCCCCGGTGGGATAGAGGAGAGAATCAGAAAAAAAAAGAAAAACCCGTGGGTTGAGATAAAGACAGTTTAAGGAAGAGAAAATAATAATAATGATGATGATGATGATGAT
>NW_008795029.1:2952696-2962707 GCF_000699145.1 Aptenodytes forsteri
TGAGCATGACGTCACACGGTATGGAATGTCCCTCTGGCCAGTTTGGGTCAGCTGTCCTGGCTGTGCCCCCTCCCAGCCCTCCGTGCACCTCCAGCCTTCTCAGTCGGTAGAGCATGGGAAGCTGAGAAGTCCTTATTGTAAGGACTACTTAGCAACAACTAAAACATCGGTGTGTTATCAACTTTGTTGTCATCCTAAATCCAAAACACAGCACTGTACCAGCTACTAGGAAGGAAATTAACTCTATCCCTGCCGAAACCAGGGCATATGTATAAACCAGTACTGGAATTTCTTCAAATACCAGATTTTTAACTCGCAAAGTGAGTAAATAGGATGCAGGTGCAACCAGTGATTGACTTAGACTCTGTGTTTCCCTTTGCATCTTGACCTTGCACGATGTCTGAAAAAACCTGCAATAGGATGGTGATCTGGGAAGGCACAAGGCTGAAAGCTGAATATACAGATTGTGTCTAAAAGCATTACTTTTAGTTTGACATTTTGTTGTCACTTTAGTGAGCCGGCAAGTTTCTCTTCCTTTCTGGTTCACTGAGTATTATCAATTGCAGTTTACAGTTTTGCCATAGTTGAATCCGAAATTAAATGGGAGAAAAGAATCTGAAAAGCATTATTGCTTAAACTAAGTAGAGACAAAGCATATGTTATATTAGTAACAACTTTTAAGTATCTGTAAGTGATCAACCGCAATGATAAGAACCAGAAGTAATCTATTTAATTTTTTTTGCTGAGACACCTTTTTGATTTTTTTTTTCCAAGCCATCTGTTGAGAGCTACAAATATTGTTAAGGTTTGCCATTTATCCTGTTTTGACCAAGAAAAGCCCAATTACGTGGCAGCTGCATGCTGTTTTGCTAGCCTTGATATGAAACATACTTGTCATATGTTTCTTTTTCCCATTTAGAAGTCTATACTCATAATAAAATTATCTTGCAGCGCTAAATTGTTTATCTTAAATGCTATCTGAGAACATTTTGGTCGTTTACTGGTTATTAACTTTTATTATTTATTTATAATACTTGCAAAGTCAATGTGAGAAATACATATTTTTATATTTCCTACTTTGCATATGCTATCAGTTCCTGTTGTGTTGCAGTTTGATGAGAATATATTCAAGCTCTCAAGTTTCTTCTTTCAGTTGGAAAAGTGCCTTAAATCATGGATTTGAGGCGTAAGATACACTCTGAAAAGCAAACAAGGTACATCTAGATTTGTTTGACTGCCAAATGTTTGCTCCTCCAGGGCCTTGCATTTTTTGCTCTGTAGGCCACTAATCGTCGTCTGTAAGATCATGTAAGAGTAGGTAACTCACCAAGGTGTTTGTGTCCCTAAACAGTCAATACTTGTAATGTCAAAATAAGCTGTAATTAGGTTGTTTCTCAGCATGATGTCTTGCTCGCACATGTGCACTGCTCTCTCTCCCCCTCTATCTCCTCTTCCCTGCTTGCATGGTAGGGAACATTTCTTCATTGATACAATATGAACGGGATGATCCCAAGTCTTGCTTGTCTGTTTTCTTCGATACACTAGAGCAAAACAGCTACTCCAAGTGAAGTATCAATCAGCCAGCACCCAACAGCAAGTGCATGGGAATTCAGGCAAAGCAGAAGCAGTTTCCCTTTCATGGTAGAGCTGCTCTCTCCTGTCCTCATATGAGTCCTGTGAAGTTAACTCTCATCTTGGCCTTTTGGCTCACCATTACTGCTGTCCCAAGCAGGTCCCTGCTCTGGTCTCCTGCCTGAAGTCCATCTGCTGCACCCAGCCTCACACTACACCTCCTCTCCCAGTGCCTGTATCTCCTCTGCCCTTGCTCTCCTTCAGTCCCTACTGCCCCTCCCCAGCCTCCTCTGTACCAAGTCGCTTCCCTTCTACAGGCCTCCTCGTAGTGTCTCCTCTCACTAAAAGATGACTCTCTTTGCCCAACATCTTCCGTCACCCAAGTCCAGCCTCCCTTCCCCTCGTGCTGCAGTCTTACTGACTGGCCTTCCCCGAGCTGGCAGGCTCATCTCCACCTTGCACTGGCAGCCACGTTTATTCTGCTGGGGATCCTTCTGCCTCCCGTGCCTGGTGGTCTTTTGCCAGTGAGAGGAGGCAGGGGCTCGCACCAGGGAAAGGAGTGAGCTCCCAGCCAGACAGGGTGTTTCTGGGGAGCTGAGGCAAGGCCCAAAGCTGGAGGTGCCTTTACCCTTTCCTCTTGCTGTTGTTACACTGAAGGTTATGGGCTTAACACGTTATGGATAGAAAACTACCTTCTGGGTATGGTGGAGCTTGTATTAGATGCTCAGAGGGGTTCCTGCCGAACTTAAAATCAATGACAAGCCATAACTGTTTGTCAAAGCCAGAGGGTAGAAGGATGCTAATACAGTGTGGATAAGAGATGTGACTATTTGTCAGGACATAGAGGAAGTGGATCCTAAATCTTCACTGCCATAAAAGATTGCATCACCCGGTGCCTAACAATAAAGACTGCTTTCCGGGGTCCTTTGTTAGAGGGGCCCCCTTCAGAAAAGAAAGGAGATCTTGTTCAGCCAATCCTTTAATGACTATGTCTGTCTGTGTGCATTTGGGGGAAGGGGGCTCAGATAGCCAGATGAATTTTAACAGAAGGTCTTTGTGTAAAATATATGGACATTACGAAAGAAATATCTTTTAAATCAGTTTTCAAGAAAAATGTGAAGTTACAGGGAAAAAAAAAAAGAGTATAGCAGTATTTTGTTCTGTATCGTGGTTACTTTGTAGTAAATATTCAGAGGATGATACTTCAAACCTGTTTCCGTTTTTCAAACCTATTTCTGGTTAAATTTTATTTGAAAGAGGTTGTTCAGTTGCATGTGTAAGACAGTAAATACATTTAGAAAGGCTGAATTATGAGGAATTCTGTTTGCTGTACTTGTCTTCATCATGTGTAGAGGTTATTTAGAGTTGTAAGGTATAAAAATTCAGCAGTTTAATACTGTTTCTTAGTTCTTTATTTCTCGAGCACCAAAGTAAGAAGACATAATCCTTCATTTAAGCAAACTGAATACAGTTGGTAATTGGAGACTTGAGGATTTAGGATCTGTTCATTGTTTTATAGCACTGTCCACGCATTACAAATGAATTTATAATTTATTCTCCTAGTCTGTGATAACCTAATCAGCTGCCAGCACTTCAAAGTTCTGCACACTTGTGATTTATTCAATTCCATCCTGCTAAAACATGGAGCAGGGCTTTAATTGCCTTTCGTGAAGAATTCTGCCAATAGGGAAATGGAGCCTCATTCCTTCATTTGCAGCCAGAAACTGCTTGCTCTGGTAGCTCTGAAGTTTGTACAGACTTTAGAGCTACCTTAAATACATTTGCTTTAGCTCTTTTTAATGTCTAAAAAAATTAACACAGACTTGAAGACTACTGTTCTCTCCTTTGACAAAGGAGTTTGGCTATCGTGCTTATAGTTTCTGTACTTTCTAACAACTGTTAAATATATAATGCTACACCATTTATCTGCCTGCATGTGTGTACAACTTGTAAATAATTTAATGTTTTACTTTACCACTTGGCTTCTTCACATAACTCTATAATGAGGAAGATAAAATTCTGCTAAATTATTAATTCAGTGGGAGATTGAAACAACCAATATAAATTAAACACTGAAAATGGTTCCCTTTTTGTCTGTGGGAATCAAAGCAGTGAACGCAGCTGGATAACAGCAAGGGAGCTAAATGGGCAAGATGATCAGAGAATAATTTAGGTTGGAAAGGACTTCTTCGGGGTCATCTAGTCCAACCACCTGCTCAAAGCCAGCCTACTTATTATGGACATGCTCAGTTGAGTTCCGGGATGGAGATGTTCCAGGAGTCTCCTGTGTCCTCGGGTACGTGGGCAGGGCACATGGGACCTGTTGCCTGGCTGGCTGGTGGAATTTGGTGGCAGCCTGCGGTGTTAAAAATTGTCCCACTAGTTAAAATCTTTCCAGCAAAGCACACAAGTGCTCCAGTGCCATTGTGGCAGAGCTTATTTCTTGAGCAAAAAATTTTCTGCTCACTCTGAATGGAACTTTAATAGATCAAAACACAGTGACTTTATGAAGGCTTCTACATCTTACTACCTGAAATAACGTGGGCTTGTTAATTTCCATAGTATCCAGTTGTTTCTTTTAGTTATTTACTGGTTTTTGTTTTGTTTTGCCATATCCATATACTATACATTGTAGTAGTTTTCCCAGATTGGTTTTAAATGTTTGGAGATAATTAAATGGTTGTATGTAGGGAAACGTTATAAGATATTATAAGCATCCAGGACAGCAGCAAAGTCCAGGCGTGTAGCTGTAAAGCAGAGTGCTCTACCACTAAAGTTTGATGCAGAAAAGCTTGCATGGTATAATTCATGGTTTAATAAAGAGCTATATAAACTATAGTTAATCCTGTATGCTGCAAAGTGTCTGCACTCAGTAACAACCTTTTCCCTGATATAACTTTGGTTTGATTTGGATTTATTTGGATTTGGGAGCAGCTGGGAAGTTCTAAAATGTTTGTTTATTGTGTATCTTTAACATGAACTGCAGCATCTGTGCCTTTTCTGTTTCATTTTCCTACCTGCTTCTGACTCCAAGGATATATCTGGAAATCCCTTATGTTCTTCTGATGGGGAGGGTCAATATGCATGATGCTTTCCAGATGCGCTGCCTGTATTTAAGGGTACAAAATAAAAAATATCCCATGCAGACCTGTGTATTACTAATAGAGACACCTGGTGCTGTGGCCTCTACATATCACTAATCTGAGCAAAGATTGCTCCTGTGACCAAGTCTCCGATTTATGTTTGATTGCACAACAAAAGGACCAGTTCCCGAGACAAGCCTGTCCTTATGTTTGGAGTTCCGCTGCTGATTGTTGACCACCCTGCTCTGCTAACTGCTGTCAGTCACACAGGTGAAACACCGGAGTTTGTCTGGAGGGCAAAGCAGTTTTTCTGTGGGGAGGGTGGGATGTATGCAGGGACTAAAATACACACAGTTTAAAGGCACAGTATGTACGGCATGGTGGATGGAGTGGTGAGAGCAGAATCAGAACTGTCACCTGGAAGAGATGGCAGCTTTCTGGAGAAGATCACCCTCCTCAAAGATCCCAACTGCTTCATCCCTGAGACCAAGTCCCCAGTATCAGTCTTCCAGTGTGAGCGTTGTTGTTGCCTCTTTCTGAATAGTTGCACTTTCAGTGTCATCATCATCTTCCTCAGACACACTGGGATTGATCAAGTCGGTTGAGGATGAAGAGTGAAACAATGAGGTAATGATTTTAAGTGTCACACTTTTCAGAAACACGTCCTCGATGGACAGCAGAGCATGCCTGTGTAACATTTCTTCTGTATGGGGACAAATAAAATCTGCTGGTACAGTGCTATCTTCAACTGACAAGTGAGAAGCATCATTTAGATTGTCTGGAAAAAAATAATCTGTGAATCCAAATGTAACAAAGGAGACCAAAATCTGAGAGGGAGGAAAGGGCTACTGACTGCAATTGACCTTTGGCTATACAGCTCTACAGCTGTGGGGATCCACATTTTGTACCTTTTGTAGGCTCTATTTACGTGAGAGAATATGCAGGAAAATATTTTTGCTTAGGTATAATTTTTTATGTAATGTCTTGACTTTTTCTTTATCACTAGTTTCCATACTAACAATGTTATTTCCTTCAGTGTTTTCATGCAGTGAGACTATGTCAAGAGGAACCATGATTTCATCACTGCCTATTTCTACTTCATATATTTAATTCACAAAATCTTCAGTGTCTTTCAGCATGTTTTGATGTAATGATTCATTTAGAGACTGTACCTCCAATAATGCATTTGCCCATTGTGCCTTTATTGGGTCTCTAAGTGTATAGCCATAAATAGTAATCAGTAGTACTGTTTTATTAAATCATGTGAAGATCTCTGCTGAAGAATCCAAAAAAGTCAAGTACAGCTTACAGTACTCATTTTAGGAAATAATCATTAACCAATATGCCCAACATGGAAATCAATAGGTATTTGTAATTTCAGCAGCTTTCCACATACTGCATTTTGTGCCAGGGTTATTCACTAGCCAGGAGCCATATCATGTGTTCCTGTCCTGCTTGTCCTACCTGGAACATATCATGTATAAATCACCATGCGGCTGCACAAATGCAAATGCCCACACCAGGGAAGCACAAGGGGCAGGTTACTGGGAGCGGGAATCCTCCCTTTGGCAGCGGTACGGGGTCAGGTCAAACAGAGTGCCTGTGTGATTGTGGCTGTATTCAGTGTTGGTGCTTGCTGATAAGATGCTATAGATGGAATGAGTTTCTCAGTCTTTCTAGAATGACAGCCAAGTAACTGTGTATCATACAGCATTTGTTTTACATTTTCAGAAGGAAGATGTCTGTTGATTCTTAGTTGTCAAAGAGCTTTTCATTTTTAAACTTAAACGCGGACTTGTCCTAGTCCTTTGCAGTTCCAGATGGCATGAAGACCCTTGGTCTCTCTCTCACTGTGTGTTTAGATCTATTTGTTTGAATGTCTTCAATTATGACTGTGTAATTAAAATATGTCTATTAGAACTGACTAGCTGATAAGAAGAATGAGGCAAACTAACTCTGAACAGACTAAAACTTTGACTGTCTAGTAAACTGGCGAATGTCCCACCGGTAACACCCTTCATCCCAGTTCAACTAAATGTGTTTATCTGTACACAGGGAAAATCCCATTTTGCTGGAGGCCTACATGAGTGATCACTGAAATCAGCAGTTCATGAATTCTTTATGAAAATCTCATTCTTTCTCCAAACACTTAGATGATTTATCACTCTTGCACCCCTATGGCCATTTCAGAAAGTTGCAATAGAAAACCTACTGTGCTGTATCCTAACAGTGGCCTGAGAAAAATCGTATTAGGTTCTTACAGCCTAGGGATTTTTATACCATTTCTAAAAGGTCCCTAAAAGGTGTTACTTACAGCTGCATACCAGCTCTGTGAAGTATTAATAGCACTGTTTCTTTTGTGCTGAGTGGATTACTGCCATATAAATTTGTAATCGGTGTAACAGTGCGTGCAGAAGAATTTCAAAGCAGCTACTCAGCTGAAAACTCTTTTGCTTTATTAATACCCCATTCATGGAGAGACTAAAGAAGGAGGATTGTGAAATGTGGAAAAGAATTAAAGTCTGACAGGGAAGAGCTGAGAGCTGAGCACAGGATCCCTTGGGTCCAAAGCGCAAGGCAACAGAGGACATTTTTCAGAGGAAGGAAATTACGGTAGCAGAGATTGAAGGCTCAAAGGATGCTTCTGGCCTGCGGTAGCACAGCAAGACAACATCATCTATTTGTGTAGGTGCACAGCAGTCATTTCTCACTACACATTAGATCATTGAGAACACCATAAGCTATAGCCAGGGCCCACCCCTGCTGGGAGCTGTCTAGATGCATAGATCCAGCAGCAGTCTATACCATATTCCACACTTTGTAATTGTCAAAGGTGTAGTCTTCAGGAAAAGACCTTCTGAAAATCACCCATCTAATCATGGATTTTGCAGTGTCCTGAACCTCAGCAAAATCAGCCTTTCTGAGCAATTGAGAAACATGTTCCTACGTGGTGCAAGAAGTCACTCTGTCTCCTGTAGAGAAATGGAAGAAGTGCAGGTTTCCTTAGTGAGCTGATCACTAATCTCAAATGTGGCAGACCTGGCTGGGGAGAGCAGCAGTATCTGGCCAGAGTGTAAATGCATACAAACCCCTTTTCCCTCTCTGACTGCTTCTGCCAGAAATCAACCCGATGGGGAAGTACTGTGTACCTGCTGTAGTTGTTAAAAGATACAACGTTGGAACTAGAACTCCCTTTTGAGCATAATTAAAGTATTCCCAAATTCCAGCAAAAGTTCTTTCAACACCAAATTTTGGCTTTCTCTTCCCCAGCTGATTCTGCACAGAGCTGTTTGCTGGAAGGTCAGTCAATGTTGTGGACTGCATGTATTATTCATTTTTATATGTTCATCTGTGTTTATATAGATATGTATATACGCATATATATACACACGTTAGATGCAGATGATTTTTGAACAGAGCTTCCACTAGCATAACTTAACGTATAAAGGCAACTACTTAACCCTTAGACCCTTAGTTTGATTATTATTATTGATTATAGGTGTAGCTGGCATGTGATGGGAATGAGCACTGTGTCTCAGGGTGTATGGGCTGGGAATGGCCAATATGCCTGAAACTGTAGTATCTTTACAGGACATTGTCAATAAAGCTATATTTGATAAACCATTTTAAGCCACTTCTTTTCTCTGCCATTGTTTTACCTGGTTTACGTCAGGAGCTTCCCCTTGCCATGACTCCGTGGTGTGCAAGCACAGCTGTGCAGCGACATCAAAGATCTCCCATCACTTTCTTTCTCCTTCTTTCGCCACAAAAACCCCCTCTCTGCGGGCCCACTGCCTGCCATGGTCATCTCCCTCCCTTGCATTGTGCTCACAGCAGCAGCAGTTGGGTACTGAACACAGAGCTGAGCCGCTGTGGTTGGGTAAAAGCGTGGGCCTGTATCAAGCATAGGACCAAAGTAATTCCCAGGAGCTTCCTAATCTGAACAGATTCCTGTTCTTCACACGCCTTCACTTCTGACAAAACAGGTGGGCTTCGTACCTCTGGCAAATCTGCTCAATCCCAGCCTGTAATTGTCATTTGCCAGGCCATTTTACCTAATAGAATTTAAGTAAATGAGTAAACTGGTGGTGGCAGTTGCTTAATTAACTCCAATATCACGGTAGCCTTTACCTGCAGCTTTGGATTGGTACCAGGTGCTAATCAGGCCTTTCCCATGTTCTGCCCTCCTGGTCTTCACCAGCGTAAGTGCAGTTTCCTTGCTCTTTCCCAGAACACCTCTGAAGTTTTCAAACTGATTGCTAGTTGCCTTCAAAAGTTAAAGAACTTACATTAAAGGACAAACTGGAAGAGCTGTCTTGTTAGATGTGAAAACCCACTTTGCTTGGCTGGTCATAAAGAGACATTCTCTTCTAGTTATTTGTCTGATCCACTGTGATTTTCTGAGTATTTTCTATTGCTAATGGTGGAGGAATTTGTTCTTTTAGAGGCGGGTCAAATTTATTGCTAACCCTCAGGAAATTCAGACATGCAATATAAGATTACTTAATTTAGAGGGACAGATGTTAGGCTTTACAAGTTTTTTGTTATCTTGACAATTAAGTATTAACACTTCCAGAATACTGAAACCCTAATTTTATATCTTGTGAATTTTTTTGTTTCTTATTGTACATTTAAATTATGAAACGCTCTGTATTGATTTTAGGATTTGTTTTATTTTAAATTTTTTTTGAGAGACTGCTTTAAAGAAGGACTGGCAGCTGTGGTTCAGAAGCATAATGTGCAAGTATAAATAGAATGCAAGCTGTCCATTTATCTCAGTCCTGATCTACTTATATTCATCTGATGCTTATTACAATCGTGGTTTGTCTCTGAGCAGATATATCCAGTTAGGATTAAGCTTGGACAACTAACCTAATTCTCTCTTGTAACTTAATTCAGGATTTCTGTGTAGATTTCTCATCAAACCAAAGAATTCTTTTAACTCCTAACCTTTAATAAATTAATATCAAAATATTGAGAATGTTTATCACTGTCTATGTTTTTGGGAGATACTGAGTTTGCTTGTAATAGCTTTTATGTTTACCAGGATATATCTCCATTCATATCTAATTCTGAGACTTCTCCCCAGAAGCTTCTCCTTATATGTCATGGTATTTTATTAAATGTAATTTCAGTTCACAGATTCTCTAGATTACACTATGGGAGCCCTTTCTAAACTTTTTGTTAGAGAGAATCATAGAATCATAGAATCATTGAGGTTGGAAAAGACCTCTAAGATCATAGACTCCAACCCTACACCACACACCCCCATGCCCACTAAACCATGTCCCTAAGCGCCTCATCTACTCGTCTTTTAAATCCCTCCAGGGATGGGGACTCAACCGCTTCCCTGGGC
>NW_008795029.1:2964286-2990763 GCF_000699145.1 Aptenodytes forsteri
CCCCCTCCTTACTTCACCAAGAAGCGAGAATTCTATCATTTCATGGTCGCTAAGCCCAAGACGTCCTCCGACCACCACATCTCCCACCAGTCCTTCTCTGTTAGTAAACAGCAGGTCGAGCGAGGCACCTCCCCTGGTAGGCTCACTTACCAGCTGTGTCAGGAAGTTGTCTTCCACACACTCCAGGAACCTCCTAGACTGCTTCCTCTCTGCCGTGTTGTATTTCCAGCAGACGTCCAGGAAGTTGAAGTCCCCCACGAGAACAAGGGCTAGTGATTGAGAGGCTTCTGCCAGCCGCTTGTAGAACGCTTCATCCGCCCCTTCATCCTGGTTGGGTGGTCTATAACAGACTCCCAGCAGGATATCTGCCTCGTTGGCCTTCCCCCTCGTCCTTACCCATAAACACTCAACCATATCATCATCACAATCGTTGAGCTCTATACAATCGAAACACTCCCTAACATACAGGGCCACCCCACCGCCTCTCCTTCCTCGCCTGTCCCTTCTGAAGAGTCTATAGCCTCTATATCAGAGAATGTTCTGATAGAGTAGCCTGAAAGTGAAATGTAAGCACGCCTATCCAATTCTAACAACCATAAAAATAATACAGGCTAAAGATGTACCTAAACTTTATATTCAACTCATCCACACTGAAAAAGGGAGATTCATTCTTTTATTGTATTTCAAGAATACTAGAATATTTGTGGAATAATGATTTATTTCTTGGGTTTTCAGACAGGTTTTCTCTCAGCATTTTCCCTCTACAAGAGCCCTGTGGAATTTGTGGATATAAAAACATCAAGTTCTGTGTCTTTAACATCTCGGCTACCCTTTCTTTTTCATTTAAAATCAGTCGCTAGCTAACTCTTTACTGTTTTAGCCTAGTGACTAGCCTCTGGCATGGATTAATTTTTGTCAACTTGTTTTTAATTTTAAAAATTGACACAAGCATAGTACTTGCCATAATTTAACATTTATGTATGGTTAAAAGAAAGCTCAGGACTAAGCATAACAACAATCAGTGCTACCTTGTTACAGTATATGGGTGTTCAACTCTATAGAACAGATTACATTTCGGATTGCATTTTTTAATGTGTGCAAAATGATCACTTTGTTCAATAACGTAGCATGAGTCCTATTTAGCTTTCTGTTTGTACCACTGTTCTCAACAAAATAAATGTGTGCAGAGATAATTGATGAAGCACGCTTTAAGCAGAAAAATCTAAACAGTTCTCTTTTCTTTCCCCTCATTTCATTTCCACTGTTATTGCGAATGTGCTGATGCTGAAAGATACACATGGCACTTGCACCTTTTTGAACAGACTATGAGTTTTAGCTTGTATGTACCCTTATATTTGTTTTTTAGAAACTGTTCCAAGAAACAGTAATTTCTGAGCTCTGCATATGTGTGTGCTAGATGCAATTCCCCATATAATTTTCATAGCCTTTTATATTCTTCATGCGAGACCTCTCTTGCAGTCAGTCCTCTGGGTTTTTATCGGGGATGTGATGGCACTTCTGATACTGAAGTTTCTCTGCAGAAGCTCCTCCCTGCAGGGACTCCAGGGGGAAAGACAGGAGAAGCGGTAGATACAGATCTCACAGGTGGACTCCTGTGCAGTGTGTGCGTGGTGGGATCTCGAAGTGCCAGGCATGAGAGGTGCCATGTTTTCATATCCATGAAATGCACTCTTTTCCCTGAAAAACAAGATTTACAACTAAAGAGAAATGGCAACACCAGTGGCAGTAGCATATCAGCAGATACGAAGATTAACTTGTTTTGAGGAGTGGAAGAAACACAGGAGAAACACCAGAGCAGTGTTGATTCTGCTACCAGAGCTCCTGCACTGTACAGTTAGGAGGGAATACATGGTCCTATAATGTGAACATTTCAGCGCCGCATTGAATGTGAGGATGCAAGGAAGGGCCTGTAAATAGTTGTTAGGGTTTGGAGGAAAAATCACAGTGGGCATTTGAGATGTCCCATAAAGATAAGGCTCCTATACAAACAAAAAGATGAAAGGAACGATGAGAACACCCGGTAGTGATGAAAGTGATGGCAGCTTAATTTAATGATTACCAAGAAAACTTGAAGTTATTGTACTACAATACTGTGAGATTCCCTGGACTCAAAAGAAGAATCGAGAGAGTATACAGACGTAAGTCAGTGTGGCTGCTTCTGTTGTCAATGTGCAACACTACACCTGTGGTCAGAAACAGACCTGGAAATGAAGCATGAGATAAATAAGCCCTGTTTCATTGCCACAATTTTGTTGGTTCCATCAGGCTGTTTGTAGTCATTTAAAGATAATTGTGGAGGTGCTACCCATTGAATCTTACTGTTTATGTGACGTGAAAGAAGAGAGAGGTGCAGTCTAGTTGGTTTTGCCAACTGACACTCAAAGAATGTTACCGTCTTTAGACTGCTGTGTAGTCTGCTGATGCAGTACAGAGCAGAGAAGAAATCCTTTTAATAGGAGCTTTTGTTACAGTAATGCCAACGGCAAGGGAAAATATTCAGATTATTTTCCTGGAGATAGAGGCTGCGGCTGTTTGGAAAACACTGCATTACACCATCTGTTTCCTTCTGATTGCGTACCGCCATAGCCGTTGTTGTGATTAATTTCTTTGCTTCTAGGCACAAATTTGAGTGCTCCAAAGAAGATTAAAAGCTTGTTTTGTGGACAGGGATGTAGCTAATAGCTAGCTTTCAGTAGGATTGTGTGTACTTAACAACTTTACAACTCAAATCATCAATCTTCTGCGTGCATTTGATACATGAAGAAAGCAAGGAGAATGTCCTTTTGCTTCATTGTAATAATCCTCTGCACAAATTGTTGGTGAGGTTTCCACCGTGTGCCACTGGTGTCACCGCACACTCAAAACACTGCTGCGACAAAGAGTCACTTTTGTAGCTGGTGGCTTGGCTACTGGAAGAAGATGCATAGTTTCATCGGCGTCCCACTCGATTGTCAGATCGGGTCCTTTGGTCATGAGGCTGGTGTGCTCCAAAAGCCCTGAACAAGTAGTAGCCTGCCAGGCAGGAGGAAAGCCCTGATGGTTGGCAATCTGCCGCAGGCATCTCCTGGTCACATTCAATGCCTCCACTTGGAAACTCAGCAGCAAGGAGCAGGTTGCAGTGTTTTCTCTGCAGATGCTACCGTTCCCCTGTATCTGACCAGAACCGCTGCTTTGTGCCCCCCAGTGACGAGCAACACAAGAAAATGTGGAATTTTGTCTAATATGGATGCTGTGCCTTATTTCAGTTCCTCTTTTGTTTGAACCCTGAATAGATAGTACAGTGGCAGCGTACAGCATGGTGGTTTTCCACCACTAAGCTGTTCCCTTCCTTCCTTCCTTAAGCTTGGTAGGCCTTTGATCCAGGATGAGCAGCACGGCTGCAGTATGCGGTGGTCCATCTGCATAGTATAATGAGTTTGGAAATCAAGTAATATCAGCATGAAATGCGTCAGTTCGTATTCATTTTGATACCTTTCTTGATCATCACATTTCAAGATTGTGACATTTGCCTGTGATTTCATGTTGAAAGTCAAACATTTTCCAGCTAAAACTGTAATGATTCTCCTCTGTTAGCAAGGTATATTCAATCTAGTATTTTGTAATAAGTTAGTTAATATTTACTTCAGTGTAACTTAACTAAAAGTTACCTGTTTTAATTTGCTTTCAGAGTAACGATAGTTGGTACACCGTATTTCAAAACACTTACTTCTTCAGTTTGATGTGCACAATAGTATATATTGGGGTTGTGGTGGATCTGTGGCCATACAGGATGTAGTTAAACAGAATTGAGAGGAAAATGTTGACTGCCAAGTAAAGCAGCATTATCAATTTCCTCTCTTCTGCATTGAAAGAGGCAGGGGGAACAGACAGTGTAGGGTTTCCTGATATGTTTTAAGAAAGCCTGGGATTCATTTCCCCTCCCTTCCTTCCTATTAGTTGTTTGTTAACTCCCAGGAAGATTCAGGTTTTTCTTGTGAGACCTCTCTGCTTGCATGTTCTGGAAACGGCCTTTGAGGGACTCAGTCCTCACTTCTGTGCAAATTTAGGGGGAGGAAGAGGAGATGAATTGATGGTGAGAGTCTGACTTAGGGAAATGAACTGAAGAGGAGTTTCTAATTGACAACATTGTATTGACAACGGTATTTTCTTTTAATTTGCTGGCCCCTGACAAATACAGGGTGTTTCAGACACAGAAGTAGGAAATGCAGCAAGTGTCAGCGTGAGATTTCTGCCCTCAGAGTGCTGAGTTGTGAACTTACAAGCAAGACCGTGAAGTGATAAGAAAGACCTTCAACTTGCCCTTCTTCAGGAGAAACCTTGGATGTCTCTTTGCAACGACTGAACATCCCTCACGTTAAGGGGAAGGATGTGAAGACGGAGGCGATAGTACCAGCTACTTGGGATGAGCAGTGGCTTTTGGATCAGCGTGCACGGCTGGAGTGCACTAACAAACTGGATGTTTTGTGGGGGCTTTTATTTATCAGAAACAGCACAGGGCTGTTAGTTTGGCTACAGTTATTTTGGATGAAACACTGAAAAACAGACCGTTTCACACTAGTTTTTGAAAATTTCATCTGCTGCTCTGACCTGCTTACATGAGAACCTGTGCCTCCTTTGTTCAAACTAGTCACGCTGAAAGCAGACTGAAAGCTGTAGCAAGATGTCCTGTCTGCTGGGTGCAGCATGCTAGGAACTGAGAGGGTCTTGCAGCTTTGTGCAGAAACTATCTTGGCATTTTCAGTCCATTAAGTGCAACTGATTTTTCTTTTTTCTTTGTAGTAAAACCAGGTATTGATTTCTGAGGAAGAGCACATACAATGCAAATAACCGAACTGCATGCATTTCCAGCTCTTTAAATCTGCATCCTTTTTTTATCTTTTTTGGTAGCATTTGAATTTGACAAAGAAATTTTATGTTCCATTGACATTTAAAAACAAAATCAGAGTACCTTTCAGTGCGTTAGAAGAGTGTAATTCTGAAGAGCTGATTTTTTATTTCCTTTGGTGAAGATACAGGGATACACATCCATGTCTCAACGCCGCCTTTTAAGGGAAGGACATGAAAGTCATTTTAGGATTTTACCAAGATTCATCCAAATCCTGCATGGCAGACGGCACTCACGGAATAACCCACGCCAAATATGCTCTGGTGAGATGAATGTATAGGTGATCCTATAGTGTGATTTATATCTACGTAGAACATTTGCACTTAAATTGGAGCAGTGTGTGAGGTGAATATGCAGTAAGTAGCCTAGTATTGGCGTTACTGACTTTCTCAACTCTGATGATTCTTGCAGGAACTAGTATTTTTTCTCAAAGCCTACTCATGTAGGGATCTACCAACTGTTATAGTTTAAAAATATATATCTTTGTCCATATTAGATATTACTCATGGATAGTGATTACTCTCTGTCAACAGTACTTACTGGAGAAAAACATTGTATCGTGTTTTTCCTTGCAGTTCCAGGTGTATGATAGTATCTAACAGACACAGATTTGAATGCTTTACACCAACCCCGCTTCGATACTCTAGAAGAACTTCACTGAGTGCTCTGCTCTTAAAAAATATAACTAATTACACCAAGAAAATATTTTTAGCTGTACTCAAAAAAACCAGGAAGCCTCTGATATTTAAGTGTAATGCACTAAATTTAGGACTTGCTGCCATTTATTCAATCTCAAAGTCTGTTTCATACAGTATGTGGTGTAATAATAGGCTACCGTGACTGATAACTATATAATCTCTGTATTTAGTAAAGCTGTGTTTTGTTGGGGTTTTTCCCTGAAATAGGTTAGCCCTGAGTGGCTGAGGTAAGTTGAAGCAGATTTTTCAATAATAAATTAATCCTTTCTTGGTTTTATATGCACAGTGACCTATTTTTCTTTAAAAGAGGACTTTTTTTTTTGTTTCTTTTTAAATTAATTTGGAGCATATGAAATTGAAATCAACATAAGCTAAGCTACCTTTATAGGAAAATATAAAATTTTCAAGGCCTTTCAATATTCCTTTCTTTAATGTTGACACTTACTCTTAGAAAAAAAAATAGGAAGAGAAAAATGCCTCTCTGGTGGTTCCTTTTGTTCATGCCTTCTTTTGTACTGTGCTGGCTGAGTCTTTTGTCATCTGTTTTGTTTGGAATGAAAATTGTAAAGTTTTTTGATAACTTTTTTTTTGTAACTTCTGAAATGTAAAGATTTCGCCTTTCCTGACTTATCAGTTCTGGGCATTCATGAGGCCAAGGTTTGGTACCTTTAGGAGTGCTAGCTAATAAATTATCAAGATTTAACAATTAATTCCATTCAGCTCAGACTAGAAGAAGCTTTGATGTTAATTGCTGGTAATCACAATAAAGTCAGGAAAAATTTAGTTGTATTTTAAACACATGAAATGCAGTCTTACAAAGCAAAGCAAAACAAAGCCTCCTCAAATTTCAGAGCCTCCTCAAATTTCATTTCCAAAGTGTAGCCATAAAAGTTACCACTTGCACCAATTATTTTATAACATTTATGTACTTCTGAGTTGTTGGCACCTGCTGGCCATTCATGAATGGATTGCGGCTAATTTCAAGTATAGGCAAAGCCTTGACTGCATAAGAGAAAAACACAAATTTAATATATTGAACACATTCTAACATAGTTTTCCTCATTTTAGCCTAATTTCCTTCAGACTCAGATCCTTAATATAAATCTTGTAATGCTATACAATCATCTCTTACTTACAGGTTCCTTTCACTATATATAGGTGTGTATAGTCAGAAAACTGTGTTTCTGTAGGAAGCTGTCTGTCTTCTCTCCCACCCATCTTTATTATTATTCCCAAACTCCTTTTGATTGTGTTGCAGCCTTTTCTGTTTGAAGTCTTCAAGTATGCAAAAATTCTGTTTCCTTTCCTTCCTGTTACCCATTTTTATGTTGACAGGGGGAAAGCAATTATATGCTTCTAATGTTAACCCTATATATCCAGTAAGAATTATTCCATTGTTTTGGTCAAAGCCGTTTTATGGCCTTTTGGACTGATAAGAGTTTTCCCACCTTCCTGGTGGCAGATCTCAATTAGCATTCAGTGTCATTTCCAGACCAAATGTTACACAGAAGGTGAATCAAGGGTTTAGACTGTGGAAGGGGAGAGGTACTGCAGCCTGCGAACATTTCTGTCCTGTAGCTACGCTGGCTAAAACTACAATTTTGGCAAGCATGTATTTCCAAAGTAAATGTGCTTGTGATTCTGTGAATCCCATGATGTATGCATCTCTCATCTCCTTGTGACAAAATTAAGCCACTCTGTGCTGTTGTCCCAGGTCTCACAGAGCTTTGTTCTCTCTTCATTAGCATCTCTGGAAATTGCCGAGAGCAGGTTTGCTCACTGTCACTTTACCCTTTCCCCACATGTTAAAATCTTTAATATAGAATATAGAAACCTTTATATGAACAATAAATGTCCTAGTTCATATATTGATTTTGCATTACCTTATTTACCTTAATAAGGGAAGCTGGGCTGGCTTCCAGAGTCTTCATGCTTCATCAAATCCGCCTCTGTTTTATTTTCATTTTAACAAAGTGGACTTTGTTTCCTTACAGCTCGTGGATCTGTCCTCCTTGGCGCTGCTCTCTGCGTGTGTCTTTTACCCAGGGCAGGCTATGTTGCCTTTATCCCCTCACCCTGGTTGAGCCCTGGCTCTGGTGACGCTTGCTCTTTGAAAGGCAGAGGTTTGGGACCACATGCTGTGTGGCAGGGCCCAGGCTGATACAGCCAGGCTTGTGTGAGACAGCATCATGGTTTCTGCATCTGTGTGCTGTGTGGCCCCTCCAGCCTGGGCAGGCAGGGCCCAGGCTGATACAGCCAGGCTTGTGTGAGACAGCATCATGGTTTCTGCATCTGTCCCTGACCATACATCTTCTGTGTGCTTCTGCATCTCCAACTGCAGGCAGGTGGGACATGAGTTGTAGAGTTTGTGGAGGATTTCAACCCTGGAAAGCTGTGGCTTCAAGCAGTCTTCTGTGGGGACACCTGTCTCCCATCAGCAGGGGAGATTTTCCAGGGTGCTGACCTGCTGTGGCCCTTTGTGATGGGCTTCCTGGTGTGGTGCTCAGAGACCATCCTTTGAGATTCTCCCTCTTCTCGCTTTCTCTAAGCAAATGGGAACAGTAGGTCAGCTTGAACCAAGAGCTGTAAAACAAGTCTGGCAAGTGGAGACTCCAGAGACATCCGTCTTCAGTCTGTGCTGTGCTTAGTATGGACAGGGAGTATCTTTGGAGGCGTCCTGTAGCCTGCATCTTTTCACACTGGATTCAGGTTGGTTTTCTGATGAAGATGACTGCAGCTCTGAGGTGGTTTGCTTTCGTGTGTACGCTCTAGGCATATAATGAATGGATGGATGAGGAGACTGTCCGTGTCCCAGGGTCCTTCCAATCCAATCCAAAGAAGTTCTGCAACAAGGTACAATGAGGCAGTGCTGCAATGTGGGTGTCTAATACTAATAGACTTTTGCAGTGAAAGAGTCAGACAAAGCTTGGTTAATCCACAACCTGGGTAATCCACCACAAATAGTGAAGAGGAGTCTAGAGGAAGAGCACTCTTGCATCTTCTGTGTCAGCCAAGGGGATGGAGATGTGGTGCACCTTCTCCTGGAGTTGTATGAGTATTTCAGTTGGATATTGGGCATTCTTGTATGGGGAGAGTGTGTTAGTTTACAGGCAGGACAGCAAAATGCATGGATGCAGGAAATGTCAGACTGAACATAGGTCAGACTGAACACATGAATATAGCAGACATACTTAAGTACCTGAAGGCTTCAACATAGCCAAAGCCTGCCTGGAGCCTGTGTAAACAGAGATTTCTGGTCAGTGTTAAAGTCTGCCACTACAACTTTATTACTGTTAGTCCCCACACTAGATAGGTCCAGGCGTGTGAGGCTGTGTTTACTGTTTGCTGCATTCACACCTTTGTTTGCTGGCTGGATATATGTGTTGAAAAGGGATTTATTTGAGATATGGGATTTCCACACTTGAGATTACCTGTCCGGCTGGAAATGCCCTTGCACTTTTTCCAGCAGAAAGTTGGAGAAGAGAGTTGGGTGTGAATCCATAGCAGAGGTGATAAACTGCACCAAAATATTAAACCTGTGAGTGAGCAATTCAAGACAACTAGTTCCAGATAGTGTTGTGAATATTTGAGTGAAAAACAGTTTTGCTTTGCCTTGTTAAAGCCTAACATGAGTGAAAATATGCTTAGGGCATATGCTAGGCTATAGACTAGCTATACTGTATCAGACACTGGATATATCGGCAGTCTGTAAATATTCAGGGTGGGGACATGAGGGGAGAACACTGTAATTAAAGAGATAATTACAAGAACAGTTGTGTTACTGGAGGAAAATATATTTGTGAAGTCATCTTGTGCCACCTGTTGCATTTATGGAACAAAGTTCGATTAATATGAAAGCTCTTACCTTCTTGGGTAGTTTGTTCTGAGCAGAGGAAGGGAAAAGTGGACATTTTTATCTGATGATGAATCAGAGAGGAATTTCTGTAGCAGAAATGAAGAGCTACTATTTTTTCTCAGAATGGTGTTCGTGGCTGGATTTTGTGGCTCAGGGTAAGTTGACTTAACTTCATAATACCTCCTAGATCTTGTAAATGTAAACAGACTTGTGCAGTCTGCTAAGTCAGGAGTGCATAAGGTGTGTGGCTTGGGACTGTGTTCCTGGAAGCATTTTGAATTCCATGTTTTATATGTGCCAGAAAAGCATGCATTTCAAGAGTTTTACTACTATAAATTTTGCTAGCTCATTGATTCTTGAAAATACACTCTGCTCACAGAATGCACGTTGTTGGAAGAGTCTGACTGGTGGGTGGTAGTGTTTAGGTTTTATTTTAAATCCCCTTTTCTGAAGGAAGTAAAATATTAGATATTTTAGGTTCTAAATTTTTATATAAGGTTTTTATAGAACTAACTTCCCTCTGAAATAGCATCCCCACTCCCAACTTGTTACCATTTAATATCTGTGATGTGCTTAAATTAAATTATTTATTTGGCTCAGTCAAGTTACTCAGTGAAAAGTGAGCACATCAGCAAAAACAGTTACAGCTGTCAGAAAAGTTCCCAAGCAGTAAGTCTATCAAGAATTAGGTGCTGCTTCCCTCAGAAATCAGTTTCAGAGCATCATCACATAATTTTATAGGGCAGTTTCTGCTGCTGCAATGTGTTCAGTATATGTTTTCTGATGAAGAGGTTGTTACTGTTCAGAGATACTAATTCAGCGACACTGGCAAATGTTGTTTTTCTTCCTTCACTTAGGTGTTTGTATTGACTTGTCCTATAAAACTGAGGGACCCCAGCCTTCTTTAACTGCTTTTTTCTGAAATTTTTAATGGGGGTGGGGTGGGTGTTAATTATTTTTATTCTTTGTGTTAAAAAGTAAAAGTGAAGGAAATGCATGGTTTGAGGGGTGTATTTTACAATCACATTAAGATGCATGCTGTGATAGAAAGCAGAAATATCTAAAATGGATGACATTATCAGCAGATTTCTGAGCGTGGTCCCTCTCAAGATCCCTGAAATTGCTTACTGTTTCCCATTTCTTGTGTTAAAAAGTTATTTGAATTCCTTTTTAAACAACATAAAATTGTAATATTCTAAATTACAATGTTATAAAAGTTAATATTTTAAAACTTTTGGTGCCTTAGTTTGGGGAGAAAAAATGTTATTTCTCCAGCTGTGTGCATAATAATGAAGGAATATGTACGCTCTGGGATACTGATGTACAGGCCATCACTTTTATTCTCTTGGATGATGATTCCTCCAAGAAAACAAGGGCTTTTAAGAATCTTTCCAATTAGAGAGAGAGACACACACACACAGAATTGAGGGCAATACAAAACCTTGCCTCTAGACTCCTGTTCCAATAGATCCACTGACTCTGAACTCCGTGAGCCTGCTCCCTTGCCCCTCAGATCTCCCCAACCTCTGCCTATGATTTTCTCTTTGTCCCCCTTTGCTAAGATTTAAGCTATCTATGAGTCTTCTTACAAGGAACAGACCTTTTCTGAGGGTTGTTGTGTGACGTTAAGGGTTACATGTGAATGGAGAAAAAAAAAATCAAAAATAGTTGTGTTACTTCAATACATGTAAAATGAATCCTCAGAAAACAAAATCTGACTGTGCCTGAGACTGTTGAAATGGGGAAAAAATGTCTTCCTGACCATTAGTGCTATTTTAAAAGCCCATTGAATTAGAGGCACTGGCATATATGGCATTAATGCCATAGTATGCAGTGAGTTAGTAGGAAGTTATATTTTTCCTGCTTTCATGGCTGCTGAAGAATATATGCCTTTATGAGGAAAGGACATTGGAAAAAATAATGCAATAGTGAAAAAAAGAACTTAGAGTTTCCCTGATGAATAAGCAGAGATACTTTGCTTCAATAAACTAGATTAAAAATGAGTTGCTTTTCTTAGAGCATGCTTTTGCTTTTCCATATGGAGAACTGTCAACAAGAAAGTATTTACTCTCTGGGCAGTCCTGGAACCAGGATGTAATTTTATTTACTCCCTTTATCTTCTTCATTGTTCTTTCAAGAAGTTTCCAATCTCGTGTGCTGTTGCAATCTGTTTGGCTGTACTGAAGTCATGCTTAATAAGATGGCCTGCACTACTTCCTTTTACTGTGTATGCTTGTAGTGTTTAACAAAATCTCACATGATCTTCAAATTAACCTCAAAGGTTAAGCTAACCTGAAAAGGTTGAACATGCATGGCCTCGTGGTAAAGCATGCTAAGTTAAAAGGATCAAAGTTTATTGTAAGATTTCCAGTACTTCCTGACTGAAGCTAGCTCTTGTATTTATTTATTTTTTTCAATCTTATTTCAGAGCCACTACGTATTCTTCCAAAGCAGTAAGCGAGGATCAATGCAACTTTTATGTGTTTCATTTCTTGCTCAGTGATTTTAAAAAAACCCCGAAAGAGATTCTATTTTAGTCAGCGGTTAATCCAACCTCACACACGACTTCTGTTTCTTGCACTTTGACTCGAGTATGGCATGAAACCTTCCTCAGTCTTAGTCGGTGTTTTTTCTGAAAATAATGGACAAGGGCTGCTGACAGTCTTAGTTTTCACATTTACTTACTCTTCTTTAGTATCTGTCAGCAGTCTTTGGTGTCATTGACAGTGAGTTTGTCAACTTGCACACAATTTGGGGTGAGGGATGGGACTGTTGAATAGGTTCATTCTTTCCTTTTGGAGTGAGGCTGAAGAGCTAACTGGAGGACCCTACGGGAATCTTCTGTAGGGGCTGCTTCTTCTTATCCTTTATCCCCAGGTGAAAAAAATGTGAGATTTTTCCACCTCCGCTGCCATCAGCATGGAATGAGTCTCATCCTCATCTAATTATTTTAATCAGACTTACATTTATTTCTTATTTCAAAGTTTCTAGCAATTTTGGAACTTTTGTAAAGTACAGACCACAAAAAAGTGAGTCGAGGGACCAAGTTAGAAGAGGACCTTGAAGGGCTCAGTGGGAGGAGCTTGCAGTTGTCTTCTAGTAAGGAGTTTTGTCCACTTAACAAACACGTAGCAGTTGGTGGGGCAGTTGGGAGAGAATGATCCTATAATTTCAGAGTGAGTGGTTGGTCAAGAGTATACTTCTAAAAACTGTGACTAGTACAATTCTGGTGACAATTTATCTTAGAGTTGTCCTGGATTACAATAACTTGTGATTTCTGAACTACCTACAGTAATCTTAATCTGGATGGGGCTGTATTCTGAAAATCATTAGGAGTTTCAGATGGACAATCTTAACATAGTTGCTTAATTGCATTAGTCATGAGTAATTCTCCGAATGATTCCATCTTTTGGTATATTTCTCTGAGAAATCACTTTAGAAGTCTCCACAGTATGTGACATATAGTTTATATGAATATATGTCAGAGGGCTAGTCGAAGAATTTGTTTATATGTGTCTGTTGGCTTTTGGGGAAGGAGCTACTTGCTTTTCAGGCTTTTATTTGAAGGAAAGATGCAATCTATGTTTCCCTCCTGTTGTTCTTCTAGGTGAAAGTCATAAGCTTTCATGAAACACAAGCAACTCGTTTCACGTGGTGAGTCTGCAGAGCAGAATTACTCCTTAATTCCTAAGCCTTCATGACTAAAAAATAAGCTTTTTCTCTGTTTTAGCCAAACATCTAATTCTTACCATCTTTGGTGGATTCAAAAGGTGTATATGAGAAAACGGATAGGGATGAGTAGGTCAGTTGTTTTAAAGAGAGCTAGCACGTGAAACAAAGAATTCAAGATACTGCCTCTATCCTTTTACATTAGAGAAGCTTTACCTTTTCAATACTGTATGTCATAGCTGGGTTTTTGAAACAGAAACTCAAAACGTCCTTCTTGGGAGCCCAAAACCACACAGCTCTCCTTCAACTCACTTTCAAATTCTCTACATTTATCTAAACCTCTAGGACTCCAGTAGTGTGTTCAGACATTTTAACTGGACTGTGTATGTGGGGCACAGATAATGTTTTGCTGTCTGTCTCTGTATCATCTACCACAATGGCTATCAAAGATTGTTTAAGGACTTCAGGTGCAAGTACAGGTGGTGTCTACTACCTTCTTCAGTGTAAACTTTTCCCCTTTTGGTTGATAACACTTGACCTTGGTTCCTTCTCTGATTTTTTCTGACTTCCAGCTATTGAAAATTAGGTTCTTTGTCTGCAAGGTAGGTTGTAATAATAATTTTTGCAGATGTTGTCATTGACTTCACAGAGTTATTTTAGGGATAGATTCCTTGAAGAAAAAAAAATCAAGCTACTGAGTTTTTTGAGTGTTTTCCTATGTAATTAGAAGTTATTTCAAAGTTGAGAAGCAAAATTCTCTGGTCAGTAAAATGAAAACATTTTATGCTATGCTTTGCATACAGAAATATGTGATTGTTTAGATGTGACAGTCTCCAGATGCGTGTGCTGAATAATGATAAAGAGTGCTAACTTAATATTTCATGAAAAGATACCTCCTTTGACCGAATGAAGTGTATACATTGCTTGTGATGAAATCTTGTAATGCTTCGCAGATGAAACAGTTTGTAGACCCAACAGAATGCCCTATGGCAGAAAAGGCATCAGAGAAATAAAATATAGATTTAGTCATCTTTCAACTCAAGCAGCAAGACAAAATGTGTATTTAAGATAGCCTGGGGGGAGATCGCTATTTTTTTCTGTGTGTGACTGACTTTTAAGATTTACGTTGTCAAACAAAGGGACAAATATTTTTTGCGGTTTGAGAGAGGAGCTGCTTTGGTTCAGGTGACTGGCTGTACAGAGCTACTTAAGCATCATATGAGCCACCAAGGCTCAAAGGCACAGAATGATGTAAATGGAAGTTGGGTACATCAGCCAAAAAGTGGGACCCTCAGAGTCCTTGCTTGGTCCTTTGGGTCCCTAGATATCACCACTTAGTGAGTACAATTTCCACAGTGCCCAAAAATACCCCTCTGGGAATGCCAGATTTGCCACCCTAAACTGCAGTGGCATCCTTGAGCAAGGAGATCCTCTGCTTACGTCCTGTGAGGCGTCCCGGTCTGGTTAGCATGCTCCGAGTGCGAGTGACGTGCACCCGCAGTTCAGCACAAAATCAACCTCTGCTGCCATTTTCACTGGAAGCTTTAGAGGAGGTTTGATGGTACCCACCTTTAGAGCTTAAGAACATAAGAGCTGTCCCTGTGGCCCTGAACAAAGCCTATTTCCTTGCTAAAGGAGGGACCGGGGTTTTGGCCCTGCTCTTGGAATTTCTTTCTATATTAAATTGTCTCTTAAATATAGATCAGACTGTATGCAGAGAACTTTGGCTGTGTTGGAAAAATTTCTAATGAACCTTCAGGTTTTGAGATGTTAGGAGATTGTTTTGAGGATCATGCCCTTGGACTCAGGTATCAGCTTTCTTCCTGAAGGTACCTAGGTCACCGTTTGGCAGTGAATTCAGTTTACTGCCTAAACAACTGGAGTTTGTCTGGGGGTTTGAGGATAAAGCTTTTACAGTCGCAAGAGTTATGGATCCTCCACCCAGTATTTTCCACTCTGGCATGCTTCCAGTATAAAAAAGAGAAAAGGTATTCCCAAGCTCATCTTATCAGATGGGTTTTCAGCCATTAGCCCAGTTTCAGGTCACCTCAGTTTAGCCCCCTTCAGTGTTACAAAGTAACCCAGCATATTTTTCGGGAACAAGGAGTCATAAACGGAGTAATAACAACTGTTTTCCACATTAGGTTGCTTCCTCCTAGTTGCGAAAGCCTGTTATTATTATTGTTTACATTTAAACAATGAGAATGCTCTGTCCCGTCTCTCCCTGTCTCAGCACACGCCAACCTCGAACCCTCACGCTCCACAAATTTTTACGGATGCTCTGTAACCCAGTCGTGGTAGTGCACTGCTGCCCTGAAGTCTCCTCTCCAAACAATGGGCTTGTTCACTCTTGGATAGTTTAAATTTTTTAAAACAATTTCCTCTCTGTGACTATGTTTATTTTAGAAAGGAAAAAACAGAGGTTGCTGTTGGTACCTGCAAACAGCATCAATGCCTCAGAGACAGAAGGCATGTTTTAGAGCACAATGCCAACAGTTAAGCAAGTGAGGGGAGGCAATATGGTAGAAAACAATAATATAAGAACAGAGAAAATGTGACAAAGTAGGCTTTGGGTTACAGTTTGCCAGATTGTGGAGCACACCAGAAATATACTGGTTAGCTCCTAATCTCTGCTGTTGCATGGGAGACAGTAACTTCAGTGGAACTGCTGCTGCAGATAGGAGCCAGCTCAGATTAGGTCTTGAGTCCATTTCTCAGCGTTTAGGCTTCAGAAGAAACCTCAGTTGCTGGTTTATAGCACCACGCTTGATCTGAAGACCTCCTTGCAAAAGGAGTATTTGCACAAGCTCTTTGCCAGCTAACTGCTGGTGGCTGCACCTGTGACTCTTTAAATGCCTGCGAATCCGCCCAAGCTGGGCTGGCTGAAGCTGAATACCCATCAGCTGCCAGGAGGTGCCAGACGGATGCATGCTGCTTTTTTGGGCAAGCTGATGATAGAGCTGCAAGTCTTTTCCTTCTACTCAGGTACAGTGAGAGCTTCTTCCTTCTTGCCTGAAGAAGAAAACATGAAATAAGCTCAATGAAGTTATGGGTTCTTGTTGTTGGTTTGTGGAGACTAATATACTTATATATGCTCTTACTTATTTGTAGCCGAGCTGCTGTTTCCTTCGCTAGCTAATAAACTAGGGAGATTAAAAAGATGATGTGGATTGTTTTTTTCTGCTCTAAGGAATTACATGCAACTAACAGTAGGGACTTGAATACATCTTATATGTAAGCTGCATCAAAATTGTCCATAGTGCAGGAGAAGAAATTCCAATGACGAAAAACCGTGAGAGCTGCTGGAAAACATTTCCAGAATCTCAGGATGGAAAAAAATGCAGTATTTGGGGGCCCCTTACACCTTACTTCCCCAAATGCTTTGAAGAAGTCTGTACAAGATATTTCTTAAACAAAAATCCCATTTCTTGCCCTGAAGTTTCCCTCCAAAATGTAGTGCAGCAAATAAATCCTCGTTGGGGAGTTGGTTCAATCCTTTGAATTGACTCAGTATCTGTATTTGTTATCCTTGGTATTGTGCGTTCAGTGTCCTGAAAAGGTGTGTATGTGTGTTCAGCATTGGCTAAACTGCTGTAACATGGGGATCAAAACAGCAGCAGTCACAGGGTGTTCTGTGTTTGAGTAAGGGGAGATGGAGGCTTTTGGCCAAGGACATAAAATCTGGCCTGTTAAAAAGACTCTGTTAAATACTTCAAAGATTGGCTGCAGGATGAGACCTTAATTGAAGAGGCCTTATTTGCTGCCACCATAGTGGCAGGGAACTACAAAGAGTGCCCTCACCTTTGATCCGCTTGCCCCATGCTTTTCTTTTAATGCCACTACAAGGGTAAGGGCTAAGTTAAAATTATGTTCAACTAATCAGGTACGCACTTGTTAAGACAGGAGTCTGTGGAAACTAAATGCATTTTTTGCAGAGGCAACAAGAAGAAGAGCAGAAAGAATGGCTGGGAGTTGTGGGGGGGTTGTCTCTTACTCCCATGAGATTCATGGGCATTAGTTCAGCTGCTGTGTGTGTCAGAACAGGTGGAATTTGCTCTTTGGCCTTCGTTTCATCCTTCTTTACATCTTCATTCTTCTTATAGAAAGGAGAAGAAACACAAAACTGTTTCAAAAGCTTTTTGGGGTTGAGACATTACCCCAGAACTGCAAAAGGGGGGACTCAGCAAGTTTTGCTTTCTGTTAATTGCAAAGTCTTAATCGGTGGAGATTAGGAGGTTGACATGATGGGTTGCCAAGTTTTTATAGGTCTTTCCTCCTTGTTAGCTAAAGGTTTGCATAATTACATCTCTTGCGCGGCTGGTGCATCTATTTTTGTTACTGCACATCTCAAAATAGTATGAAGGTTTTTGAGGCGTGCTGAAAAATCCTGCCTTCTGAAGTTAGAGGCTAATGCTAATAAACCGCCCTTGGCAGAGGAGTGGTTTTGTTGTTTGAATCCACAACCCTGCCTGAGCTGTCACACCTAGGCCAAAAGTAAATACAGTAATAGCAGTATTTAATGTGGAAAACGAAGGTAATGCTGCTGTTAAAAAGCTTTGTCTCCTTACTGCTATCCTGAACAGGCCAGGAAGCATCCCAGGAAACTGGAAAAGAAGGAAAATGTCTGTTGCTTTAGGTTGATTAAAATCTCGGGGACTAGCTGCTTTTTCAATCAGGTGAGGGTATAGGTTTCCTGTTTGCTTCCTGGAGACTGGAAACAGGACACAGTTACAGCTGCTGTGTATCTTCGGTGCAGTTGTTTATGGATGTTACAACAGCTCTTCGCAAGGTTAGATTTTTTTTTTTTTTAAGAAGTGTTTTATTAAAGGGATCACTGCCTTTTTTTAATGATACAATAATGTTTTCTTAAAAATCCTCCATCTACAAAGTAAAAAGGTCAGGTGTATTTGTATGTTGTGTCTTTCCACAGAGAGCAAAGAGTGTGAGCTTTCTCTTTTCTCCGTTGACTAAATTTAACCGAGAATATCACACTGCTAAGCACAAGGGATAAGGTATTTTGTTCTCTTGTTGCAGTGAGATTTTCTTTCTTGGAAGGAAGTGAATTTCTGTCCAGAACCTGAAGCAGTTCTCTAAGTTGGCTCTCCAGAAGAAGCTGGTCTAAGTGTGTTTTCTGCTCTTTTTCTTTTTGATCGGTGGAAAATGAGCTTTGGTTACTCCTTGCTGATGTTAAGTCTCCTCTTTTCTTGAGGGAACTCTGGAGCTTGTTGAAGCCCAGGAGCGTGAAAGGATTGACAGCGGGATAAATTGAGATACTATTTTGGGAACCTTGTAAGTGGAGGGAATGGTGAGCTTTGAGGATTGCTCGAAGCGTTTGCTTGCATTTTTTCACACTTTTCCCATGAGTGGGGACTTGGTGGGTTGCACGGCCACAGGCAGCTTGCTGCAGCATGCATGCTTTGGCCACAAAAATTCCAAATCATGAGTCAAAATCAAAACTGGCTTGAAAAGTAAGACGCTGTTAAGGAGACAGTGGCATTTTTATCCTATCTGTTATATGGGTTTGACCATTTTCAAGTGTAACCTCACAATAATGTGGGTCAGATTTATGCAGGATAAGTAAAGACTTAAGGTTGATGGCCAACTCTGAAGGATTTTGCCTATACTCATCAATCTAAAATGACAGGTAACTGAGATGATCTAATAGGCAGATTTTTTTTTTCATTGGAAGCTATGAATGATCCTCCAGTACTGAAATATCATAACTAACTTGTCCAAAAACACCCGAACTGGTTATTTTAGAGATGTGATGGAATTAATGTTTTCTGTCTCTTAATTTTATCTCAGATCAAAAGCAGGTTTCTCTTCTCTCCGTCCTGTTTGCTCTTACAGGATTTTGGGGAAGAATAATTTCTGCAAATGTGTTTTTTCCTTTCCTTCCTTTGTAATAAATAGTTTTGCAGCCTTTATCTGCGTTCATCAGTGTTACAGGAGCATCTGATATTTTTGTTGGAACCAATTCTCCCACAACTTTTGACCTGAAAGTTTTTATCCTTCCTGAGTATCTTGTTAATCTGGGGAAAAAATGATTCTGTGTACTTTGAGTCACAAAAAGGATTTCCTATTGCTGACAAAATCTTGTTTTGTATTTTGACTATAAATATAGCTGCGATTGTGGCACAACACTTCATTTGTTGTAATGGTCTGTGTTGGTTTTCCTTGCTTTCTGGAGTAATGTTCTTATTAATATGTCTTGTTTCAGAATACAAAATAAAACTTTTTCCTTTCCTGTGTTCGTTTCCTGTGCTGCTTTCATCACGTGTTTCTGTTCTCATTACTCACTGTTGGGTTATCCTCTCTGCGGTTACAGGTGTGAGTTACGTGTATTTTGCTAGGGTTTTTTAGAGAGAGCATACATCTACATTACACTAAAGATGATCCTATAAGGATAGCTTTTGTCATGCTGAATCCCACAAAGTGCCACGTCGTTTTACTGATGTGCTTTTTGCTAAGTACTGCACCCCTGAAGGAAAAATACATTTAATAATTATACTTTAATGTTGAACTTACCAAACTTCAATAACCTTTACGACAAACGTTGCTACCCTCTTGCTGCACACTTGCATGTGCTTTATTAAGCAGGTACAGTATCTTGTATATTTAAGCCACAGTCATATAGCTTCCTTCTCTGGCTTTCATAGAACTAAGATGACACAGTCTTTTACCCTCAATTGACTTTGCATGCATCCTTTAACAGCTTCTCCCACAACGTTTTCCTCTGCTCTGTGGGCTGGAGTATGTCACTCACAGCCCATGCTGAGGTGACGGGGAGAGATTAACCTGAGCGCAGAGCATGAGTGGAGTTGAAATGAATTTCCTTGTGTTTATAAATATACACACATGTGCCCACGCACATTTTTCTCAGGAGGGCTGTTGCTTCTGTGTGTTTTAATAGACCTTAAATTTGCCTTTGAGTCTTGTTGCTAACATGCGTGCCCACGTACCACAGTTTTCCTCTCTGGTTGTATTTCAAGCTGGATCATGAAGGCCAGGGAAGGGTTTTGTGCTTTGACTCATTTGTTCTTTCTTTCTGCTGTTCTTTGAAGCACACAGCAAGGAGACCAGGTATTATAACCGTGGAACAAACGTTTCCCCCATGCGCACACTCTAAAATAGAGCGCTAAAATAAAAAGGCATTCGGTTACTGGCTGGAGCCCTCTTTTCCCAGGAGGGTGTTTCATACTCTGCTTCACAGGGGCCTGTAGCTCAGTGAAATTTTAAGCTTTCTGTGCAGAATGGAACTGCTAGGAAAAAAATCACCTTTGCCTGAAATACCGTTGAGCCAGGCAGCTGAGGCCCATTTCCACAGAGATGCTCTGTGTGGGCTCCTGTCCCTCCAGCACAGTGGGAGCAGGCTCCGAACCTCCTGTACAGCACAGGCTGAGCTCTCTGTACCACTTCTTCACATGTGTTGTTCAGTCTAAGGACACTCTGGTTCCTGAAAGTGGGAGGTGGAGGTGTGTCTAGTTGGTTAATATTGAAGGATAGTAGGGTTGAAACAAACAATGCTATATTTTGGTGCTCTTAGCCGTGGTCATTATTAGATCTTGAGTGGTCCAGAAAAAACATATGTAACTGTGGGTTTTGGAGATTTGAAGGCTAGGAAGGAGGAAGCTAGGTGGGAGCCTGGAGGATGAATATTACATGTATCTGTTGCGCTAGTCCGAGAAATTAGATTATTTTTAAACCAGTATTTGGTTTTCACCTGAATGACTTGTTCCCCTGTTTCCTCTGCTCTAAAATCTGAAGGCAGAAGCCTGTTGAGAGGTGGTTGTCCACATTACATACAACATGAAGGGGCTCTGGAACAGGCAGTGTTGATTAATACGAGGGTTTATACTTCCTCTCTGTCTTGACAATGAGAACAAGTACAGCCAACATGCTGTAGGTGGTTCTTTTTCTTCTTTTACATTCATGGTTTGGGGTTTGTTTTTTTTTTTCTTAGGGAAGTAGCCAGCTTGCCAAACTAATCAGGTTCCTGTATCTTACTGAATGGGTGTAGGTGAGCGCGATACCTTTCTAAGAAGGGTGTATCTCCTCTTTCACTTGGTTTTAATCTCTGAAGGAAGGCCATAAAGCTTCCTCTCCCTCTCTTTGCATGTTTGGAAAACACTCCTGTGCCTGCTTTATCGTTGGGTAAAACTTCAGATCACAAGAGTTAGGTTTTCAGCATGCTGTGTTGCAGGTGACAGCAAACCCCTGTTACTACTAATCGTCATATCTAGTCAGCCAAACATATTGCTGAGGACTCTCACTGGCAAATGTTTGAGACTGGCTTGGTGCTGTTTAGAAAGAAATGAATATCAGTGTGTATACTTGCATATGGTATATCATATGTAGTAGGATTTCTATCTGCTTTGAGACTGTTCTTCCTGAAGCCACGTTGTAGCACAAGAGCTAGAAATAAAATGCTGTGAATTGCGATCTTTGCCTGAGGACTACAAGTAAAGATACCAATCTAGGAGCACGCACCTCCACTGAGCCGGTTAGGTGACAGTCCTGCAAAGGAGGGTACGCGCTTAGAGCCCAGATGTAGATCCTGTTTCTGATGTTGCGTAGATCCTGTTTCTGATGTTGCGACAGATGCTGTTACCTGATCCAAGAGAGGTCACTTACTTTGTCTCAACTTTCACATGTGTGAGTATTTACATGGCTTGTGGGAGCGGTGTGAAGACTCATTCACTAGTTTTGAACTCTCTTCAAAATCCAATATGCTAGTAATGACCTCGTAAAATACAGAACAGTTAAGCAAAACATTTCTAAGGAGTGTTATTTCTTTTAAATCTACCTCTAATTAAAAACATCTGACATTGCTTAGGAAACTCTTGTGTTTTGACATAGTATAAAATGTAATAGGCCCCAAAATGAAATAGCAGAATTTAAAATAAACTACCTCAGTTGTATTCTTCAGGTCACATTTTCATGCCATGCACTGAATAGAGCTGCTTGTATAGATGGTAGATTTGTTATAATACCTCTGACTGGTTTGGGATTATCAACAGTTCCTACCCTGTGGCAGATGAGTGGTGAGAACACAGATGTGGGGCACTTCAGAAAATAAGCTCTGGTGTGGTCTGTGGGTGACCTGGGTTTGTTTGGGTTTGTTTTTATGGGATTGGTTGATGGCCAGGAGTGCTGAAGCAGAAACGGAGTTTTTCCCCATCTGCAAATGGGATTTTGTGAACAGATGTAACCATCAATCCAAGCTTTTTAGCCTCACCGTCCTCTTTCCTTGACCCCTCTTGTTGGGAAAGGGCTCTTATAACACCGTGAAGTGAAGAAAAACAGTCCGTTTGTTTTCATGTGGTTGTTGCTGTCACTCCTGCTCATTGGTTCACTGTTTGTACTAGTGAGTCTGGATGGCCAGTAACTAATCTCAAGTGTATTAATTAAGAGGTAGTCCGTCACTGAACAATTACTTTAAAGGATCCAGTAAAGCAAGACGGCTCAGCATTCATGTCTGAAAGATCATATGGAATACTTTTGGTTCTAGTTTATTTCATCATCTGTTGCCTTATTTCCCATTGTCTTATGAATAAGATTTGTACATATTTCAACTTACAAAGTCACATCAGTAGAATACATGTCCTTTTGGCAGTTCCTGCTGCTTTGGGTAGGCTCCTTCACAGGGAACAGGTGCCTGATGGCTTTACCACCAAGGAAAACACCCCAGTTCGGTTCCGCCAAAGTCATGTGGGTGAGAATTCCCTCACACATAGGAAACACTGGATGCATTTCTGGGGAACTTTCTAACCAGAGGTTCACTGGAAAAGGGCATCTGCCCCTTGGGCAGTTAATTTCCCTGTGTGGAGTTGGGGTGGGTGGTAGAAAAAGGTGGTGATGATGGGTTTACTGGATCATCATTTGTTAAAACTAGGGCTCTTAAAGGGAGGTTCTTGACAAGGCACACTTAGGATTAATTTTTTAATGCATTCTTTCTTACTCTGATAATGTTTGAACAGTGCTGTGTTCACATTTAAAGCAGACAGCTTGCATCTAATGCATGCCAGCGCTTTATGCAGGAAGATGAGAAGTGGCAACCAGCGAGCCCTTCGGAGGACCTCTGAGCCTGCTTGACAGGCACAGTTGCTCTGTATGTAATTTGAAGAAAGGTATTGTGTCCCTGGTGGCTTGGCTTTGACTGAAAGATGGAGTTTTGCACTCTCATTTTGCACTGAAGACGGGCTTACAGATAAATAGGTCACTGTCTGCAGAACTATTTTGCACTAAATCGATTAGAAGCAACATGACCTTAAGCCTGATCTCCTTGCTCTACAAAGATATTGCTGAATTGTGGCTTCTTCTGAAGAAAAACACAGGTGTGTCTAGTTTTTCAGATTTTCTTAGTTACTTGATTGCAGGTCAGGCAGGAACTCTGTCAGATAACATTATCCTGCTGAGGAAAATAGGATGTGTTTTAGTACAAAGGCAGAAGTTGTACTCTTTTTGTGTACATTCATATATAAATATAGTTTATTGTTACGGGGGTGTGGGTGTTCTGTCATTGTGTAAATTTGTAGTGTATGCTTTTATTTGCAGATGTATTACTCAGTACATCAGACGTATCCACTAAATCTATTCCTGTATTTTACACGGAAGGTACTTTGTTCAGGATTTGCTCACGCAGTGATTATGGCGATCAGAACCACTGCTAAAGCTTAAAAAGAGAATTTGCTGTTGCAGCGAGCCCTCCTGCTGTTCCTGAATTGTAGTGAGTTTTAATTTTAAATTCATTGCATTTTATGTAAGTATCAGATACGTAATTTCTCCTGATTCCTATTTGAGGTAGGGAAAATGCATAGTTTCTTTTGCAGGATATAATTTGGCATCCCCTAGTTGTTAGTATAGGAGGGTTAATCTAAAGTGCATTATTTCTTAAATTCCTTCAGTCAAAGCTTTCTATAGGAATCTTGTTTCTGTTAAGATATAATGAAACAGTGGAGATATTATTTGCTGTTAATAGTACAGCTACAGTCCATTGCAAAACTGAAAGCGTGTTTTGTGGAATAGGGACAAGCAAAAATTGCTTCCTTATTCTGGTGCTTGAATTCACATTTCCAGTTCTGTTTTCTGCTTCTGGTATGCATGACTGTTGCAGAGGAGGACCAGAGAAAGAGCACTGAGTCAATGGACTGGTGTCTAACCTTCCAACATTGTTGCTTTTGAAATGTCAAATTTAAATGAAACAGGTATGTAAAGGGTGGATCGTTTAACTAAAGGGTGGAACCTCTTACTAATCTTTAATTAGTATTACTAATTAAATTATCAACATGTGAGTCTGAGTGCTCTGCTTTTCAGTAGTGCTCTGTGCTACCAGGGGTAATACCAAAAGGCATGCTGCTTAGGAGGAATGAATGAAAGATTTAAGAAAGGTGAGGCTAGCCAGGTTGAAAGTGTGGAGGGATTAATCAGTCTGAGTAACTTTTGGTCTTTACGTGCATCCTCGTCTGTGCTGAGAGGGGAGGGGTAGATTTAGGAAACAGCTGATTATTGTACGAGAGGGGGGTTGTCTGTTTCAAACCGCAGAACCGAGGGTGTGTTTTGTGTCAAATCATGGTGGTGCGTATGTAGCCATGCCAGGACTATTTGTATAAGTTGCCAAGTTTAAAATAGGGGGTTTTAATCTGTGTTTGATTACTGAGAAATAAGTGAGCAGGGCTGCTTTTGTTAGCAACTGCCAAGGCTTGATTTTCATCTGTTGACTGCCACTTCTTGTGGGCATGTTCAGTGTGCCAGAGATCGCTCCTTTCCGGAGATCTATTGAAAGATTTTGTGTTCAAGTGGGCAGAGGGGTTGTCCCTTTCCCTGGCACTGCTCTTTTTTCTTCCTCCTGAGTGCTGTATGGGGTATTTCTTGTGTCTACAGTCAGCAGAGGGGAGAAAATGAAACCGAAGGAGAGGTCTCAGATACTCATCTTTCCATTCTCAACCCTATGAAAATTTCCAAGGAAAACAGTATCTTCTGGGGGAATTCCTTTGTCAGTCCATGTCCAGGAGTGAGTGTAGGGAGATGAAAAAAAGGATGGACAAAATGAAAAGAGAGGATGGGTTTGGGATATGGACGCAGGACTCGAGTCTCTGTTCTGCTTAAAGACTCTGCAGGTAGTTGTGAGCAATGCTGGTTCTGGTTTTCAGCATCCAAATGGGGGTGAAAGCACCTCCTGTCTTGTAGGTACATTGCAAGACTAAAAAGGTTCTGACACGATTTGGGCGTTGCGGTAGTGGGGTGTGGAGCCAGCACTGCCCATCTGTGGCCATTGATCCCCAGCACTCAGCAGGCTCGCTACAAGGGACAGGATCCCATGGAGGATCCCTTGTGGAGGTTCTCCTAGTTTTCTTTGTAGGTAGGGGAAATGTGGAAAGAGGATGACTGGAGTCCCGGCAGAGGTCTTTTGTGTGTGCTTGTAATTGAGGGGACCGTCCTTAAAATCTGGCTCTGTCAGCCTTATTTACAATGAAGGTGGACTCCCTTCAGCTGCTGGAGTCAGGTGCAGCACTTGGGAGTCGCATGTTGGGGAACAAATGGTGCAGTGGATGAATCGCCATCATTTGCTACGTCTCGGGTATTAAGAACATGCCAAAGCTTTATCTGAAAGGAGGAAAGCAAGGCAAGTCAGTACCATGCTTGTTTGCCTATGAGACAGGTATGATGTGATTCTGTCAAAGCTATAGTACTGCAGCAGGAAGGGATCTGCTACTAGGTGATGGTTTTGTACCCTGCAAAGCTGTTAGTTGTTGACACGGGACCCTTCCGGAGGGTTGTGAACAGTTCTTATGAAACAAATTATTGGCTGGATCTTTTTAGAAAGCAGAGCTACTTCATGATGACTCTGGGATATTTCCTCTTTCCTTTGGAAAAGCTATTGCCTTAGTTTTCTTTTTTGTTTTAATTTTGTTTTCCAGAAAACTGATATACCATGTAATATATGGTTGTAGACAGATTTTATTAGCCTGAGATTCAGCAGGTGTGTTAACATAACTAAATTTTACCTGATTCTGTATTCATTTTTAAAGTCAATATACTGAATTTAGTACACAATTTAGTTTGCATGTGTGCGTTTGTTGTAAGGCCGTGATATCTATGTTGGAAATTTCTTTCCAGGATTGTGAGGTGGGCTTGAGTGTTCTCACCAGGGAATTCTTAGAATCATAGAATCATTGAGGTCGGAAAAGACCTCTAAGATCATCGAGTCCAACCATCGACCCAACCCCACCATGTCCACTAAACCATGTCCCTAAGTGCCTCATCTACTTGTCTTTTAAATACCTCCAGGGATGGGGACTCAACCACTTCCCTGGGCAGCCTGTTCCAATGTTTAACCACTCTTTCA
>NW_008795029.1:2991798-3004039 GCF_000699145.1 Aptenodytes forsteri
GACCACATCCGCCTTTCCCCCATCCACTAGGCGGGTCACCTGGTCATAGAAGGAGATCAGGTTGGTCAACCAGGACCTGCCTCTCATGAATCCGTGCTGGCTAGGCCTGAACCCTTCAGAATTACAGGAAAACTTGGGTTGGAAGGGACCCCTGGAGGCCACCTAGTCCAGCCTTTTGCTCCAAGCAAGATTAACTTTAAAGTTAAAGCAGGTTTCCCGGAAACTTGTCCATCTGAGTTTTGTGTATCTCCAAGGGTAGAGATCACTCAGCCTTGCTGGGCAGCCTGTTCCAGTGCTTGGCTCTTCTCATGGTGAATTTTTTCCTTGCATTCAGCTGGAATTTCCCATGCTGCAGCGTCTGACTGTTGCCTCTCATCCCTTTGCTGTGCAAAGTTTCAGTAAAGACATTCACTCCTTTCTAATAAGTGTTAGCGTCCTTTAAAAACTAAAATAAATGCTCCAAACTTCTATAGAGCACCTCAGTGGTCTTATTGAAACTTGGTACTTACTGGGACCTAAGGCCATGTTTTTAAAAGTAAATCCCCATCTTAACACCACTGATGTGACTTTGTTTTGTTCGTTTGGCTTTTTGTTTGTTTATTTTAACCTGCCTTCAGTCTCAAAGGAGCGGACTATCCAGTGAGGTCAAATGAGACTTCAGATGAGAATACCCACCACCAGGGAGGTTCAAGGTCAAAGTTTGTTCTTTAGCCTCTTCACTGCACATGATGTATGAGAGATTCTGCCTCTCGTCATTACTGTGTTACCCTGAAATGAAGGAAGCCTTATATGTTTGTTTCCTCAGATGCTTTTATAGATGCTGTTTCTCAGGCACTTCTCTAAGTATCAAATATTCAGATTTTTTTTTTCATTTACATGGCTTTTCTCTTCAAAATGCAGCCCTACTGCATTTATGTTTTGTGCAGAAGACCCAAAGTCTTTGAAAATGGAAGAGTAGTTGCTCTTTAAAAAAGAGCAGGTGCTTTTTAAAGACCCTGGCTTTTATAAACCTTTGTTCCACAGAGCCTGTGGAATTGGAGCAAACAAAGTTCAGCTTCATTGTACTTAGTCTCATTTTCTGTTTTTATGCTCAGTTAGGTGAGAGAAATTTTCTTTTATAACTATGAAGGTCATCTAATTCAGAGTAAGTGGTGTATCTATTCACTTCTCAGTTTGAACATGACAGGGTTTTGTTGACTTTAAGTTCTAAGCAAGGGTTTTGTGTTTCACTTGAGATGATTTATGGACCATGGCTTCTCTTAACAAACAGCAAGTTGTAACTTTTTTAATATGCATCTACTTTGCAATTGGCACACACAAAATAGGGACTTTTTTTGTTCCAGGAAGCTTAAGTAATTTCCCTGTATGCCCAAAAGGGCAGATTTTTAAGAGAAAGGTGTCAATATTTGGACTTAAAGTCTAGCAAAACAACCTCTCAAAATAGGGGTAACATTCAGTTAGACTGTTGCACTTACAGAAACAGAATCTAATGTTTTTTTGCAGATGAGATACTGAAATAAATCCAAGAAATTATATCTTCATTGATTTGTTTTGCACAGTCAGTTCCATCAAAAATAACTGCTTGCTTACAGGGCCAAAGCTTTATTTAGCAGAACTTCATTACTCATTACAGCCATGTGCCAAATTCTCAGATTGGATAATGAATGGATGCTTCATCTGAGGCCTAAAAGAGGTAAAAATGGGGGTCTATAAAGCAAAGGAGGGAAGGCTCCTGCCAAACCTCTAGCATGCTGCCTGCAAGACGCTGGATGTGAGCAGCAGACCTGACTGTGTTGCATTAAAGGACTCTTTAGCTGCCCATGAGAGATACTGAACCATGTCCTGCCTCTGTATTACCTGAAGCAGTTAATACTTTAGAGAGACATGGGATGGATTTCATCTTTTTAATGGTATTGGGTAGCAAGCCACAGTGCTTCAAGAGCTGCTTCGTTAACAACTTTGTCATCTGTGTGGTAAGGTGGGGCAGCCAGTTTGGTTATGAACTCAGCAACCTCTTCTTTATAAGTCATCTGCAGTCAGAGTCCCAAGAACTGGGAAGTTTACAAACAGCTGCAAGTAAATGCATCTTAGCTGAAAACTAGTACTCGGCTCCATATAAGCCACTTAGTGAACAGCTAGCTCTTCCTTCTCTCTCACACCCATGAAGTGCTTCACATCCCCTTTCAAAACATTACTTTATAGATGTACAGTTCTATGGAAAAGCGTGCTTGTGTCAGAGTACCATAGAATATATCGTTCATTAGAAATTATTCTAGCCATCCTCCATATCGTTGAAATGATAACATTCAAGAAAGACTTTTTATCAGGGCCTGTGCCAGGACAAGTAGCACTGGTTTTAAAGTGAAAGAGGGTAGGTTTAGATTGGACATAAGAATAATTTTTTTTACCATGAGGGTGGTGAGACACTGGAACAGGTTGCCCAGAGAAGCTGCGGATGCCCCATCCCTGTAAGCGTTCAAGGCCAGATTGGACAGAGCTTTGAGCAACCTGATCTAGTGAAAGATGTCCCTGGCCATGGCAGGGGGGTTGGACTAGATGATCTTTGAAGGTCCCTTCCAACCCAAACCATTCTGTGACAATTGTTAGCGCTGCAGCCTAATGCTGTGATTAACATCAAGTCCTGTTTCCAGTGTTTCAAGCAGTGTGCTGTGCAGGCTTGTACTGCAGCCGTGTGTATTGGTAATCCTCCTTGAGTAAAGGAAGTATAATTTTTTCTCTAGAATAGATGTGTACAATAACCAATTAGATTTTACCACTTTGCTTTTTTATAAAAGTGATTTTAATTTTCAGATCAAGAGTAAAATCATGCATCGTTTAAAATCTTATCTTGCTTCCAAGATATCACACAAAAATAGCATTCCGTTTAGTAGAATTGCCAAGTACTCATGCAGCTGGTCCTGTGTGTGCGCTGACTTTTCAGTTAAAGCTTTGGGGCATGCTTTGAGATACGTATTTTTCTGCAGAGGGAGGGTTGAAAGCAGAATAATCTTTGGCTTGGTTGCCTGAAAAGATGTCCACTTCAGCATATGTGTTTAAGCTGTGTGATTGCATCATAAGTTTTTAAGTCACGCTGAAGATGAGTCCTATAATTTGCATGCGGTTCTTCTATTCAGAGTTGATCTTTCCATTTTCCGTATTTGTAAGACTTCCCCTTCTTTGCAAGGCTTTAGTACTTAGAAAGTGAAATTCTCATAATAAGATTTAATGCTCTGAGAAAATTATTAAATGCAGTTGGCAAAATCTAACATTTCTGTTATTCCGTGGAGGCTTGCTTGCTAAAGTACTAAGTGAGACACATCTGGGTCACTCGCCTTCTTATCACTTGAGTGCTGGCTAGGGGAACATTCTCTGGTGCTCAGGCTGTACCTAATATTTCTCCATTTAAAAAAAAAATCTTTGCTTTTTGTACAATCTGCTGCTTGTAGGTGACTAAGTACATCTAATGCTTCAGAAATATTTTTATACTATACACTCAGCATGATTTGCAGTATTAAGGAGTTAATGATGGTGCAGTTTTGGCAATATTTTTTAACCCTATTTTGTGTGCGTGGTTCCTAGCAGTCTGAAACTATCCTGCAAGAACAGGAAAGGGTTTACGAGCAAGCAAATAAAATTTCTTTGGCTTTCTTCAGGCCATCCTGGAAAGAGGATGAGAGGAATATTATTGTTGCAATAGTAAAGGCATGCCATACGCACCAGGTGAATTTTTGCTTTTAGATGGTAAGTCCATGTGATGGTGTTGCTGCTCTTTAAGTCCTCTTTGCGGCTGACAAAAAGTTATGCTATAATAGGGCTATGTGGCATGATTCAAAGTTCCCCTTCCTTCTCCGTTTGGGAAGGGAGTAATTATCGTGACTTGAAATAGCACAAAGGGCATCTCTTTCTCACCAAAACAGATTAGGTGCGCTTAAACACTGTGTGGAGCAAAAGTATGGCAAAACAGATTAGATGCTCTAACTGATAGCACTTTCAGCTTTTTTGCAACAACTGCAACGTCTTTCCCCTCCACCCCCCACCCTTTTTTTTTTGCACAGCTCCTAATATGATTTGTCTTGGTTTAGATTTTCTTCAAGTATGAAAAAATATTAGGTCTTGTGTTGACCCCTAGATTGCCTTCCTAATTATTACAGTTTTCTTCTAGTTACAGATCAGCTAGTATTTGATTACTTTTGTAAGCCATATCCAAACTTAATGCTGATCCCTGAGAAGCTGTGGGACTACAGAGTATGTGTGTCAAGAAGGTGTGACTGATGAAGCAGAAGAGGAGGAAGATGTAGTTTTTAGTACTCATAGTATCCCATGAGTACATCTACTATACAGGGAAGCAAGGGGATTATATTTCCTCTGACGTTTGTGCTTTGAGGTGCTATTATTTAGGCAAACTAAGACTGAGAACTTTATTGCCTTTTGTAAAAGTGGAGGTGGAAGAAGGAAGAGAACAAAGACAAATACATCCTTTGATACGCATAATAAGCGGACAAATCCAAAAATTTTAGAGAAGAGTTTGAAAGAAACAAAAATCTTGGTTGACTGTTAAAGTATGCTTTTGAGCAGGTATTTCATAATTTGAGTCAAGAAAATGGGGACTGTTAACACTTCTTGTCATCTTGTACCAGCCCAGCAGTACTGCATTTGCGGTACAACTCAAAAGTGTTTTTTAAAAGAAGGATCAGTGATTAATCTCCCTACATGAAACCAAACCATCATCCCTGTAGTTTTGTAGATAGTCCTGTGCCAAAGCTCTGAGCCTGTGATCTCAAAGAAGAAACAGATGGACTTTTTTTTTTTTCTTTAACTGTGATTACAGGAAGCAGGAATTACTTTGGTAAAGCAGGTGGTTTAGGAGGCATCTGTATGATACAAATTTTTTTTGTTTTTCTGTTACTTCACACATGACAAGTTCCCATCCCTTCTATTTAAATACTGGAATTACAGCATTTTGGGATTAATTTATGTCTCTTCTAAGTAGTTGTGGTGTTCTTCAGTTATGATTAAACAAGCAGATTTATCAAGTTTCATTTCAATAGAATCATTTAAATATTACCAAAACTTACGGATTATGAAAAGTGCTGCAGAAATATCATGGACTCCGTGAAAGATCTGAATGGTCAGGGCTTCTGATGCATGAGTCATTAAAAACACCACTCAAAGACTAAGTGCCTCTGCCCGCTGTGCATGGGCTTATAATAGGGGGAACATCACTCCTAAGGTTTTAGATTTTCTTTGGCAGTACCGCTTCCAAGTCTTGACTCAACTAGATCCTTACTTGACATTGAAAATGTATGGGATTCCAGCCTAGCCTATTGTAGCAATGGGCTGCATAGACATGCTATTCTATGCGTATTGTGGCAATAGGCTATGTAGTCCTAGAAAATGAACTGAGTTAGTAATGCTGCAGAAGAGGAACTTATATAAAGCATGATTCACTGAAAAGAAAAAGTATCTCAACCTGAGCATCTCTTATGCACCAGGGCTCTTAAAAAGAAACTGTCTTTTCTGACTAGGAGAGGAAGTGGGAGATATAGGCTGTTAAGCTTTTACAAGTAAAATTCTTACATACCTGAATCATTTAAAATATTTTTTGGACACCCAGTGCCATACAAAGCTGTTTGAAGCGCTAGGTTGCTTTATTTCTATTGGTACTAGCAATTGGGATGCTGGTGGAGGTGAAGAATTTGTATTTCCTGCTTGCTTGGGATATTTTAGCTCACCAGAAACAAACAAGTTGCAAGAGCACTGTTTTACCCAGGTGATAATTTCCTTCCTAACTACGCTTTAGCAGAGAGCTGCTTTTTGCATGAAAATTCCAGAGGCTTAAGCACTCGCTTTTCCTGGCCCCTTGTTTGGATTGCAGTGTAGTCAAATAAAATAGAAATGAACTCTTCCTGAAGATATTTCGACCTGGTGAGGTTTTAATACTTAGTTTATGAACACTTGCATCAACTCCTGTCATCAGCCCAGTGTGACTACAAATAGCACGTGGACCCGAGGAGCTGTGTGCCTGAGCACACCTAGCAGCAGAGCTTACAGGCATCGTCTCTATTTAGCGGCGATTTTTCAAATTCAATTTTAAAGCTGGAGAGCTCTCTTGACATCTTGACTAGCTCATTAGTTTCATGTGGCTTAGCGCAGAAGAGGGCTATCTTCACCAGCTCTGCTGCTCTGGCCCTTCCTCCTTTGGGGGCTGCACAAAAGAGCTGACTGTTAATGATGGTGGTCGGGGGGCGAAGATGAAGAGGGAAGAATGAGGAAATGAAAGGTTTGCCTTGGGGCTGAGAGAGAGGAAGGGACTGCGCTGAAAGTAATTTTCTTGCATTTATAATTACCAGATGGGAGGGTGCTTTAATGGAGAGATTTTTCAAATTAAGACCCCCTTCATAAAAGGCATTCAATTCTTTGAGTGGGTAGGCTGTTCCAGAGGAGAAGCAAAACAAAACTCATTGAGAAAAAGACATTATTTCTTCAACTTAAGGCATGAATTTCATAGAGAAGCCATAGACATGTTTTTCAGGAAAATCTTGCTGACTCAGCTAGAAAGAGGAGGAGGAAAAATGATTTGTAGCTTGCTTCATGGTGTGCTACTGGGTTCTGTGCTGAAAAGGCATAATTGTGTCTGTATGCATACAAACAGGTTGGCTTTCAAGCTGATATAAAATAATGGCCATAAAATTTCATGCAGAACTACTACTCAAAGGCTGGTGTAATTCCAGCTGGCTCGATGGGAATTGGATTAAACCCATTACAAGAGGCTCATGAGTTGTGTCCGGAGACTTCTTTCCGCGTAATGTAGGTACGATCTGTTCAGACTCCCCTCCAGCGTTGTCTTCTGTGAAAATGGTTTTGCTTTGACATGTCAGGAGAACTCTGTCTGATGACGAGTTTCGGTTTGATCAGACATGTCAGGAGAACTCTGTCTGATGACGAGTTTCGGTTTGATCAGAAAAAGAGGAGCCTTTTACCAATAAGTGAAAATCTTGACTTGAGTGACACTGATCGTTTTCTCAGATCCGAGTTTCTTCAGGGCTTACTGGCACCAGGTAATTCAAGCACGTTATCTTTGTGCCCTCGTGCTTAAATCTGTCATCCTGCTTCATTTGAAATGCAGTCAGGTGCCTTTGATGGGATGGGGTCAGGCCCCTCTAAGCCATCTTCCTCCATCATAGAGACAGGACTATCAAAGCATGATTTAAAATTGAATTAGAAGATTATATATCCGCAAGTCTGTGGTTCACATTTTTAAAGAGAAAGGCTTTTTTTAATGAGAACCACGTATTTAACTGATTCCTTTATGTTAGCAAGATGACACTTCTGTCCTCTCCTACACTCATAATTTAAACACTGGATAATGTGTTTTTTAAAGAACCTCCAGTTGCTGGCTTAGAAAAATATCTGTGTTCAGTTTTTAAAAATAATGATTAAAAAAAAGCAGTCATAACTTTACAGAACCTTATTTTACTGTTTATTAGCACCCACAATACCAGATGCATTATAAATCCCAGGGGCTTTATTTTAAGCAGACTACTGTGGAAAACTCTTGAAATGAGCTCTTCAGGAAAGACTGGATATTCTAGCATGTTTTGGTGTGAGCATCTCCTTTCAGCCATGAATTTTAGATACAGTAAAACAGACAAACTCTTAGGTCTCTGCTTTGAAAATACTATGTAAAGCAGTCAAGGTAGAACAGGGAAAATCATGGGCTGTGTAAATCTTAATCCATGTAAGTGGAAGTGGAGTTCGAGCCTATAAAAATTCCTTAGAAAACAGTGAACAGATTTTCAGTAATTCTGTATTTTAACGTGCACTTAATTAGCTTTAGTAAAGTGGAAATTGTCCCTAAAGACTGTAGCAGGTGGCAGGTTCTCTATTTAAAGAATATTTCCAAGAAATTATTTTCCCCAAAGTCCATGAGTGCAAGAAGTGTGTGCCCTCGCAGTCTGTTCGGCATGCGTGCCTTTCGTTACTTTATCCTGTTAAGGAAATAGCATATTCAAGTAATGATGGACAAACTTAAAGTGAAATCAGATTCAGTCCCAGACAAACTGCGATGAACTCTCATTTCTAGAGGGATGCTAAATATAAAGGAAATGATGCAGAGCAGTGAGTTTTTACAATTGCATCTTCTCTGAGAGGAGACAGGGTATTGGAGAGGGATTTCTGGCTAAATCTGTGAGCACTGATACTGGGTTCAGGTGTATCCTGTCAAGCTGCTGGATGCAAACGGTCCAGCAGTTCCAACAGTTGCATTTTTCTCACATTGTTTTGTACTGCTACTTGTTATCTCAGTTGTTTCAAATTATTGAAAATCAGCTCTGATCTTAACACATATTCTGCTTCCTGAAGAGTGTCATGAAACCAGATCAGCAAGATGAGAAGGGGGCTGTGCCTTGGCAGAGGAGAGCACAGCAGGAAGGGCTTCTGGAGGTTTTCCGCCTGTGAACAGGCACAGTGTGCCAATCCTGTGGTTGCAATCACACTGGCTCTTAAATCTGAGTTAAAACAGAGTTTAAAACCAGGGGGAGGAAAATACTGTCTTTTCAGTGAAACAGTATTTGACCACAAGGTTGTGGGCTGCCCTGTGCTGATTGCAAAAGCTGCTGTTCCTATCAGAGAGAACACTGGGGCAATCAAATCTAGACTTGCATCTTTACCTGGCACAAGTCAGGACCGCAATGGGATTGATCACACGGATACATGAGGAAAGAGTGATCATTATGTATCTGGGAAACATAAAGTAAAGAGTTTCCCTCACTTACGAACATCTTGCCTGCTTGAATGGTGTGTGTCACGTATTTACTTACGTATGCAAAACACACCTATTTTATTACATGCTTATGCTGCAATGATGAAAATTATTTCTGCCTGTGGCTGTAGGCAGGATGGCATATTACAAAGTAATTGCATTCTTTTCCCATCTCCCACCAAAAAATTAGGCACTCATCCTGTAATAGGTTATATTCAGGTAAATGGGTCCGCCTGCAGGCATTGGTTTGCAGAATCAGGGATGTTCACTTTAGTTTCTTAAACACTCTGCAGGAGGGCTCCTTATATTAAAAAGGACTGACAGCAAAAATAAAATCTAAAATCCTTTTTCCCTTGGGTGGGGTCCCCTCTTCTGGAAATGACCTGGCCATCTGAGATTGGACTTTCGAAAGATCTGTGTTCAGTTTTCTCTTAAAAACATTGATGATGACATAACTGAAGGTCTGGGTGAAATATGACTTAACAGTTAAATGCATCCGCTTACGGATTTGACAGCATGGTATGCAGAGGTCTTCTGATCAAGCAGCAGTTCAGCGGATGCAGAAAAATAGCTCTGATCAGTGTGTGACCTTGAAAGTGGTCACGGGTCTTCCTCTGCCAGACTGACCGAAAGAGAACAGAGATGTTCTGTTTCCTAGTATAAGTTGATGCTTATCTGGAATAAGTAACTGAAAGTGGGGTTTTTTGCTGTTCTCAGATAATTGCAGTTCTCAGAATTTTACACACATGAGACTCGCTTATAAAAGTGAGCGGCTCTGCCCTCAATATCTAGCATTTGAAAGATCTCTGAAAGATTTCTGTATCAGAAATAGTGTGGCCAGCAGGAGCAGGGAAGTGATCGTGCCCCTGTACTCGGCCCTGGTGAGGCCGCACCTCGAATACTGAGTTCAGTTTTGGGCCCCTCACTACAAGAAGGACGTCGAGGTGCTGGAGCGTGTCCAGAGAAGGGCAACGAGGCTGGTGAGGGGTCCGGAGAACAAGTCTTATGAGGAGGGGCTGAGGGAACTGGGGTTGTTTAGCCTGGAGAAAAGGAGGCTGAGGGGAGACCTCATCGCTCTCTACAACTACCTGACAGGAGGTTGTAGCGAGGTGGGTGTCGGTCTCTTCTCCCAAGTCACAAGCGATAGGACGAGAGGAAATGGCCTCAAGTTGCGCCAGGGGAGGTTTAGATTGGATGTAAGGAAAAATTTCTTTACTGAAAGAGTGGTGAAACATTGGAACAGGCTGCCCAGGGAAGTGGTGGAGTCCCCATCCCTGGAGGTATTTAAAAGACGAGTAGATGAGGCACTTAGGGACATGGTTTAGTGGGCATGGTGGGGTTGGGTTGACGGTTGGACTCGATGATCTTAGAGGTCTTTTCCAACCTCAATGATTCTATCTCAGTAATAGCAAGTCCCTTCCTTGAGGGCCAGAGCTCTACTTCTGTTTGATCAGCTTGTACTTCAAGGCAGATGACTTGACTTATCCTTACATCACTCTTAGGTTTTTACTTACTTTTCCTGTGCGTGTTCACAGTTCTGTGTGTCAGATTTGAGTCTATCTTAATGGCATTTCGTTGGTGTACATTAAACCCAAAACTTCTTTATACAGTGCCAGATTAAAAGAAATGTTCAAAACCAATTAATGAAAATGCTAGGTTATCCCTTCGCTGCTTTTCAATGAGGCTAAAAATGTAGAATAAATAATTTTTAGAAATTGCGAAAGAGTAAAACTTTTTGTTTCCTTGTTAAAAAAAAAAATCATTTTAATGAATGAGGCGACTGTCATGCAGTTTTTATCATGGTCAGCAAAACTTAGGTTTCTGCCTGACCTCTGGAAATACATGGGAAACACCTCCGCTCAAACACTGTGGCAGAAAACAAAGACTCAGAAAAGCAGTATGTTTGTCATTAAGCTAAAGTAGAAGAGCTGAGAGAAAAGATTAAGCAATGCTTTTCACGGTTGAGGTACGAATGTGTGTGCTCAATGTGAGGATGTCCTTTCAAGCCTGTTCTACCTACCTTATTGAAAGCTGCTGCCTTGGGGTATTTGAACACTAGACAACAGGCTAGAGGGATCATAAGTTTCTCTTTTTTGTGTGCATTGAGAAGTTTTTAATAAAAATTGAATTTGGTATGTAAAAAACCCACTGTTTAACACCATTCCTGAGGAATATTAGCTCTACAGTGTTTGGTTCAGTGACATCCTGTATTGTTTCCAAGTGTCAGCGAATCCACATTATTTTACTCTTTTATCAATATGTTGTTCAAAGAAAAGTTTGCCCTTGGCAGACACTTGAAAGACTCCAAACATTTTCACGTATTTTTCAAAACTTGGATAGTTTTCTGGGTGTTTGTGTTCTAGGGATGATTTTTTTTTTCATGTCTGCTGTGAAATTTTACATAAAATGACTTTGCAATGCAAATTTTTTTTTTTTCCTCCACAGATGAAATCATGCATCAGGATATCATTCCCCTCTATGCTGCAGATATTCAGGACCAGTTAAAGAAACAATTTGCTTACTTGTCAGGTAAGACTATGGTGTTCCTTCTACAGACATTGCTCAGGTGTATGGTTGGGCCTGTTGTGTTTTCATAGTTTTTGAGGTCTCGTACAGGAGAAATTCACATTTTATGAGCAACTCAAAATACAGACTACCAAGACTTGTTATTCAAGGTTTTATGAAAATAAGATTTTTATTTTTATTTTTTTTTAAATATAATAGGAATTTTATATTATAGTTCATTTTCCAGTACCCAGGATAATGGGTTGGAATTGAGGGTAGGATAAAAGAATAAACAGGGGAAAATAAATAAGGAAGTGCTGATCAGCCCAGTACAGGAACATGTAGCCTCCTGTAGTCAGTGCTAAGGGAGCTGTGGGTACTTACCCTGAGCTTCCCAGTGCTTGGAGCTGAGACAGGGCTCAAACACTGACCTAGAGCTCTCTGAGCTAACTGAGCCCTTGCTGAGAGTTGGAGAGTGCAGTGTGGATGCACTGGTGATTGCTGTGGTCTTGCAGTCCTCGCCCCACAGGCTACGCTGCTGCTGGCTCTGCTGTCAGGTTCGATACTGAAGCCCAGGGTGACACCTTGGACTTGACCAAAGTAGTGTCCGAGCGAGCACCACAGTACCACGTTCCCCCACAGCCTCAGCGCGAGGGCTCAGGCATGTGTAGCACCAAGTTCTGGTCGGGGTGCTACCTTTTGCAAAGGAACATGCTTTTAGGTGTAAAGCCATCTCTAAAAGCAGCACAGCCATGTTCACACAGTGCAGAGCGTCTTTGATGCCCCTGGATAACCTGTGCCAAGTAGGTGATGGGGTGTTTATGTGCCGTGCAGGTGCCAGTCAGTTGCTGGGCTTGGTCCATCTCAATGCTGGAACGGTGGCTGGCTGCTAATGGGTAAAGGGAGATCATAGAATCATAGAATCATTGAGGTTGGAAAAGACCTCTAAGATCATCGAGTCCAACCGTCAACCCA
>NW_008795029.1:3006539-3054907 GCF_000699145.1 Aptenodytes forsteri
CAATATGTTGTTCAAAGAAAAGTTTGCCCTTGGCAGACACTTGAAAGACTCCAAACATTTTCACGTATTTTTCAAAACTTGGATAGTTTTCTGGGTGTTTGTGTTCTAGGGATGATTTTTTTTTTTTAATGTCTGCTGTGAAATTTTACATAAAATGACTTTGCAATGCAAATTTTTTTTTTTTCCTCCACAGATGAAATCATGCATCAGGATATCATTCCCCTCTATGCTGCAGATATTCAGGACCAGTTAAAGAAACAATTTGCTTACTTGTCAGGTAAGACTATGGTGTTCCTTCTACAGACATTGCTCAGGTGTATGGTTGGGCCTGTTGTGTTTTCATAGTTTTTGAGGTCTCGTACAGGAGAAATTCACATTTTATGAGCAACTCAAAATACAGACTACCAAGACTTGTTATTCAAGGTTTTATGAAAATAAGATTTTTATTTTTATTTTTTTTTAAATATAATAGGAATTTTATATTATAGTTCATTTTCCAGTACCCAGGATAATGGGTTGGAATTGAGGGTAGGATAAAAGAATAAACAGGGGAAAATAAATAAGGAAGTGCTGATCAGCCCAGTACAGGAACATGTAGCCTCCTGTAGTCAGTGCTAAGGGAGCTGTGGGTACTTACCCTGGGCTTCCCAGTGCTTGGAGCTGAGACAGGGCTCAAACACTGACCTAGAGCTCTCTGAGCTAACTGAGCCCTTGCTGAGAGTTGGAGAGTGCAGTGTGGATGCACTGGTGATTGCTGTGGTCTTGCAGTCCTCGGCCCACAGGCTACGCTGCTGCTGGCTCTGCTGTCAGGTTCGATACTGAAGCCCAAGGTGACACCTTGGACTTGACCAAAGTAGTGTCCGAGCGAGCACCACAGTACCACGTTCCCCCACAGCCTCAGCGCGAGGGCTCAGGCATGTGTAGCACCAAGTTCTGGTCGGGGTGCTACCTTTCGCAAAGGAACACGCTTTTAGGTGTAAAGCCATCTCTAAAAGCAGCACAGCCATGTTCACACAGTGCAGAGCGTCTTTGATGCCCCTGGATAACCTGTGCCAGGTAGGTGATGGGGTGTTTGTGCTGTGCAGGTGCCAGTCAGTTGCTGGGCTTGGTCCATCTCGATGCTGGAACCGCAGCTGGCTGCTAATGGGTAAAGGGAGATAGTGCCTTTGCTCACTGATCAGGCTGCGTGGCAGGTGTGTGATAAGCTTCTGAGTTTGTTTTCCTGCCCTGTTGCCTGTAAAGCTCTTGCAGGTGTGCAGCAGCGAACTTGCTGGAGTTACTGCCCTGCCCTCCCTCCAATACATAGAGAGGGAGACCATCAGTGGCTTTGCAGAGCTGCCCTGCCTCCTTCAGCATAAAGGAGATTTACCTCTCTAGGCTGAAGCTGGGGCTTTATGACTGTTCCCTCTTCCTTGGAATCCCTCCCTGCATCAGATCGAGACACGGGGGAACGAAGCAATGTACTGCTTTGCTTGGCAAGAGCTCGTTGAATCTTGTTGTACTCATAATTAACCATTAATTATGATTTATTCCTGCCACACAAGCTAAACCAAGTGTAGGTCTGTGGTAGTTACTGTGTTTTCTATAGGGTGGTGGTAGCACTTGGAAATAAGATTATTTTGTTTATGAAGTTGGCCGTTCAGGCTCCATTTGAGATGATGGTGTTTAAGCTACAGTTCTTTTCTGGCACTTTATTTTTTTGACTTTCCAAGCTCTTCGTTCTTATCCAGGGGCAGAAAATGGCTCATAAAAGTGTTATGCAAGAATCAGCCTATCTAGGAAACTGTAAGTAGGGTTTATATTTTGCCCCTCTGAAGCGAGGGGGAAAACTGGTGACTACAGTAGATGAATAAAATCTCATTGAGTCCAACTGGAGATTGTTCACGTCTTAAGATTGTTGAGTTCGCACAGCCACAAGCATCTTCAGCACTCATTACATCCACTGTGCACTGGAGCTTAGTAAGAGCAGCCATTCCCCATTCTATTTTCTTCTATGTATTCACCCTCATGTCTATTAGGAGTCTGTTTTGTTTGCCTGAAATAGTAGGACAGCTGCATTACTGTGGACTGTGACTATAGTCTCTGTTGTATTTTATTATTCTTGGGCAATTTGACTGTTAGGCATTTTCATTTCACTTTGGACTTCAGTTCTTTTATCCTAATATGCTCCTGCAGGACACTGATGGTTAATTTTCTGTGCTGTACCAACTAGTGGTATTACAGGTTCTGTGAACAAAGGAACAGAGCTAATATTTTCATACTTGATTTATGTACAATTTGTTTGTTCTTGCAGTTGTGCTTATGAGTGGCTTTGCTGGAATGACACTTAAGACATTTACAGTGTGTGTGTGAAGGGGACTTTTTTGCTTATTACTAAGTTGCCTTGGAAATAGAATCTTAGGACATGGCATAAAACTCAAAAATGAAAGTCCGTAGATTACAAATGCTTCTGGTAGGTAGCATCTTTGCAGGTATGGTGAATTGCGTAATGTCTTAGATGCATTTCAGGTTTTAGGTTTTGGCTTTTTAACAGCAATGTGACATATACTTGAGAATTGCTTTAGTTTCTCTAATAGGATGTATCTAGGTCTCGTGGGACGCTTGCTTGAATAGTGAATGAAACCTAGTCTGCTTCTGTGGCTAAAGGCTGTACCCGTTCCCGAGCTACTTTCTGTGTTTTGGTCTAAATTGGGGTCACTTCTTTCTCTTGGTCTCTTTTCCTCTGCAGGTGCAAAGTAATTTGTGTCCCTCGTTCTGCTAGATTGTAATGGAAATGCTATAGGGACATCCAAATTAGGCTTGTAATGAAAGAAAATAAAGCAAAAGCTTACATTAATGCTTCAGATTTTCAGTAGATACAGCAAAGTGCAGTGAGGTCAAGGTGCTAGCTACTCCCACAGAAGCCGAAGGCTTTAGCTCTTGCTCAGCAGTGAGTAGGCAGTCATGTGTTCAGCTTAAATCTAACAGAGGGGCAAGCTGTGGATGAGGTTTTTAATCAATCATTCACATAACAAGTTTATAAACCCTGAAGTTAATATTTTACCTCAGGTCCCGCTGTTTACTTTATCCCTTGGAGTTTTTTCTTTCTGTGGAACAAGGTCCTTATCTTTGCAAGAATTGTCGTTACTCTTTGTTGTTGCTAGGCTGTATTAAACGTCCTCTACGTGGTTCACTTTTTTCTTCCTTTAGTTAGTATTCATGCAACCACTTTTTCTTTTGCATTGCAAAGGGTCTTCCACTTTTTTTATCCTCACGAAGGACCTTGGAAGGTCCGTTTAAAAGTCTCTGGAAAATGTATTCCTTACAGTCTTTCATTTGCATTTTATATTTTCTTTCATAAGTATTTTCTTTTCTCTTTCCTTGATTGGAAAGCTGCTGTGTGACTTTCATACCCAACTTTGCAACTATCTCCCATTGCTGTATGCAGGTATGTTAAAATAAATGTAGATGAACAAGAGCGTACAGACAGGTGTGTATGTTTGTATGCATCTTAAATCGTACAAGCTATGTGATGTGCAAATGAGACTCTTGGCCGCCACAAGTACTGAACCAATAATCTCAGCTCACTTTCCTTTGAATGCCTCTTTATGCGTTGAACAACTTCAAACAAAATATTTCCATTACAGGAAATATAAATACAAGTTTATGCTACTTGCATTTTTGCCTATCAATTAATAGTTGTTTTTCTTGCAGTTGAAAAAGTTAGCATTGGTACTAGCTTTCCAAATGCTTATATCTTTGGCCCTTTAACTTATCATTGTAAATAATAAGCTGCTTCTCACTCTCTGTAACTATTTCCTTGGCTGTGCTCTTGCTCTCCTCTGTGGACATGACCTGAAAATACCTCACTGGTTAAACTGTTCCCTTTGAAGTATCCACGGGTGCTGAGTCTGTTTGTAAAATTGTGTTTGGGAACTTCTGAGTGGATCCTGTACCACATAGATTGCATCGGTTATTTTAAAATATCAACTTGATTTTTGTTGCCAATATAACATGTTCAAAGTATATGTTGTGTATTGACAGTGGAAGAGGTATTACTTAGCAGTTTCTGTCTTGCATAGGTGTAGGCTTTAACTGCTGTTCTATATTCACTGAGCTAAACCTTGTCTCTACTGTCTGTAGAGATTAAAAAAAAAAAAGCAGTAAAGAGAAAGGAAAAAAAATGAATCCTTGGCTAAGAGGTCTCCAGTTCAAATACATTCAGGTACAAACTTTGTTACTGCAATCTGATTTCTAAGCCAGTATACTTGCTGCTGATCAGCCTGGGCAAAATGCAGCTTGTGAAGTTATACAAGTAAAACTTCTTTCTCGTTTCAAGGAAAGGATATTTTAATAAACCCCTTGATTCTGTTTTTCTTTGCAAAGGATATGCAATGAAGCTTTTATCCACTACCTCACTGAATTCTGTGCGTAATTTCAAATGCTCTCAGTACTCCAGTTAAGTATATTATGCAAATGGAAAGGAGAAATTCTTTATCAGAAACATACAAACATAATAGCTGAACCACCACAACAGTAAAGCAAAATCTATAGTAAGCCTTTCTCTCATTCACACGAAGACCTCACTTCTGACATGACTGCAAACAAGATTACTTTTACTTAAGCTAGGTCTTTTGAACCAGAGTTGTAGATCCAAGCCGTTTAGCAATGGTGATGCTCTTGAATCTTGTGTGTGCATGTTGATCAACATAGAGATCATATTTTTTTTTCTTGTAGTCTGAATACTATTTCATTTGCATTATAGATTCAGGCTAGAAGACCTACCTCTTTGCTCTGTCATCATCTAATTATATCCATCTACCTTGCTTCCTTTTTGTGGAGTTGGGCAGAGTGCTTTTGAGAATACCTTTTCTTACGCAAACAGGAGCAGAATAACTAGGGAAACATTACAAAATAATCTCTTGCTCTTCTTTCCTGGAAGTCTGAGCCAATCCCCTTTGCTGCTCCCAAATTTTGCTGGCCTCTACCAAAAGAACTAGCATGTCTTTCACAGGGTTGTGGGGAATTATCCTTTTCTCTATGTGTGTGTGCATGCGCACGTGTGTGTGTTTTTTAGCAGCTGTACAATGCATGTTTTTTTGTAATTTTCCCTGTTAGTGACACTTTAAATTGAAAAGAGTATTAATTATTTCTCATTTGAGATTATTTTTAGATAACAAGTCACTAATATGCCTCTTGATTAGAATGTGCATAAAATAGTGTTGCAGTTTCCTTGGCTTGGCACTTCTCTATCACCCTAGCTGCTTAATAAAAAGAAGAAAATAAACCCAGAAGAGATTGCAGCTGTGGTGGGAGAAGTTAGATGTAGCAGAATATAAAGAATAAATGGTAAATTACCTAGACTTAAGTTAAACTTTACCAGTCCCATCTCACAGTAGCACAGCTAGTTTTCCAAGGATCGTTTCCAAGGATCACTCCCTTCATACACAAGGCCACGATGTTCTGGGTCCACATAATTTGAATGGTTGGCACTATTGTTTAAACAATTGTATACAAAAGTTAGGAACACGAAGTGCTATTTCCTAAGCACAATTAAGTCATTTTACTACCTAACCTGTGGAGCTAATGCAATTCAACATGGCTTTAAAATGTGTATTTCCCCAAAACACAGGGCTGTCACTGATTTAAAAACTGGCCAAAGACCAAAGCATGTAGATCTATTTAGAAGACAGCTCCACCTAACTGGAGGTTTACTAGAATTGTAGAGATTTATCCACTGCAAAACTTCCATTTTACAGAGGTGATTTGTGTTTTCTTTGATACTAAATCTGTTAAAGAAGTTTCAGTTGAAGAGGTTGCCAAAGTCAGTTATAAATGATTTCATAACAAAGTTTTGCTGTAATGAAGGCTCATGGAAGTAGGGTGGGAGCAGATCTACTTAAAGTGGTATTGTGTTTTTATTTTTTTTTAATTGCTGACATACACTTCAGTGCTCTTTACTTTTATGGTGTTTCCATTTTTAGCCTGAAAAATAATAATCCTCTCATTTGAAGAATGTTGTTACAGCTGCATGTTATGAGACAAGTCTCATGTAATTTTTGGGAATCATTTCAGGTAAAATACGTGTGGACTGATTGCACATGCTTAAGAACTGATGTGTTCTCTTCTGCTCTTTGCAATTTAAACAAAACCAAAAGCTGGCACTCAAGTTGCATTTGTTTCGGTATTATTTCTTTTTGAGATATTAGTGTTTTTCAGCATTTTCATAGAATCGTGGAATCACAGAATCCTGGAATGGTTTGGGTTGGAAGGGACCTTTAAAGATCATCTAGTCCAACCACCCTACCATGTGTAGGGACATCTTTCATTAGATCAGGTGGCTCAAAGCCCCATCCAACATTTCCTTTGCATAGTCACAACAGTGTTTATATTATTAAATGAAAATAAGGGGTTTAATATCCTTTGAGAAATTTAGATTAAACTTAAAAAAAAAAAAACAAAACCAAAAAAAAACCCCCCTAAGATTAGACAAAGAAAATGCTCTCAAAGAGATACTTGGTTGTCTTATGAACACATAAAACCATTACATTCCAGTTGGATAAGTCAGTGCATCCCTGCTTAAGCCTAGAAATAGGAGTAGGCTTGTGTGTGCCATTGTGAACAGAACTTGGCCAGCAAATAAGTTTAGGCTGTTCCACAGCTGTGGCTGAAATTTCGGGACTGTAAACTAGAGGGGAAGGAGAGAGATGATTTTCCAACGGTTATGACTATGAGGTAACTAAACGTAGTCACTCTACCAACAGACCTGAATTTATTAAAATATTACCGTTAAATCACTATTCTTTTGGATGGTGATTAAAATTCCAGTTGCTCATTTTAAAAATGACTGTGTACAAACGGAATTATTTTCATGAGTTGTAGCACTCACAGAGTTCATCTAAGTTTTGTGTCCTTTTCTTGTAATTGGGTGTATATACTTCTGAAATGCTGGAAGGTTATTATGTGAATTGGTTTTAATAAGATGTGTTAAATTTTTGCCTTAAGCCCATGTTTCAAGAAGGATGAGAGAAGTAAAATTGTTCATTTTGTCACACATCACATGCTTTCCCTCTCACTAAAAACAAAACAACAACAACAACAAAACCTCAACCTAGCTTCCCAAACTCCCATTTCCCTTTTATCTCCTCCCCCTAGATTCTGTGGCTTGATTTCGTTCTGGGAGAAGGAAAAAAACCCACATTTTACACAGCTAATTTTGGAATAAACTGCGTAATGCTGCTTCTGCAGAGGTGAAGGAAGAAAAAGTGATTCTGAATAAAGGGGAAAAAAAGAATCACTCCTTGCTGCATCAGGTTCATTATGAAATAAAGGGTACTTTAAAAACTGAACCCACCTACTGCTTTTACTATTATTTAATACAAACACAACTTAAATGTAAGATTTTTACTTTGTTAGATTTCCCATACCTGCTTTGTAGCTTGCTGTGAGAAGCACTCATTTGTAAGTAGCAACTACTTCGCTGGAGTGGCCTGTCTCCCATTGATGGCCATATATTTAAAATTGCAATATAGAAAGTGACTTCTATAGGTCAGCGATGTTAAAGCTGAAATTTTACAGAATTTATTATGTATAACACTTAAGGTCACTCAGCTCTAAACTATTCTCAGCAGCGAGGTCCTGATAAGGAAAAGCAGTTGAGCAGCATTTGAAGGTATATGTGTGCTTAAGTGTCCCAGCAGGAAAATACTGGAGAAAAAGATAATCAGTGAACAACGATCTTCTAACAGCGTGTGGCAGGACAGAGTCATCTCCACCCAAGATAACCATGGATGACTGTACTAGAAACTGAAAATTAATAGGCAGTGTCAATGCAGCATGGCTTTATTTGCCCTTGACAATCAGTGGTGGTCTGGGAACTTCCTGAAAGTCATAGTCCGGGCTTCTGCTTTTAGGATGTGTCCTGCAAGCCTATTGTTCTTCTTTTGTTTCATATGTCCTATTTATAGAAATTAAGTAGAACAAAGCAAGTAACCAATGGGGATACAGCAAATAATGTATAATTGTACCTAAAAATAGATATTCTAGAGAGAGCAGAACACCTCGTGAGCAACAGAAATAATCATTATCATGCTTGAAATGTTTTTAATGAGAGAGGAAAATGCTTTGGTCCCAAGAGCCTGGGTAGAACAAAAAATAATAGAATCAAAATTGGTCTTAACTTACATAAGTGTTGTGAACATTTGTACAGCTAAAATTAACTCCCTTGACTTAACGTTTCTGCGTTTGATGTGTCGTAAAGGTTGTGTTTGCAAACTTGTGATATTTGCATAATAGTTGCATTTTGTTGTTGTTTAAATGCATCCAGAGCACATTATTTTCTGGTGTAGTTTGATTTCAAGAGCCTACACAGTGGTAGCACCATATTGCCTGTAAGCTGGTAGATTGAAGTCAGATTCACCACAAATTAACATAAGGATACTATTTGAGCTCTTCTAATTACATGCAGTTTTGGAGGGAAATGATAGTTTCTTTTATCAAATGAATCTGAGCTCAAATATTTTCTTCTTTTTCTGGTGAGGTTAGATGTAAAGGCACTTGAAGTGGGTAATAGCACACTAATTTTCACAAATCACTGTTGCTGTCATGATCAGACAGTGTTGTTAATACAGTTTACAGCTGATTTCCGCACAATTGTCAGATTTCAGGGCTGGAAAAAATATCCTTCTTATTTTGCCACAGTCATTTTTGGCTGGTTTTCTTCTCTTTTTGAACTGTCAAGCAAAGATAACTTTCCAGCAATGTGTCTCTGCCACCCCCCAACTGTTAACTTCATGCAGTTGCTAGGGCTTAACAAGTCCTTTGTCCAGCTTGTCTTTATGAAAATATCCTTGCTTAAGACGTGAAACATTAACATTGCCTTTAAAAAAAAATTACATTTTTTGTTGTGGTTTAACCCCAGCTGGCAACTAAGCACCACGCAGCCGCTCGCTCACTCCCCCCCGGTGGGATGGGGGAGAGAATCGGAAGGGTAAAAGTGAGAAAACTTGGGGGTTGAGATAAAGACAATTTAATAGGTAAAGCAAAAGCCGCGCACACAAGCAAAGCGAAACAAGGAATTCATTCACTACTTCCCATCGGCAGGCAGGTGTTCAGCCATCTCCAGGAAAGCAGGGCTCCATCACGCGTAACGGTTACTTGGGAAGACAAACGCCATCACTCCGAATGTCCCTCCGTTCCTTCTTTTCCCCCCAGCTTTATATGCTGAGCATGACGTCATCTGGTGTGGGATATCCGTTGGGTCAGTTGGGGTCAGCTGTCCTGGCTGTGCCCCCTCCCAACTCCTTGTGCACCCCCAGCCTACTCGCTGGTGGGGTGGGGTGAGGAGCAGAACAGGCCTTGACTCTGTGTAAGCACTGCTCAGCAGCAACGAAAACATCCCTGTGTTATCAACACTGTTTCCAGCACAAATCCAAAACATAGCCTCATACTAGCTGCTATGAAGAAAATTAACTCTATCCCAGACAAAACCAGCACAGTGCTGTATATAAAAATGTGTGTGAAGCACGTTAAAAAGTGTTGCATTTGTGAATTCTACCCAGTGGTGCAAATGCCAGAAAAGATACAGATGGTATCTAGCTCATCAGCAGCCATACTGCAGCGTAGGTGTTCAGCTCTGCTTTACCTTTTGTAGGTAATCTGAGAAGTTGAACAGGAAGTTTCATATGAAACACATTCCCCCATTTGTTTTAATGTCCTGCCACTTCTTTTAGACTGTGCTGGAAGCAGAGCAGCTAGCTGAAGCCAGGGCGGGGGGCAGGGGGGGTTGTAGGAATGAGTTCAAACTGGTAAGAAGGTTGAATTCAGTTCAAGATGGAGATTCGCCTACTTAATTCTGAATTAACTTTTTTTTTTCCCTAAATCAGTTCATTTCTTTCTCCAAATCGGTTATATTTACATACAGTTGACATTTATCAAAAGAAAGATGCACTGCCATCTGGTGTCAAAACTGTGTTCACATGAGCAAAGACATTTGTACAGAAAAAATCTAATGTGGTGTAACAAGTTCCTTCCCATAAAACTTCCTAAGCTCTGAAAAAGAGACTAGACTGTTCAGAATAAACAGTGTCCACAATAATAAGCCCTGCACCAAAAAAAAAACCTCAGAAGTTTCATTACTGGGAAACTGCAGGTAAAGGGACTTGCATGTAAACGTGCCTGCTGCTTGTTTCTTTTGTAGGTGGAAGAGGGGGAGATGGATGCCCTGTTATCACCTTTCCAGACTATCCAGCTTTCAGCGAGATCCCTGAGAAGGAGTTCCAGAATGTCCTCACCTACCTGACAAGCATCCCAAGGTGAGCACCTGCCTAGGAGAAAATACCCTTTTATCTGCTAAGTGATTTTTCACATTCGGTCACTTACGTGATGGTGTAAAGGTCAGGTTTGGTATTTAATTAAAAGGAAAATCCAGCTCATAGTGCAGTGTCAATAAGTATTGATTAGTGACAGCTGCCTAATGTAGTTGTTAAATTAATTATATAGTGCTCTTTACATTTCATCAGAAAATTACTTCCAGGTATGTATGGATGCAGATACTGCGATGGACGTTGTCCTCTTGTTTCTTATCTTTGCTGTATCTTAGAGTGCAGTGTTCTGTGTTTTAGTTGAAAACATGAATAATTTTGGCAGAATATGCTAATTCCTGGTTGCTACTCAAGATGTTACTCAGTGTGAGGGAATACTCCATAGTTATATACAGAGATTTGTCCTAACCACTTGTGCTCTGTTTCCCTGGCTCAGCTGAATGTAGTGTCTTTGCAGCATTTCCAAAACTTTGACTGAGGGTGCTAAGCAGGCCCAGCAATTAATCCTGGTTCTCTTAGACAGCACAGTAGTGCTATCAATGGGCTGCTCGATAAAAATTGTGGTTTTGTTGAAGATCTGTTAGGGAATGAAATAGTGGGGTTCAAGATCCTGATGGAGGTGAGGAAGGCAAGTAGCAGAGTAGGGTACAGACCCTAGGCTTAAAGAGCCTTTGGCTTTGGGCTTATTCAGGGAACTGGTAGGTGGGATTCAATGGAAGGCAACTCTGAAGACTAAATCTGCTGAGGAAAGCTGGCAAGTTTTTAAGGACACTATCCTCCAAGCACAAGGATGGTACATCCTGGAAAATGAAAAGACACAACAGGAGACTGACCTGGCTGAACAGGGAGCTTGTGACTGGGCCTCAGTACAAAGACCGCATACAGGAAGTGAACGCTGGGACAGGAATATAGAAACATTGCCCAAACATGTAGGGATGATTTCAGGAAAGCCAAAGCTCACCTGGACCTGAGGGACTAGGAGCAAGGGACATCAAGGGCCCCCCAGTAAAACTTCTGTTGCTTTAGCAGTACAGGAATAAACAAGGAAAACGTAGACCTGTGCTGAATGCGCTGGGTAAATCAGTAGCAGCCAACACAGATGAGGCTGAGTCACTTGAATTCTTTGCTTCAGTCTTCTCTGACAGTGTCTCCCAGGCCTATGAGCTTAGAGTCAGGGTTCAAGGAGGAGAATGACTGGCAACGGGTGAGGATCAAGTCAAGGATCTCTTGAGAAATCTTGACCCAAATCTAGTCTTTGGGATAAGATGAACTACATCGAGAGTGGTGAGGAGGCTGGCCAATGTCATAGCGAGGCTGCTTTCCATCATCTTTGAAAGGTTTCTGAGATCAGAGATGGATTGTGATGACTGGAGAAAGATAAATATTGCATTTGTCTTCAGAAAGGGCAAGAATAATGATCCAGAGTGCTACAGGCTGGTCAACCTTACTTTGGTCTGTGAGAAAACTATGGAGTGAGTTCTCTTAAAACACACTTATGGGCACAAGAAAGAAAGAAAGAGGTGATGAGGAGTAGCCAGTGTGGATTGAAAAACAATAAATTGTACTTGACCAATGTATTTCTGTGATAAAATCATTGGATGTATGAATGAGGGGAAGCTCTGCATGTCTTTTACCTCACCTTGAGCAAGACTTTTAACAGAGTCTTCCCCAGCACCTTTGTATCCAGTCTGAGTTGTTACGTCTTGACAGATGGGCTGCTGGGTGGGTGAGAAACTGCTTGGATCATCAAGCTCAAAGAGTGGTGGTTAATGGCTCATGCTCTACCTGGAGACAGAGTTCCTCAGGGAACCATATGTATCTGTGTTGCCTGACATCCTTGGCAAGGATCTGGAGGAGGAGATGGAATGCACTCATCAAGTTTGTGGCTGAGAAACTAGTCAACCGGTCAATGTACTTGAGGGAAGGACTGCCATTTCAGAGGAACCTGGACGGGCAAGAGGAATGGGCTGACAGGAATCTCATTAAATTTGACGATGACAAACATCAAGTCATGCAATTGGGATGGACTAACCCTTTTCGAGAGTGTGGGCTGGGAACTAACTGGCTGTGGGGCTGCTCTTCTGAAAAGGACCTGGGGGCCCAGGTGGGCAGCATGCTAAACATAAGCCAGCAGGATGCCCTGGCAGCAGTGAAGGCTGGCGACCCTGAGGCTGCACCAGCAGGAGCATGGCCTGGAGCGGGTGACAGCGGCGGTCCCCTGGCTGGCTCTCTCCAGACCCCACCTGCAGTGCGGGCCCAGTGCTAAGCTACCATAGGGTGAGGGCTCAAAAACTGGAGAGAGTCCAGCAGGGCCTCCATAATGGTCAGTGCTGGAGCCGGTGTGCAAAGAGAGGCTACAGGAGTGGGGCTTGCTCAGTTGGGGGAGGGAAAGCTGTGGGGGCCCAACAGCCACCATTCCCCCCGATGGGGGGGCACTGGGGAAGTGGCAACGGGCTCCTCACAGAGGTAGGTGGTGGGGAGAAAGAGGCCTGGTGTGGCAATGGGAACAGAGAGGTTCTGACCTGGATATAAGGGAAAAAAATTGTCCTTGGGAGGATAATGAAGCATTGAGAAAGGCTGCCAAGAGAGGCTATGGAGTCTCTGTCCCTGGAGGTTTTCAAGACCTGGCCATAGAAAGCTCTGAACAACCCGGTCTGAATTTGGAGTTGACCATGCTTTGAGCAGGAGGTTGGACTAGATGCCTCCTGAGATCCCTTCAAACCTGAATGTTTGTATGGATCAAGAGATCTCCTTCATGTCTTTCTCAAATTGGGCTATATGGCTCTCCCAGACTAAAAACTCTTAGAAACACAGGTTGTGTAACACTGATTAAATGCTGGTCTCAAGCTGTATTTTGCATTCTTTTCACTGATAGCATTCAGTGCAACTCAGCATGGACCATGCTCAGTTCACGTTTGGAATGAATCATGGCAGATTTCCTTCATGCATGTGTGTGCTTTTTTTTACTGTACATGTATGAAGAGAAACAGTGTTCTTCTTGTAAAGGGTTTTGCTGTTAATTATTTCGTAGGACCTACTCCCTGTGAGGGAATACTGGTTATACGCAGCACAATACTGTGAGGTGCCCTCCTGGTTGTACTTGTTAACCCCTAGTTTATCAGAGAGAGGAGCCGTGAAGCTGACAGTCAGCTTAATTTTCTTTGTTTATCACTGTGTTGGTTATTTGTGTGGTGCTAAGCCTCCCTTGATAGTATCTTTCTTGAATACTGTTATTACAAATACTTATGTACTAAATTCACATCTGCTCCTCCTTTTGAAAGTCCTTGGTGGTGTGCTTCATGGTGGCCCATTGAACTTCTGCACAGTGGGGTTTATATGAGAAATTCTGATCAGAACAAACAGCATCTGGTGCAACGGGGGGGGACTGAGCGCATCCCAGAGCATCAGTTTGGCAGGGCAAGTTTTTACTAATTAAGAGTCTGGGAGTAGATTTTCTGGAGGTTTTTCTGTTCACTTCCCCTACCCTCCAACAATTATTCTATGCAAATTGAGCCAGAAGTGGCCATTCCTTAAGTCTGTCTGTTCTTGTAGGATTTTCTTGTTTCTTTAATTTCTAATTCTTTAGAAAGAGATCACTGTTCTGTGTAAATGAAGGAGATAGCCCAGCTGGCTAGATGTGAAGAGTAAAGTATTAACTATTGTGAATATAACAATATTTTAGGTATCACAGTGATAACTTTTCAATTTCAAACTTGTAAAAATCACGCCACTGTCAAGATACTGATAAAACTGAGACCTTTTTGTGCCTGAGAATTGCTATAATCTCAAAGGGCTGAAGACATCCCTAACATCTTTGCTAGCGGTGTTATGAGCTTACCGTGTAAAATTTTGTTTGAGCCATTGTGCAGGTTTATAGGAATAACAAACTGCAGAAATGCCACTAGCCAGATGTTAGCATACACCCCCTTATAAAATATGTTTTGCTAATGATAAATTATTGACTGCCTGTACTCCAAAGATGGGAAGTATTGTAATTTTCCTTGAATTGTGGTATTTCTAGTGCTGTTAAAGGTGTCGTAAAATAGGATTTTTGCTGTTAACTTAGTTTTCAAGGGCTAAAATTTCAAAGACTGTTTTGAATGCTTTGGAAACCGCTTCTGAGAGAAGCGGCAGCAGTTTGTTATTTATTTATTTTGTAACTTTATTAAAGAGGCCTAAGGAGTACAGATTTACAGGAAGGATAAAAATGCAGCCCACAGCTTTTGTGCATGGACTGCTCTCCAGATTAGTGTCATTTAGCTTATGAAATATGTAACTCTGTCTTTCGGCTGTTCTGACTGACTGAGGGGAAATGGACTTTTCTATGAAAAGCCCTGTAGAGCACAGACATGTCTGGAGCCACAACAGTTCCTCAGAAAACTACTTGTGCTACTTGGTGCCGCACAAGATTCCTGATCACAGCAAGGGGTTGGCAGCAGTAACTCAACACTCATTGTCTGACTGCCTGCAGTCGCATGTTAAGGGAAATGGTATTTCATGGGAATGACAGTGAGGAGCTACTAAGAGCCTTATAAGAAAGGACCTTTCTGTGCTCTGTGGTAGGGTTCACCCAATAAAATATTTACTGATATAGTAAATCTTAGCAGTGGCATCAGGTTTTCAAGATTTGTTCCCAAGTGAAAGAAGAAGTCTAAGACTAGCTTAGGACTTTATTGAAAGAGGAAAAACTGAAACCTCTTAACCTACCTTTATTATTCCCTCTAATTTTATAGGTAAACATGACCTTGTCCCCTCTTACTGCATTCTTGTTCTATACTATCTAAACACTGTGTTTCGCAAGCTTTTTCTGTGTAAACTTTCTCTTGTCTTTTTCATAGTGAACTTTAATCATGAAGAGTTAAATATCTCATGGGGCACCTTGCATTTAGGAATGGAACTATTACAACTTGCATGTTACCAACTTAGATGACCATGGAGTAGAACAGTGCAAATAGCAGAGCTATCAGCATGTGCTCAGATGTGTAAATGCCTGGTACGTGAGGATATTAAGAAAGGAGACAGTGGAAAGGGAATACCTCATCTCAATTTAAGATACTCAGTTAACCCTGGTGCAACTGTATATCATTAAGCAGAGAGCTGAACAGTCTTCTTCAGGTGGGTGTTGTTAATGTTGCAAGGTAAGTTCATGTTCTATAGACAGCTGGATAAAATAAAATATCTAACGAGTGGTTTGTAATATTTTCAAATAATCTCAAAATATTCAGTACAGGGTTGTTGACATGGTGTGTGACGAGTCACGTACCATGCGTACTTAAAGATCAATGCTGTATCAGGAAAAAATGATGGATTAAAGACAATGGAAAATAATAGCTAATCCTTTTATAACTACTGTTTTGGTAATGAGATGTATTGTAAAGGTATAAGTGTAATACTTCCAAAACAGATTTTTCCTTTTAGCAGCTACTAATTTTTTTTATTATTATTGAAGTACAAAATAAAGTTTTATTAAAAAGGTGGGGATTCTCTTACTGAGAAAGATTTTGCTTAGGTTAGGTGATTTTGGTTTTGTACATGTAGTACACAAGATGAAAGAAGGAGAATCCATGGCAGTATGTAATGTATTTAAGGCAATGCTTTCTAGGAAGAGTATTTTAACTAAAAAGTTGAATTGCTACAAATACTTTACATATAAGTACTGATCCACAGGAATTAATAGTTCTTATCGATAGAGTTGCTGAATAAAATAATATCTGTAGATAGGTGTCTGTAAGAGGTGAGCTGTGTAAATTCAACTGGGTTTCAGCAGAGGACAGTGGGCCAAGTCTTGCATCTATTTGAGATGCTTTGAGGACATGTTATAATGTCCATGTAGCTAGTCTGATTCTCCTTCTGCAGAGAAGAATGTCTCCTAATACTTCACTGGGTGAGTCCTTTGGGGATTGCTGCTGAGCTGGGTAGGAAGGAGGTGGTAATGCAGAACAAGGTTGTCTCACCTCTTAGCTGAGTAAAATACTGATGACCTCCATACACAGTGTCCATCATTCTTATTGCAAAGTGGGAGAGGCACCTGTGAGATGTACCTTTTACATCTCATATATACAAAGGGTGGAGAAAGAATATTCCATTCAGGTTTACAATAGGCTCCTGAAATAGCTGCCTAATGTACCCTTAAGAAGTCATCTCAGGGCATTCAGTATTCTCTTTTTTTCCTCTGTTTGAAAGTATTTTTTCCTCTTTCTATTTATCCTACTAAATAGACTTTTAAGATTTGCGATGTACCCTGAAGGCAAGTGTTATTCATACTTACTTCTATCCGTCACAGCTGTCACTCTAAAGATAATTTATTAAGTGTATACACATTCTTGGAATATGAATTTACCAAATGTGGGGCGTAGCATGAGAACTTGGTCCAAAAGAAATTAACAGTCGTTAAAAAAAAAAAGACAGGATTTTTCAACATACGGTTTTGCTTCTGATGAATTAGCAGTTTCTACTGCAATCAGAAAACAATATGCTGTACAAGAGAACAAAAGGATATAGTCTTAATGCTTTTTGTCATGCTCATGTAGGTTCTTTGAACAAAGAAAGCAAGCTAAAATTCTTGCGGCCACAAGAGATTGGAAAATTAGTATTTTAAATGTGTAACACTGAGTCTTAAATACAAAGTTTCTTTCAAGAGAAATAAAAAATAGTGTAGATTAGAAAATTCAGAACAGGTTTTGATGGCCGGTTTGAGTCCCAACACTGCTGATTAAATACAGTACACAGGCCTTTTGTACTTGTATTCAGAAAGAGCCTTGTACAGCCTGTCTTTGTAATGCCCTTCTGTCCTACTGCATGATCTTGAGCCTATCTCAGGTTAACTTGTCGTGTTCGGCAATTTCCTGTTTTGAAAGCTGTCCCTGTCGGTTTCCTGCCCGGGAGAACGTCCCCTTCTTTGAGATCCTGATGGTTTACAAATGCTTGAACACCATGTGGCCTTCTAAGAAATCCTGTTGTTTGTGATACCATCTGGTGTTGGAAACTAGGGAGCCATCCTGTCCAAGTAACGAAACAGAACGAGATGACCTCCGAAAGTGTCGACGTCTGACAGTTTGAAAGCTCAGTTGTTAGGGTTTGCTAAGCTTCAGATAGACCCTTCCTTGTTAACTACACCAGCTCCCCATCGTTTGGGGTAACACCGGGGTTATCTGGAAAACTGAAAAAGAAATATCTGTGCTAAGCCTTCCAGCGGGTTCAGATCCAAGAAGACTTCACTAGCGTAGGTGCAGCAAAGGGTGATGGGGTGGATTTAGGTAGGGACCAGAAGAACATGCCACAGCACAGCATGGGTGTTGCTGGAGCTAACAAACCTCGGTGCAAGGGGCACTGGAGAGCACAGAGCTCGGGTCTGGCCAGTCTCCTCAGCATAGACCCACCACTGCGCTCTGGAAGCAGGGGCAGCCATGTTGGGTTAACACTGTGTTTTGAGCTGATAAGTCCCTCAGGGTCCAGGCTGACCTCGCGAAGAGCCAGTGTGGGAGTGTAACTGCACGTGTTTCCTCATTTATCTGCAAACTAAACAAGCGGCCCACCACTAGCTAAGAGTTAACCACTTTTGTTTTATAGAGTGTCAGGGATGAACGTCACCACATATGGGTAAGAAGTGCCAAAACCCAGGCACCCTGACAGTTGACACTGACATGCTGAGCAACAGCTTTGCAGCTTCAGTGTCTATTTCTGTCAGCTGTGTTTCATTTCCACTCTCTCCTCTTTGTCGGATTACAATCCAGGCTGAAGATGTGGAACCTGTACCCTGCTGTTACCTTGGCAGCCCCTCAAATTCGTCAGTGAGAACATCCCAGGACTTCCAGCAAAATCTGTCATGCTGTGTGTGCCCTTCCTTTCTCAGAGCATAGCTGCCAAACAGTTGTAAATGCCATATGTTCCTGTAAGCAGAAAGGAAAATGTAAAGGCTTAGACTTGAAGTAAGTGTTGCATCTTAAAGTTAAGTGGTAGTCTGAAGCTTTTGTGTCTGATACATAGTTTGACAAGATTAGGTCAAAGCTCAACACGTTACTTAGAGTCTGAATTTTTACTGGGTTTGGAACAATTTACATTTGTTTTGATGTCCGCCTTGTGAATGTCTTAAACTTGTTTTAAAGCTCAGCTCTGTATAGGCAAAGCCTTTCTAGTCTTTAAATCCCACTTACGCCTTCAGGGCTTAGAGGATTTGAATAGTATGCATGACACACACTGTCCAGTGGTAAATTTAATCTGCTAAGGAGACAAAGTAAATTAAACACTGTAAAATTGTGAAAGTTAGTTACTAAAATGCTGGACCTCACGCAGGAGCTTTCATTATTCCAGTCTTAAGTTCAGAGTATTTAACACCCTATTTAAGTATAAACTCACCTTTCTAAAACACAGCATTCCAGATAAGGCTGTACCAGTACTTTGTGTGGTGGCATTAATGGTTGTTGAAGTTTACTGGAAATATGTATAATTCCAATATAATAGTTCTGAATAGGTGTAAAAATGCTTTTATGGAGTCTGACTTAATAGTTCTAAAGCGAGGATCACGTAGGCTTTCTGTTGCTGGTATTTACTTAAGCTTAACCAATGTGGAGCCTGTTGCCTTTATTGACCTATTTATCCTTAATTGTCCCTCAAGGATATTGTGGCCTACTTCAGCCATCTGTAGTTAAGTCTATATGAGTCCTCAAAGTTGTTGTCTTTCTTCAGATGGTCCTTCCAAAAGCAGCCCTGTGTGTCCTGAAGAAATTACACTGGATTTTCCATTTAGAAAATTAAAACTCTTCTTTAAAAAAAAAACCCTTACTTTAATTAATTTCACACACTAAAAGAGGATCTGTTAAGCAATAACTTTGTCTTTTAATGATTATTTCTGTTACCTGCAGAAACCCATCAAAGCTGTTCTGATTTTAGTCTGTGGGGTTCCTTGGTGGGTTAAAGCTTTCTAAGTTACCATGAAAAAAGGCTGATGGGTACCACAGAAAGGAAATCAGTGCATGTGGTACAAGCAGATGTCCAGGTCCAGGCAGATAATGATGCCTGGACACTTTAGTTCTCATTTTTAACACTGGCTACATTCCCTCATCTTCTCCCCAACAGCATAAGCTTTCTGGAGCAGAAAGAATGTCAGCATATATGATGGAACATAGCCAGCATTACTGTACTACAATCAGTCGTGTTTGCTTGTTTATTTTAAGGAGGAATTGGCTTGAAAGTGGGAGAGAGACTGTTTTGAGGACCTAGAGTAGCATAGGAGATAAAGAGGAGCTATAGGGACCAGTCAAGGAAGATACTGAAGCCCGTATCTCTGAAGCTGAGTGGGGAGGGGAAAATAGAAATGTGACTGTGTATGCTATATAAATCAGTGTAAATATTTAAAAATAAATCAGGCGTGTACCGATGCTGCTTATTTGGCTGAGAAACACAAGCTGTGCTTGAGACAGAAGTGCCTCAGGTAGACATGTTTGGATTCATATCGCACAATTTCAAGGGACCTACTGCTGTGCAGGATAAAGACCTTTGGTTTCCTTTGAGACCAAGGCTTGAGAGCAGCTCTCCTGGTCATCGCTGAGTTGTCACTCGCCTCATCGACAGTACGTCTCTGACAGTAGCCCATCCTACTTGTGGGTTCTTGCTTTGCAGGCAGATGCAGTAAGCTGTTGCTGTCACATTTCTGCAGTGACTGAAGGATTTTCAGATCAGGGATAGGGCTGCATGTAACCACGCGTGGCTTTCTGGGCTACAGTCCTTGTGAAGTTTGGATGAGACTTCCAAAGTTTTGAATTATTATCAGCTCCTTAGACAAAGCTCTTTGAAATTGCTTTCGTTATTTTGTCTCCTGTTTATCTGGCCTTTAAGATCTCCTGTCATTGACAAAACCTCGTGTGTAATTATCTTGCCTATGCTTACAAAGTTTCAAAAAGCATTTTCATGGTGTTGCTCTTCCAGGCTGTATGATTCTGCTCCTCTCTTCTGACTCATGAACAAATTATAACTACTTGCCTATAATGGTTTTTATTTATGCCACTTCACTACCCAACATTCATCTAAATTCTTCTTTTCCCGCTTGCTGTGAGATCCTAAAATACAATTTTGTGTATCTGATGATTCCCCAATCCTGAGAAAATTGAAGTACAGTATGCCCTCAGGCATACCTGGGGCATGAACTAATAACAGCTGAGACCAAAAGCAAGCATAATAGGAAAGGGAAGAGATACGGTTTTCATCAGTGGTACACTGGGTAAGATTTAGGGAGAGTTAACTGGAATGTGGAGAAGGAAGGATGTCCTGGTTTCGGCAGGGATAGAGTTAATTTCCTTCCTAGTAGCTGGTACAGTGCTGTGTTTTGGATTTAGGATGAGAATAATGTTGGTAACACACCAATGTTTTAGTTGTTGCTAGGTAATGCTTACACTAGCCAAGGACTTTTCAGCTTCCCATGCTCTACCGACTGAGCAGGCTGGAGGTGCCCAAGAAGCTGGGAAGGGGCACAGCCAGGGCAGCTGACCCAAACTGGCCCAAGGGACATTCCATACCATGTGACGTCATGCTCAGTATATAAAGCTGGGGGAAGAAGAAGGAAGAGGGGGACATTTGGAGTGATGGCGTTTGTCTTCCCAAGTAACCATTACACGTGATGGAGCCCTGCTTTCCTGGAGATGGCTGAACACCTGCCTGCCGATGGGAAGGAGTGAATGAATTCCTTGTTTTGCTTTGCTTGTGTGCGCGGCTTTTGCTTTACCTATTAAACTACCTTTATCTCACAACAAAAGGAAAAAAAAAAGTGCATAGTGGAGGGAGGGAGAGAAATGCATCAAATTTCTTATCTGAACCTTGTCTAATGATGAAACTTTAACAGGTTCAGCTCCAGCGCAAAGGCTCAGATTTTCTTCGTTTCAGCTTCATCTGTTTCTCTGAAGAGAAGGCAGTAACTATCAAAACCAAAGTAAGGAGAAGGTCCAAATGCTGTGTTTTGAATGTGCATTTAAAAATCCATCTATTCACAGAATTCCAGTGTAGAATGAAAAAGGTGGTAGAATAGTATGAATCTTGTTGTATTCATAGTGATTTAGCTGGTGTTTTCTTTTGGGGGGAGCAGTTTTTATTTTCAAATTCAGATTTTAAGCATAAGAATCAATGAGAAACAGTGCCTCCTTGCTTACAGATTATGCTCCTACTGTGGGGTGTCACATCAGCAGTGTTGGGTGAAATGCAGCTGTCACTGCCAGGAGCTTTATATATAATAATTTTACTTGGCATTCAGTGATTTTGGACAGACCACTAGAGGCTGCACTTGTATAGCAGCACTTCTGACTATCTCATTTTAAATTTCTTTTGCTGGAATTCCTTCTCTTTCCTATATTTCTTCATCAGCAATGGTCAGCCTTAGTTTGAGTTGGGTAGATTTTTCCTTCCGCAGTTAAAGTTCATTGAGCTGACTATGAGAGGGCCCAATAATCAAATATAACAAATTCTTCTAGGCACTCACTAGTTAAACACAGTAAGGGGCAGATGGCAAGTTTTGTCCCTGATCCAAGAGATTTGGATACAGAGAGATAGGTGCAGTGCAGTGACTTCCACACCACCAAGCACCGGCTTTAAATTCAGCACCTCAGGAAGCTTGAGGTGAGCCTGTTCCCTGGGTCTGTGCTCTATGGATGGTTTTCCAAGGAGATCAGAAGCAATGGACATGTCCTCCCAGCTGCGCTTCCTGCACTAGCTGACTTCTTCAGTGTTTTCAGCTGAAGAGATATAGGTTACAAAAATTAAAGACAAAACTACGTTACTAATTCCATCTGAAATTATGCAGTTGTTGTTAATCATTGCGTTCCCATTTTTGTCCCGTATGCAGTGCCATGTGCCAGAAATGGAGCGCGCTCATCATTTCTGTTTTTTCTCATAAATGTTGCTGGAATAAGAACTGATATCTGATAGACCAGTTACACACCTCAACTGAAAGTGATTCTTGCGGGAATCTGAACTGAGCTGTCAGGCCCGCAGTTTGAATCAGAGCCGAAATGTCACGCCAGTTTGCTTTAGGGGCTCAGGAGGTCTGCTAGGTAGCCAAAGAGCTTCATCTGGGTGTTCATAAATGTTATCCTTGTTAGGAACAATTCTGTTCTAAGATGTGTGCAATATTCTTTGACCAAAGTTAGTCATACCTATAGATCTGTGGCAGAATTTGGCACCGAACTGCTATTTTCTGTCTAACCAATTAAATGTCATGCCAGGATCATGCAATTGTATGTACAACCATCTTTTGGGAATAGGTTTTCATTCTATTTATTTTCTTGGCAGATTGTTTCTTTGCCACTGATATCTCAATACCAATGCAAACCTCAAATTTTCTGTCATAAAAATAGAAAATATAATTTTAAAGTTTGCTAATTTAGAGCAGGTGTATTTAGTGGGAAAGTATTACTGTCCAGCTTTCAGAACACTTCCAACTTGTCTTAGATATGTAATCACTTTATGATTTGTTCATTTACATTGCAAATTTGGAATATCATTTGTAACACTGGTGTTGTAAAGGATTATAACATTTTTTATTTTCCAGGCTATTCTTCAGCTGAATGCTTTTAAGTATTAATTTAAGTGCAGGTTTCTAGAAAGCACATAAGTAAGGTCTGAAATAGCAGCAGCATTACAAAGCAGTATTTGGCTTAGATACTGTGTTAAAATCCACAGGCTCACGTAGCAATTGAAACTAACAAGTTCATTGTCCAGTGTAGAGCTCAAATAATGTCTGGTTTATAGTTCTTTTTCAGTTCCTGCTATCTCTAAACTGATTTAATCAGGCACCTTCTACAGCGAGGCTGCATATTTTGGGCTATAAAAGCCTGCAATATCTGAAGCTTTCAAACTGGAGCTTTGTGGAATGTGATGTATCCTCTTACTTCTATCATTTACTCAAGAAAGCACATGACCGCTTTCTTCTCCTTAAAGACTGTGGTTTCCAACATCAAGAAGTCCTTAATCTTAGGCTCACTTTGGATAGTGAGAAAGAAGCTGTGTCATAAGATCAAAATACTTAAAGACCAATCAAGTACAAAAATATTTTAAAATTAGTAAGTAGAACACGTCTTAAAATGAGGGGAACATGCCAAATATGATAATTTTTCTGTTTCTTTTTTAAAATACCCAGCTGGTGGATTTGTTTTGGAATTAAGTGGATAAATTGGCCAGTTTTGAAACAAAGTAGGCTTTATGATAATGAGCAATCAAGAATTGTAAGAAAATGAAACTGCTGTAGGTCTAATTACTGTTTAGTGCCTGGGTACTAGATTTTGTTTAATGTTACAGTTGAACTTTAACTTTTTTTTCTTTGTCAAATTCATAAACCATTAAATTCTTCTGCTCGAGGAAAAACTGCATCTTCTAGGACTTACCTAGTGATCAAATAGAAGAAGCCTTTGTTATCCTATGTAAGGGACACAAGGAGGGGAGATGTGGGGCAAGGCTATGCCAGATGAATTGTTCCTGCCCTTTTCCTTGCTGGGAAACCAGCATAAAACTGGTAATGTGAAATGTCACTATAGAGCTTAGCTGAATTATTTTCTTTCATAGTTGCTGTACTGGAGATTTCTATCTTGATTTGTTAATACCATTAATACCATGTTCTTCACTGTATTATCTGGCTGTCTTCTAGAACATATAAAGGCCACTAAAGAGATGGCTCTTCTCTGCTTTCATTCATTGCCAGGACATTAGTGGTTTCATTTTTTTAATGTGTGAAACACGATTAAGAAAGAGTTCTTGTCTCCCCCCCACCCCCCAAGAAGTCATTCCTAGCAGCGGCAGGAGAGATGGAGAAGTGGTCTTTGAAGTGGCTCAGGTTGTCAGTTGAAATGCCTCTAAAAATGTAGGATGCAAAGTTTCTCTTGGGAAACAATAACCTCGCTAGTTAGTGTCTGGTTTCCAATAGCCTGTTCCTAAGCAAAGTAACAGAGAGTGCTGTTCTTGATTACCCTTGCTTGTTTGCTGATGACCGAATAAAAGATGATTTCTGACTTCAAAGAGCGATAGCTGCTAGAACCATTTTTATCACTGGGGGCACAATGGAAACGCTTGGTGTTCAAAGTGTTGGTTACCCCTGTGCTCAGGCTACTGGACTGTCTCCTTGTATATGCTGAATGTGTTTGAGCTCCAGCTTGTCTTTTTCTGCACTGGATACAATTCTACCTTTGAGATTTAATTTAATTTTTTTTTTTTTTTTTTTAAAGAGCTGGTCCTCACAACCCTTGTGGTATGCCCAAGCGTAAACCTAACTGCTGTATGGACAGGATGGGCAATACCATTCCTAAGATGATCAGTCACCTTGTCTTGTATGTTTGCCCTTTTGTGGTACAGTAGTATGGCCAATGATGGGTGGATGGGTCAATTCCACGGCCCTTCCTACATAGGCCTACGTGTTGCATACCAAAAAAGATCAGGATTTGTGAGCAGCCTGAGACCCTGCATCTCTTCAAGCAGTGTGTGCATATCACTGATGCACATTGATGGTCAGTGATGAGCTACGGAGGGTGAGTAAGCTTTAAGAACGGGTGGTACCAGGGATCTGAAGACAGCTTCAGCTGCTTGTAATGCAGATTGCTGCAGACATTGCCTTGGTGCTCTGCTCAATGCAGTAATTCTTCACTGAGTATTACTGAAGTCCTAACTGTTCAGCCATTGAAAGCAAGAATTTCTAGTCAGTTTGTATGTATAGGCAGAGGTAGTCGAGGTAGGGAACAATTCTGAGTGTAATGTAAGCCAACTGTTTAATTATAAGGCTTTAAGACTGAATTCATTTTTATTAAACTGGAGTTACTTAACCTAAAATGCTGCACAGAATTTCAAACATCCAAAAGCTTGATATTATTGAGTAGCTGCGATGAGCCTGAAGATTTGCTTTGTTTTGTTTGTAGTAGAGAGCAGTGTATGCAAGCAGTTTTCATACAGCAGTGTAGAAGGAATATGAACTTATTTGTCTAGCAGTTGTCACCACCCATACCTTGGAGAAATGCAAGGATCTTTCAGATGATGACTATGTAATTGCTTCCACACACCCCAGAGGGAAGTTTCTTTCTGCAGTCCTATGTACTATAAGCTTTCCCACCCTTTCCCCCAGGTGCATGAGCTCATAAGTCTTGCAAACAAGACAAAGAGGGAGATGTCCCCATAATCTAAAGCTGAGGAGTCGCTAAGTGGAAAATTCAGTTCCTGCTCTACAGTCTGCATGGAGAACTCGGTGCTTGTTGGGCAGGTACTTCAACCTCACTCTCTCACCATCTCCAAATGGTGTCACACTGGCTCCCCAAGTGGGAGGGCGGGGACTGAGCAGAAAGTCTACCCTCTGCTGCATTTTTTCCCCATTATCTGTCCTCTCTGGGCCCCATTCCCCTTCCCCTGCTTTCTACCTTTCTGACCTGGCCTTTGTGAGTTTGCCGGACGTATTTCCTGCAGAGCAGGGATGGTTTCTCTGCCTTTCTAAAAATGTTCTGTTCTTTGTGCTGGTGAATAAACAGAAGAACAGAGCTTATCTCATGATTTTTTTTTTTGGGGGGGGGGGGTGGGGTGTTAGAAGGGAAACAAAGGAAGGAAATACTAACTTTGAATTACAAGCTTATATAAATTATGTTTCAGTAAGTACACCGGATACAAGTTAATGCATTAAAGAAAACAGAGGTTGTAAGGGAAGTGTCAAGAAGCCTTAATAGGCAGGTGCTTCTGCTAAGGTTGTCTGCTGTTTCTCATTGTAAGGGTTGGTTTCCAGTCACTTTACAATTCTGCCAAATTTTCTTTTCATTCACGATGTCTCACCCGAGTTTCTGTTTTAATGTTCAGCCAAAATAGCTGAGTTGTTCCAAGAGGTTAGGGAACAAATCCACTGTGCTTTTCAAACACTGAAACAGCCCTTTGTTTGAGAAGCTCAAGTGTCTCCATCCTTTGGTCAAGGACCTGGGGACTTGACACTTAGAAGAATGATGGCCTTTGTGTCAAGGAAATACCTTGAGAAAAATCTGCCTAAATCCCAGGTCACAGATGCTCTGCAGCTACTCGAGTCTGTTGTGAAAAATGTCCCGCTTCATCCTGGCACTGAGCAGGGGCTTCTCCGTGGTTGCAGAATGAACTGCCCTAGAACCAGGTCCACTACCAGGGCTGAGAGCAGGACGACTGTCTCATGGGATGCGAGTGCCGCCTTTTGACAAGCAGGCAGTGCAGGCAAGCTGCCTGACTCAACAGGCAGGACCACAGCCAAGGGAAGTGTCCACCGGAGGGAAGACACTGAAAGACTGAGTGGGACACTGGGTAAGAGAGACTCGGGTTGGAGGATGAGGGACTGCAATATTCAGGAAGGGGTGGGGTGAGAACTGATTTGGTCATTTGTCCTGATAGTATAAAATAAAAAAAATAAAGCGCCAAGACTCTTTGAGCTGTTCTTGGGACAAGGCAGCAAGGAATTAGAGTGGTTGAAGCGATGAATGGGAGAGACAGATGCGGGTGGTGGTGACAAGTTTATTGGAGAGTGACAGAGAGGCATGAGAAGACCTGGGCTAAGCTGATGAGTACAGTGCAACTGGGGCAAGGCAGCGGGTAAAGTTTGATGAGCAGGACAGGCCGTGTCCATCAGAGCATGCTTCTGCTGAGACACAGAGCAGAAGCCAAAATGCTTTACTCTCAAGCAAATGGGGCGGGGAGGAGAGGAAATCAGTATTTGGATAGAAAGTAATAAATACAGCTGAGGGAAAGAAGGACAGCTGGCACTCAAAGTTAAATCAGGAGCCAAAGGAAAATTGAATACCTGCTTGTTACCAGAGCACCATTCATCCTATGCCCTAAAAGAGAGGGGGGTCTTGCCAACTGTCTTGTAACTACGTACGCAGGTGCGTGTGGCAGCAAAGAGAGCTCAGTAGAGCAAGGGTGCACTGGGAAACAGACCTGTTTCCAATATTTACTTTTCTTGAATATGTGACTTTATTGTCTTCATAATGTTCTCAACTTTGTTGTACACAATGTCTCAGTTTGGCTTGTTGCTTCCTGCCTACAACTTGCTGGAGCTGGATCCCAGACTCAATAGCCAGCCCTTTGCAACAAGGCACTGTTGCCAAGATAACAAATGTTTTCCCACTGTGATCGGTTCAGAACAGAGCATTTAATTTTTTTTAAGCAACCTATGTTAATGGAGTGTTAACGTTTTGAAGTCAAGCGCTCAAGACTTTGCCTGTGGGTCTCTTCTAGCCTGCAGTGGGGAATCCTGGCTTTTATTTCTGAGCCTGGATGGGGGACGCATTCTGAACCATGAAACCACCCGATGTATTTGATCCCTCGACTTGATTCAGTGGGAGAAGGCGGCTGGCTAAAGACATCATTTGGGCTATCTTAGAGATGTGCTTTCCTTTGTCAACTCTTCCACTTAAGTAAGCCTTGTCTTTTTTTGTAAGAGAATGATATTAAGCTCTGCTTATTACCAGGTGTTGAGGCAGATGATTACCTGTGTGTAGCTGCCATCTAGATCTTCTCCAGGATCCCAGCTGAGCCTGTCTTTCCCTGTGCTCCTGGAGAGAAATCTGATTAATGTTCTGTCAGAGGCTTTAGTTTTATTCCTGTTGTGCAGAAATGTCAATAGTTTCTTGAAATATGATACAGATGTTGCATTTAGATACTCTGTGGGATCTGAGATTATGCTTCCACTGAGGAAGTATGCAGAAATTTCAGGACTCCTGGGGACTTCTACTGAGCAGGGGAAATAGCTCTTTAAGAGTCTTAATACTCTTCAAAATCCACATAAACTGCTGTGGGAACAGCTGTAACACCTTTTTGCCTCCATTCATCCACGTTTAGGCTGTGTGACCCAAGGAGTTTGTTTTGCTACCTGATTATTGTGGAACATGGTTGCTATTAGCATTTTATTTTGCTCAGTGACTAAAGATTAAAATGGTGGGAACTTTAAATGGGGAACAGGAAGATGCTAAAATCAATCTGGATCTCGCTCTTCCTCTTGCCCTTCCAATAAAGAAAGGAAGAGGGGAAGCTTTAGTAAATCATGGAAATTTACTGTAGTGCGAAGCATATTGCTAATATCAAGCCCTGTTTGTCTGCAAGGGTTATTCAGGCTTACAAGGCAAGTACTCAGATGTTGTTTATCAGTGTTGTCCTAACCCAGAGGCAAGAGTTAAGTAACGTGCGCTGAATGTGGGCAGTGGGGGGTCGTTTCTAATATTCTCCGATGTTAAAATGACTGCTTAGCTTCCTTTGAAAGAAAGCAAGTGTTCCTTTGCATTTTTTATGATTATTCATGTTTTTCCCTAAATGTCTAGTCTGTAAATTTGAGAGATATTACAGTTTGTAAAAGAGAGGGGATAGACTGTGAGTCATGTTTAAATTTGTAATTTTGAAGAATAGCTTAAGATGACACATCTGGGTACCTGTGCTCTTCATCCTCCTCAACATCCTCTTATTATTATGCTACATAATCTTATAAAGCAAAGCTGGTGTTTTCATGATTCAGCAATGTTGAATAAGGGATCCTGACGTTCTGTTGTATTGGTTTTTATACTGTCTTTTAAGGTACGACGATAACAAATAGATGCACAATATTTCTAAATGTCACACAGTGCAGACAGTAGGCCTTGCAGTAAATTATTATCTGGACTGAAAATACAGCACATATATTAAAAATGACCAAATATATGAGAAAATAACAAATCCGAGCCCGTCTGCCTTGTATTTGCCTGTCGTTTCCATTTTGATTGCGATTGGCTGGCAAGGGCTGCTGCTGGCACGGCACAATTGGCTTAGATGGGGAATTACAAAACAGGAGCAGATCCCTTGATTGGGACTCGGTAGCACATGCAGCTGAGCACAGGCGAAAAAGAAAGGTCACCCGTACGCAAGGATTTGAGCGGGATCTCTCTCACAGATGTTTCCGTTCCGGAGAAGTGCATCTGATCTCATTTTTCTCATCTATGATTTGGAGTGTTTAAACGCCATAGGGATTTTTTGTTTCGGTGAACGTAAAAATGCACCTGGGAACAAGTTTGCAACCTGGAAGCATGTGAGAATTTCAGATGCGCGGAGCAATATTGTGGAATGTGCAGAAGGATCTGCGTTTTTAAGGAGTTTTAAATACCAGTGAGGAGGAAGACAATTCAAACAGAAGGTTAAAAGCAGATGCAAAAGGAAAACAACTTTGTTTTGATCCTGAAATTATACTGAAAACAGCATGAAGGAGGGATTATATCAGCACCAAAACAATGGAAAATCAAAAGAGTTTATTTTCCTCTGAAATAATCTCAGTACAAGAAATGTAAAAACTATCTTTCGTGAAAAAGAAGAATTCATTATTTGAATATGGTTTGAAGCTCTGGGGAACTTATTTGGGACTACTGCATCTGTGTAGTATAGTGTATCTTCATCTATAAGTCTCAAATAAAGAAGATTCTGCACAAAAAGGTCAAGCTACTTTTTTTTTTTTTTTAACTAGTTTTTAACTGCTTTTTTTAGTGAGAGAACCAGGGGAGTTTCATTTGTATTTTTAACTAAATTTCTCTTTTTCTTCTTTCCTCCTCCAAACTTAGTTTACGAGATGCTGGAATTGGATTTATTCTTGTCATAGATCGCAGACAGGACAAATGGACCTCTGTGAAAGCTTCCATACTGCGGATAGCAGTGAGTACTGTTTTAAATTAACTCCTTAAAGATTTTCCATGTTGAACCTTCCTCTTATGAGTAGAAAAGCAGCAATGACTTTATTTCTTCAACAAAATGTTAGTTGATATATGACATGAAAAGTATCCAGTAGTGCTTTTGTATCCCAGTTGACTGGGACTGAGCATCATGTGTCTATGATGTGCTTTTAATGCAGTTTGCAGGTCAGGACATCAGCCTGAGAAGGCACTTGGAGAGCATGTGTGTGTGCACGTGTGTGTGTGTGCGCGAATGTGTGCGGCATGCAGCTCTCCCAGGTGGGAACTAATATTTGCATGGGCAGCCTGTGCATCTCATAGAGCTTTGGGTCCACCTTTCACTATTCAAGTGAGCTTCCTTTTTAGGAAGAGTTGAGGATGAGGGTCCTGATTTAGTTTACCACTTGTGAAAGGATGCAGGTGTAAAAGCTGATCTTGTGGTGTTCGAATTAAAACAAAGGTTGCTTGTAAGGAAGAAAATCTTACGTATCTACTATGATCAATCAACAGCACAAGTGGTTACTTTCAGTCTCCTTTTTAATTAATATTTTTTTAAATATGAAAACTAAGCTTATTAGAGGCTTTTTTTTTTAGCACAAGTAGGAAAAGACAGATTCATGTTTATCATGTGCTTACCATACTGTTTGTTTACTTTTTGGGGGTTTTTTTCTTGTTATCCTTGCTTGATTTGTTAGTGTTGATAATCTTTCCAGTAAGTGCTGAAAAACAGAGCCATAAGAACTTTAATTTTTCATGGCTGAAAATTTTAAGCTCTGTAAAATAAAAGTCAAATCAAAACAGTAAATATCATTTTTGTGTAGCCCCATTTTGACCAAAGAACTGCTTGTTTATTGTAAATTAAAAGGTGTTTATTTAAAGGTAATGTATCACTCCTACTATATGACTTTTTGTGAATGAATATATAATGATATAATATTCCCGCAGTACAACTGTTTCCACAATAAGTATGTTTAGGAATGTTTAAAATATTAAAAATATACAGAAATATTAGCAAAACTTGCTTTTGCAGTTCACTTTGAAATTTTGAGATGCAGCATTGAACAGATTCCAGTAGTGGAAACTGAGAGCAGCACAATTTGGGGTGATTAAAGAAAAAGGACTATATCCCTGGAGTTTTTGAATCTCTTTCAAAATTCAATGTTGTAGTTTCTGTTTAAAGACAGATCAGTATTCCACATAAGATAGTCCTCTTATTTATGTAATTGAGGTGGTAGGGGGTGGGGGGCAATTACATACAGACATGTTGCTTATAGCCATAATATTAACATTTATGGTAATGTTCCTCCAGTGTGTGTTATTTTGTCTAGAAGCACAGTATACAGAACCTGTGAGTATCTATTCCCCGTGATATGGGATCCATCATTGTAGTGATGGTGTTGGTGCCTAAGGGCTTTGCCTGGAGAAGGGTGTTAAGTGCAGCGAGCTCTGTGGGTTGCAGCGCTGTTGATGGTGGGTTATTTTTCTTTTTTCTTCTTTTCTCACTCTTCTGTGAGCTTTATTTAAAAGAGAAATCATGCTTCCTATCTGAAGTCTAATCTGTTAGAGGCATGATCTTTTTTTTATATATCTGTTTCTTTTCACTGAACTGGCTCAGCGTTGGCTTTATATTGCACCCGTGGATGCGTGTGGTGGTACTCCTCTTGGGCTTCTGCAATAGTTACATCATCCCTGAACACTTGAAAATTTTACCTTCCCATTCCAAAAAAAGATGTAGTGACAAGTCCTTGTTTACCGTCTCCACCATTTCTTTACAGTAATATTTGCCATAAGTGAACTCTAAATAGGTTTCTGCTGTCCGTTACTTAAAAAAAAACAAAGCCAAGTATACATGATACATATCTTGCGCCAAAGTAGCGAGGATTTCTCTGGGTCCTGCTGATGGACAAAGATTTTTAAACGGCTCAAGGGTAACTAGAGGCTTAACTTCCACTTCTTTGGTTTTCCTAACCATCAGAGTTGTCTTTTGGTAGTGATCAAGCATCTAAGTGTCATTTGGGCTGTCTAAATTGAACCTTATGTCTGAAAGCCTGGTATCTCTAGCAGTTTTGATTGCTTAAGCTTACTGCTGTGTGCGAGGATGAGTGTCTCACGTTATCTGAGAGGAGAGTTTTGGCTGTTGGCTCATTTGTACTAGGTCCTGCAGCGTCTTCCCAGCCATCTTTCCCAATTTTTCTCTAATTGCCCGAAGGGGGTTGACCCTTTCAATTTGTGAAATCAGAGATGCCAGCACAGATTCCTGTGGCTGGAGCACTGCCCAACAGGAATGTCCTGGCTGGAGCATCTGCCCATCACTAATATCCCGACAACTGCAGGAAATAATATTTGTAAGCACTGAGCAGCTGCTAACCAGAAACTCATACTAACATGTACTTTTTTTTTAATAATTGTTATTTTATGTTATTTCCAAGACTCTTCACGCACAAATGTTTGGTTTGTACTAGTAGGTGGTAGAAGTACATTTTGAAACAAAACTAATGAATAAAGACTTTTTGTTTCAGGCTGAAATTAATGTGGAAAATCTTTCCATATTATGAAAAATTTCTAGGCTTCGTTTTTCCTTCTTTGTTGTTAGGGATCATTTTCTTTCCTGGGACAGAAAATGAGCAATGATGAGCTGAATATCTATTTCACGCTGATATTTTAGGGTTGCTATAGAGTCGAGGCTGTGAAGACGAGGTAAACCTATTTTTGCAGACATAGTGGAAGGGCAGTGGCTGCACCATTCACCCAGGATGACTGCTGCTGAAGCACATGCAGCAACAGCAGAACTGAAGCCAAAGCCAGAGGCACTGGGCTGAAAGATGGCCCCTTTTTTCCTGGGATGTGACAGAGAGATTGTGGCAAGCACATGCCCAGGCTTGCAGGATTTGCTATTGTTATACTCTACTTGACAAAGTTGCAATGGGCAGGCGGCCCAGGAGGTTGTCCTTAGCCAGTGCAAGACTGCAGACTCTGTGGCTTAAGAGACACTGCAAATGATTTTTTTTTTTTTTTTTTTTTTTTTTTTTTTTTTTTTTTTTTTTTTTTTTTTTTTTTTTTTTTTTTTTTTTTTTTTTTTTTTTTTTTTTTTTTTTTTTTTCCCTGATTTAGCTAAAGTGAAGCTATTAGCCTAGTGCAGTTAAGAATGGCACGTGTTTGGAGGGTGACTCATCCTATCTGACATAGGTGGGATGGATAACCTAGAGATACTGTTGACTATATAGAAAGCTTAGCTTTTAGATGACTGTAAGTTGGACAGAATTCATCCCTGCTGTTGAGTCTCTAGGAAGAATCTAGCCTACTGGGATAGCCAGGCTGAGAGGTGGAGTTCTGGTAGAGACACCAAAAGCCAAGCTTTATGTTGTTAAGTGTGAAGTCTTGGCAGTAAACTGTCATCTTCCTAGAGAGGCCATAGAAAACTGAAAGGTATTACAAGAAAAATATCGAAGTTAGCCGTTGCAAGTTGTTCACGCTTATTACATTGCTGTTGAAGATACAAAAATTCTTAAGTTTTTGCCCTGTCAGCTGCTGAGATTCTTCTAAATTTGTATTATAATGTATATTATAATATATAACTGTTTTCAGTTAAACGCTGTATACGGAGACACACAAGACCTTGCTGAACTTTTTAGCTCCTGTGGCTGAGCACGTGGGCAGGCTCATGGAAATAAGGCATGGTTCCTGAATGAGGGTACAAGGAGGAGCAGTCACATAGCTTGGTAAAACGGCTCCATATTGTCCCAACTGAAGTCAGATGAATGACAAACACCAGACAAATTGATCCCTTTTTCCTTTCCATGCAGTCAAAAATGACTCTTTTTTAATTTTATTTTTTCTCTCCTAGTGTTATCATACCCAAACAAGCAATATTCAATCCACAGCTGTAGGAGCAAGGCACATTACTAGTCAATGTGTTCTGGGGTTTCACACTGCTCTGTTCATAGCTTCAGTGTGTTTTCTTAAAAAAAATGAAGCCTGTGTCATTACATTGTTTTTGTCTCTGTTGTCCTGTCATCGTCTTCCTCCATCTTGAGGGAAAGGTTGAAGTGAAGTGTGAACTCAGCCTTTTAGACAAATAAAAAACTTGCACTCAACATCATGAAAAGTTTCAGTATGAGGCTGATGGATGGCTATGAGTGAAAGTCCAGAGAAAATAAACTTGCTTAAACTTGGTGCTTAGGGAGTAACATACGTGTGGGCAACTGCTCTTGAGGAAACAGTTGGTATGGAGGTCACTCAAGTGGCAGTGAGAAAGGTTTATCCAGTTACAAAACTTTGCAGCCCTTTCTAAATGTGACAAGAGTCGGGGTTTATCCAACCTCCTGGGAAAGTTTGCTTCCTGATTTGCCACCTTTGACTAAGGATGCGTTGTGTGAAAGTTTCGTGCCTTCTGTTTTGGACTGCATTGTCCAGGGCACTGTTTTTCTTTGCTCTGCATACATGCAGTCTTCACTGTAACAGAAGCTTAGCCCATTAATTGCTTTGAAGATTAGGGCCAAGACCTTTAGCTGGCAGGAGGAGACCAAAAGCCAATGGAGAGACTGGAGTGCTAATAACAGCCTAAACCTTGCAGGAGCCAGGCAGTCCTGTTTTTGTGCCATTTGGAGTCTTATCATTGGCTTTACAACCAAGGTGAGAAACAGTGAACTACAGTAATCCGACCTTGAGTTCTCTGACCTTGTTTGTAGAGAGACGTTAAGTGTCTTGGTGAGTTCTTGATGAAGAAAAGATGCGATTAGTAACTGATGCTCCATGAAAGGCTCTATTTTATGTTATGGATAGGTATTTCCCACTAGTCCAGTTTCTAGCTAGCTCTTTGCATCATGTCCTGAAAACTGTAATGACACTTCACAATTTGTATGGGTTAAGTTTGAAAAAACCTGCTCTCTTTTCAGCCCCTAGTCATGTTTCTCATTTTTGCGTGGATTCAAAGCAAGACCAAGAACTTGACAGTATGATGAAGCTAGAACAGTATTTGTATTAATTTTGTAGCTATTGCTATGAATGAATCCAGTAAATTATAAACTAAAAAGGTTATTTTGGAATGCTGCATGGTTTTCTCTTATTGCTTTGGATGTTTTGAGAATTTTATATGTGCAGGCAGTTTCACGGTTATCCTTGTATAGTCAGCCATTTTTCCTTTTTATTACATGGGGGTTTTTAATATGTAAAAAGAGAGAAGTGAATCACTTAAACTCTGAAAACAGGATCATAACATCACAAGCATTAAACCCAGATCTAATGCAAAACAGCTCAATGTTTTTAAAACTAGATTTCAAACTGCTCCTTTTATGAATTGATTTAATTCAAGATTCTTTCTTGACAAGAAGCCTGTGTAAGAGACTTCATTCAAGGCAGGAATAAACAGTCTTGGGGGGGAAGGTCCTTATTAGCTCCTTTATATACAGAGGTATTTTGGAAAGAAGTGCCCTGTGGCTTATGGCATAGTAATAAGTGCAGAAGGGAAAACACCACCACAGAGTTTGGTAATGTGGGTATATTGAAGCTCTTCATAAAATGAAAAATAGTGTTGTTCCCAGTATTTTAAGACAGAACTACTAAAACTGAGTCAAGCATTAGCTCTTTGATGGCTTGCATGGTTCAGATATTTCTGAAAGCTGGCTGTTTACTTGGGAAGCAGAAGAAAAGGGATTGTAGGTTCACTGTTTATCAGAACAGCTTTCCTTTGCTGTGTAGAGGTATGAAAGACTTCTGAGCACCGGGGGAGCTGAGTGAATTGCTCTGTGAACAGCAGACTGCAACTTTATTTTAAGTGCATCTCTGTCTAAAAGGTACACGTATCTATCTACATAATTTCTTTGTATACTAAATAAGCCCTAGGAGGAAACCTGAGATATGAAAAGTCAAAGGTGTTGGTTTTCTTTTCCAAAAGCTCAATTTCTGGTATTCACTGCTGAAAGCTGTGGTGACTGGCTCCTGGGTTTAGACCCTGGCCATCGCCCTGCTCCTGTGCTGCCTATTCTGGGGAGCGGCAGCCTGGCAGCACTGCATCCTGTCTCAGTGAATATTGTGACTATTGTAAAGTATGCAATTTAAGGAGACTTATTCCTCCTTTGAAAATCCCATCTGCCCAATAGCCTACAGCACATATGTGCTGTTTACAATTGCTGTCAGCCGGGAGTGTGTGGGATTGCTGCTCTGCCTGACTGGTGCAGGTAAAATTGTTGAGTGACTTAAATAGCTCCCTGTGGGCACCAACAGAGCAAGACCACGTTACACAGTGGAAACCAAAGATAAGAAGAATCTCAGTACCTGTCTTCGGGGAAATGCTGTCCTTCCTTCCCTGCAAATAAGCTGCTACCACCCCTTATCGAGCATCAGGCAGGGGTTGTTTCCTGCTCAGCTTTTGTGGTTCCTTATCAGGCATCAGCATCATGTCATCTTCATTCATGAGGTGGCCTGCCTCTCCTTACTTCCCTGTATTAGCAGCTGCTTAACTTCAGGGTCAGTGCTGGTGCTACGGACAGCCTCTCTGTCATTAATATTCTGTGAAGGAAAGTGATAATTAAGATTATATGCAACTAACTTAACTTTACATTTTGCCCAAAACCCAGCTGGGTTCAGTCTCTCTAAGTTCCCCCTTTCCAGAGGCCTGGAGCATGCAGTGGGAAGCTCGCCATCCCTGAGAAGCGGAGGCCTGAAAGCAGGCAGGTCAACCTGCTCCTGAGTATTTATTAACTGATTTCCCCCAGGATTTAAGGTAGCTCCTGTTTTGTCCAGCCAGCGAATGTTCTTCCCGTGTTCCAGGTTTGGGGTACTCATAGGGCAACAAAGATCTCAGTGTATTGGAAGGTTTTGATTTAAGGGCTGTGCTGTATATAAATTCCTGGTTTGATCAGGTTTATTTCAAAGCTGATAACTACATGCACATCTACATCTTTTTCTGTATCTTTGGAATCGGCACTGGCCTGACTGGATGGGGAAATGAAGGAGATAAGCAGATAGAAAACTAATCCCACGAGTGTCATGAAGTATCAAACAAGTGCCAGTGCTGATGCAAGAGAGACGAAGGAATATATGGGTTGGGCTAGAATAGAATAGGGGCTACCCTAATTTTCATAGAGGATACCAAAAATATGACACTGGTTTTTTCCCCACTGGTCTCTTTTGCATAGGCATTAAATGAGTTGAAGTGCAATATTTGAGACAAGATGTTGGGAGAGCAGTTAATATTAATTAATCTAGTAAAAAAGGACACTTTTGGAAAAAACAGTTTTCAAGCACGCAAACCCTTCTTCAAGTCACAATGATGTTCAGTGACTTAACTAAAACAGTCCTTGAAGGCACTTTATTTTATGACACTACTGAGCATACATGAGTATTTGTTTTTGTGCTTAACACTTGGCACAGCATTGTTGAGAAGTCATTGTTTGCTCTGCCTGCTTGATGTACAATGGCTTCAAACAAATATGCTGCTGGACTGGAACAGAGATTTTTTTGTTGTTGTTCTCTTTTGTTCAGGGTGAAGTTGACTGGTTGATAAAGTTCAAACGCATCTGAGGAGTGTCTGTTGCATCATATCATTGTCTCTGCAAGTCACCAGGGCTTTAGAAAGAAAAAAAAGTTAGGAAAATAGTAATATTTGGGCAGTGAAGATATAAGCTCAGATAAACTGGAATAGCTGGCACTGGTCCATCATTGTTTACTGTAGCAATCCTCACTTTTTTTTGTTATTGTTTCACAAAGGTCAATTTGCAGATTTGACTCCTAGCCACGACAAGCAGAGGCGGCATCATTTTTTGAGACTGGGGGTTTTTTGGTGGGGGAAAAAAAAAAAAACAAAACCAAAAAACGAGAAGCATAGGAGACAGACTAGTGGAGACAAGAACAGTGTCGTAGACAGAGTAATCTAGAATTTGAGCTTTTGCTGAGAGGTTGAGAAAACTTCTGGCAAGTCTTGAATGGAAATTAGTCTAGATGATACAAGACTGTAGTGATTTTCAACAGCATCATTTTGGGTAGACACACTGAGATGGAGAAAAATTGTAATGTATATTCTCTATCTGTTTTCTTTGAATTGAACATTAATGAGAGACCCTACTTAATTTGGTCATGCAATTAAACTCTCTCATAAGAGCTAATACAGTTTAGAAAAATTTACTATTGCATTGCATTTGGCTACTACTATTTGCTTCAGTAATAGTCAAAATACCATAGAATAACAGCCTGGGTTCTTAGAATCATAGAATATCTTGAGTTGGAAGGGACCCATAAGGATCATTTGAGTCCAGCTCCCTGCTCCTCACAGGACTACCGAAAACTAAACCACACCACTAAGAGCGTCGTCCAGATGCTCCTTAAACTCTGACAGGCTTGGGGCCATGCCCGCTTCCCTGGGGAGCCTGTTCTAGTGACCAACCACCCTCTCAGTGAAGAATCTTTTCCTAGTGTCCAATCTGAACTTCCCCTGACGCAGCTTCATTCCATTTCCTTGTGTCCTATCGCTGGTCAGCAGAGAGAGGAGATCAGCACCTCCTCCTCTGCTGCCCCCTTTGAGGAAGGTGTAAACTGTGATGAGGTCACCCTCAGCCTTTTCTTCTCCAAGCTGAACAAATCAAGTGACCTCAGCCACTCCTCCTAAGTCTTGTCCTCGAGGCCTTTCACCATCTTGGTTGCCCTCCTCCAGACACACTCTGATAGTTTGATGTTGTTCTTATATTGAGGCACCCAAAACTGCACACAGTACTGGAGGTGGGGCCGCACCAGTGCAGTGTAGAGTGGGACTGTCACCTACCTGGGAGGGTTGGGAGGGACCTCGAAAGATCATCTGGCCCAACCTTTTGTGGGGAAAGGGAGCCTCGATGAGATTAGTTAGCACCCTGTCCAATTGCATCTTGAAAACCTCCAGCGATGGGCACGCTACCCCAACCCTGGGGAGGTTGTTCCAGTGAATGATTGTTTTCACTGTAAAATAATTTCTTTCTTACATCGAGATGAAACCTCTCCTGGTGCAACTTGCATCCGTTGGCCCTTGTCTTCTCCACACAGCTCCTTGTGAAGAGAGAGCCTCTGTCCTCTTTGTAGCTACCCTTTCAGTGGCGGCTGGAATACTGTGATGAGGTCCCTCCTGAGCCTTCTCTCCTCCCTGGAGGAGAGACCTAACTCCTTCAGTCTTTCCTCATAGGGCAGGTTCTCCAGCCCTTTGATCATCTTCATGGCCCTCCTTTGGACCCTCTCCAGTCTGTCTGCATCTTTCTTGAATTGTGGGGACCAGAACAGGACACAGTGCTCTAGGTGTGGCTGGACAAGTACTGAGTAGAGTGGGATGATTGCGTCTCTATCTCTGCTAGTCATGTCCCTGTGGATGCAGCCTGGTATCTGATTTGCCTTGGTTGTTGCAGCAGCGCACTCCTGACTCATGTTTAGCTGTTGTCCACCAGGATCCCATGTCTCTTTCAGGATATTTTCTCTAAAACTCTGGAGTAAAAATCTAGACTACAGTCACAAAGTGTAAAAGTGAGAATTTAAAGTTAGAATGAAGAAATGTATTACTCATACATGTAAGATAAAGCTTACTTTTACCATTCAGTGTCTTTCACACTGCTTCATTTCATGCCATTGTGTGTTTAATTTATCTACTCAACTTGAAGCTAACAGGATAGACATTTCCCAGTATTCTGGGTAGGGCTAAATGTGTAACAAACATGCCCTGCCAAAGACAGTATGTCTGGATGTCATCTGCTGGGGTGGATATCTCACATGAAGACCCATTACTTTGTCAAAGTGTGTTATCTGAAATATATTTCTTTTTGGAGCTTTTTCTTCTGAAATGTTGATATTGCCATTGAATAAATTTCATGTTTTGTGAGTTTAAGGTGAAAATTAACAGCTCGGTCAGAGTGTGCACACTGCTGTTATAGGCACAAAATAAACTGACACGTCTAAATGAATAGGCTGCATAGTTATCATTCTAAAAAGATTATTCAGGAGATTTAATTAAAAAAAATTCTTTTGTCCATTCTTGCAGTGTTTCTTAGTGTGAGTTAAATAATTTTCTTAAATAAATTTGCAGTTGGATAATTCAGAAAAAATGGTTAAGATAATCTTTTCTTAACTTCTGCTTCTCAATACAGTCAGGAATTTTCTGTAAAGTTTTTCCTCTGTTTGATAACTGTGGGTTAGTAAGTCCACAGGGTGTACTACTTTTAATACACATAGATTGTTTACAGTGCAAGGATGGGGAGCTGGTATGGGCACTCAGAATTACCTGGATTCCGTTCCCAGCCCTCGGATAGACTCATTTGGGACTGAACCACCGTGCTTTCTAGAAAATTTGGACAGTGCTGAGGTGGAGACAGATTGTAAAGCTCAAGTCTTTAAGATTCCTCAGTCAATTGGAGATCTCAGTTGTACACTGAATATCTGGGGAACTACAATGAATCTGTGAAGTCTTCCAGAAAAGTTTGTAACTACTTTTCTCTTTAAAAATTTGTCATTTCCAATGCTGGAACCCTTGGAAACCTTAAAATGAGTATTAAACCACTCTCCAACCAGACATGGAAACAGAGCATAGCTTAATAGCTTCAGTCAGTGTTTGTTTTTTGGTTGGCTTTTTTTTTGTAATTCAATTTGCTAGAAATGTGACATAATTTCCAACAGTATAATGAATAAAATTGCATACTTAATCATTATAATGATAATTTCTTTAGTAAGCTTCACTGCCTCTCTGCAGAGGAAATACTGAACAGAGGACACGACTTGCATGATTTCAAGAATGGCTAAATGCCAATTTAGCAATGCCAAGTATGCAAACCTCTGCCACGGCAGTGGTTGATTTTTAGTAATTTAATGCTATTTTTTGCTTTCCTTCTCCTCTCTTCTGTTTTCCCTCTACCACTTGTAGAACTGGGAAAGATCCATCAGATTACTAGTTGGAAGGTGATGAGAAAAAAATACAGCTCAGAATTACTATGTTTGATTTTTATTTTTCTCTGCAAAATTAAAGCTTATTTCTAAGCTACTGCCTGAGAAATTCAGTCTCGGTGGCAACAGTTTGTGTAGGCAACTGGCAAGGTAGTATATGCGCAAATTAGAAATGTGTTGTTAGGTGTTCAGACAATAATGGAGGTTTCTCTTGGCACCCTCTATTAAAGAGAAGATAAGGTAACCATGAAAGTACTGCTGTTGAAAAAGTGCTAAGCCACCGCTGTTTGTTCATTAGCCTCCTTGGCTAGGATGTAATCTTAGCTGAAAAGCAGTACAAGCCAGTCCTGAAAAATTCAATTCCAGGAGAATAGATTCCTGTTCCCAAAGATGAATAAATGCTCTCTGAATGAAGCGCTCTGTGCAAACCTTGCTAGGTTTATAATTGGTCACCCCATTATTGGAGGCCTTTGATATGGTTAGTTTGTGGTTTAACAGGGGCTTCTTCTTGTTCAAAAATATTTTCTGGAGCTGAGACAGAAAATAACAAACTAAATTTGTTTTGCAGGCATCTTTCCCAGGAAACCTGCAACTAGTCCTCGTTCTGCGCCCAACAGGATTTTTACATCGAGCTCTCTCGGACATTGCTTTCAAGTTCAACAAAGATGAGTTTAAAATGAAAGTACCTGTAAGTAATCCTTTGTTTTCACTTTATTATCAGGGATCTGTTAAAGTACTTAATCTAGCCGATGAGGACCAAAAAAAAAAACAAACCAAAACCAACAAAAAAAAGCCCCGCTTAAAGGTAATTTTTGAATCTTGAATCTTAGAAAATAGCCATGTATGGTTTATCAAGATAAAAAACCCCGATGGAGTCATTTATGTTGTATAATTCATAAGCTTTATTTTAATATGCACTCTTAAGTGTGGTGCTCGTGCTTATTTGCTGTTATTTAAATTTACGTCATCTTCAACTGAAGCAATGGTTAAGTTTGTTTATTCTATACCCAAAGGAAATAGTTCCGTTCACTTGCTTCTGTATTAAACTGAAATTTCTCTATCAGAGGCTGAAGGATGGGGCTTCGAATCCTTAATAAGGGACTTCTTGCCACTGTTTGCATTCACTTTTTTTCATTGCTGCTGCAGATCATAATGCTGGGCTCAGTATCAGAACTGCAGGGTTACATTGATAAAACACAATTAACAGAAGATCTTGGTGGCACCCTGGATTACTGCCATAACAGATGGCTGTCCCATCGCACTGTAAGTCTAAGTTTTTGTTTTAACTTTTCAGCTTAATGAACCCTTCTGTTTTATACCCTGTCATTTATAAAACAGATTCCAAGTGATGCAAGTTGACTTGCTCGGAGTGAGAAGATGTTCCCAATGGTACTTAGTCATCTTAGAGAAAAAAAAATGAGTAATAATTTGGGAGTGGTTTTCGGAACACTCGGAGCAAAGGAACTACAGTGTATTATTGTGTTGAGGTTTATTGGTTTTGCTACGAGAAAGAAAAAGCTCAAGTTGTAGAATAACTCCAGATTATAAAAATATGAGGAAGATATACCTGATATGAGCCTAGGAAAAACATACAATTAAGGAATTAATGGTGACGGTATCTGTTGCTTGCAAAATTATACTTTGACCATTTTTCAGTCTCGTAATTCATCTGCTCGGGTTTGTTTTGAGTTATATTTTGTGTGTATGTGTCTGTCTGTACGTATGCACGTGATAAGCATGAAACATCATTAATGGTTTTTATTCTAAAAGGCTATAGAAGGTTTCGCCCAAAAGGTTAAGCAAACAGCTCAGATTCTTCAGTCCATCGGGACTGAGCTGGCTGAAACAGAACTACCAAATGATGTGCAATCAACCAGCTCCCTTCTTGCAACACACACAGAAAAGAAGGACAAAATGAAGGTATGTAATTTCTGTAAGATGCTGTCTTCTAGTTAAACTGTGTTTTAGTTTATAGCTAATAATGTTAACAGAAAATCTGGAGGATGTTAATAGACAATAATAATGTGAAACATTGAAATCTTACTGAACTTGTTTTGCTTGGTGTGATGTTAAAAATCCTTTCTGCATTCAAAAATGACAATTCTTGAGGCGAAGTTTACTAATGTACAAATGCGTAATGATTTGTATGTGGAAACAGAAACTCCTTTGTAAGTAGTGGTGTGTTCAATTTGTAGTTTGTTTGCAACAAGAAATTTGATTGTATTTGCATGCATATGAAAATATGACCTTTTGAAGAACGGACAAATGTTCTTTCAAATCGGCTTAAATTAAAACTATTTGGGAGTTTCAAAACTATACATCTAAAACTTTTGAGATATTTGTAGCCTAAGAAGACACTAGAAGGCTATCTATCATGAAAATTCAACTCAGTTACACTGGGGTCTTAAGGTGGTAAATGTAGAAAAAGCTGACATTTAGCATTTACTGTCTGTATTTGCTGTCAAACACTGCTTTTAATGAAACTGTGCTTGCTCTATTGCTATTAAAACAAAATCCTTTTTCCAGTTTGGTGCCTTATGAAGTCTGCTTAAAAAAAACCAACAACACACAACTACAATGTGTGGGTTTTTTGTTTTGTTTTGTAGGAGGATATCAGGTTAGCAGTAGAACAGGGAGATGATATCCTTGGAAGTATTACAAAACCAGTTACTGAGAATCCTGAATACAAACTGAATCAAGATCAGCTAGACAATCAAACAACGGTGGAAAGGTGAGAGGAGCAAAATATTGAACATGCTGCTTTTCTGGGTTTTTTGACCCCTCCCCAGCTCTTTTACTTAATTCCATATGCATGCTTAGCAAATAAGCAAATGTTACAATGTGAACATATAAAAGGTACTTTCAGAAACAACTCCTCTGTTGTCAGAACTGTCCTGAGCAAAGTAATCCCCTGATGTTTGTTACCGTGTCACCTGGATGTAAGGAAATAGGGGATGGCGGTTTGTGTTCCAGTACCAATAAATCAACGCTGTTCTTTTTTTCCCTTTTTGTCAGATTTGGACTATATAGTTGAGCAGTTTTTCCTTATTTTAAAGAATATTGATGCTTTGTTTAGAAACTAAAGTACAATCCAAGGAAATTTCGCTGCTGTAGGGAAAGCAGGAGGGGAAGACAGAAGTGATATATCCCTTCTTTTCAGCAGATTTGTCCACTTTTGTTAAGTCCTTTTGAATTGAAGTGGGAGGTATCTTTTTCTTTAAACCTGCCTGAAGGAGCTTCTAACATTGCTGATATCTTATCAGTGTTGTTAGTAGCCTTTAAAGGGCTACTAGGGAGTACACCGCTCTTGAAGTATCTATGCACAAACTTCCTATATGCTTCCTTTGGGCATATAAGTAATAGATGTTGTTTACCTTTGCTCCCCCCCACCTTAAATTACTGCCAGTTTTGGAGACATTATATCACCATAGCACAGATGTAAACTTGCACAAAGCTATGAAAACATAGCTCATTTCCCCCAGGCAGTATTCTGCATTCTTTTTTTGTCTGTCATTCCATGTTTCTGTTACACTTGGGCCGACTTTTGTTTCCAAATAACTGTCCATTCCAATCCACAAAGCTTGGCAGGAGTCACTTTTTTGGTCGTTGTTGCTATCAGCTATCCGAAGGACAATTGGGGTGGAGGTTGCTAATTTATCCAAAACGTTCCCACTCGATACAATATCTGACGGAAGTTGGAACAAACTCTGTGTGTTTGTGTCTTCACCTTTTTTCTAATCCCTTTTAACTTGTAAATTCAGGGTTCACTTCTGTGCTATTAAAGACAAAAATTCATTAAAATTCTGATGTATGGCCTTCCCTGGATGTAGCCTAAGTACAGCAAAGCACACTGTAAAGACAAGTCCATAGGATACCATACTGTCAAATGCAATATTGGAAGATAAGTTGAAAAGTAAAATTCTTAAGGCATTGGCCAAAATTATAATTGAAGATGATTCTTTTCATCGCAGTGCTGCTGTACACTTGCCTGTGATATTTAAGTAGTAACTCTGCTCAGATGACGAGGAGCAATGACCTTCAGGTTTGTTACGAGCCTTACTCCAAGGAATGAAATATAAGGGCAGCTGGCTAGTCACAGCAGTACAAATTTTTGCCTTCGTTTTTCCATATTGCCCAAGGCTTGGCTTCCTCTGGGTCCTAGCCCACACACATTTGCATGTTTTATTTATGTTTGCTAGCCCCAAGTCACCATGTCCCCAGGCCAGAGCTGAGAAGTAGTATGTGCAGCAGCTAGCTTCAAATCAGCACTTGCCAATTTTTCAGAACTTAATGTTTGTGTTGGGTTTCAGTTTTACATCAATGTTATTCTAGGAAACAATTCTGTGCAATACTCAAAAAAGTTTCCTGTATCCAGTTTATTTTTTCTGGAAAATATTGCTTTGAGGAGGCTTTTTGTTTACTGTGGAAGATTGTATTGTCCCTTGAAGGTTGCACCCTTCATTCTACAGTATTTCTTTTTTTTTTTTTTTTTTTTTAAAGGCTTCTGGCTCAATTACATGAAACGGAGACTGCCTTTGATGAGTTTTGGATTAAGCATCAGCAAAAACTTGAGCAGTGTCTGCGCCTTCGGAATTTTGAACAGAATTTTAGAGAGGTGAGAACTACTTGGTGGCAGTCAATATTTGGTAATATAAAAACAATTCAGAAGAAAATACTTCCCCCTGTTGTTTTTGCAGCTCTTGTGTGTGCTTGAAAGCTTTCTCCAACCTTTTTCTTGTACATGTCCTTACTTGACATCCTGCTATCTTTACTACCTTGAATACTTGCCTATAGAGACATAATAGCTTCTCTTCTGCAGTCTTATGATTTTTTTTTCCATGGCCCCAGCAGTGTATAAGCATTCAAAAACTCCTTTGAAACCTGTTCTCCACCACAGAAGCATAATATGCTGGCTGCAAAGCTTTCATCTTGCCAATAGGCCCTTTTATGGAACCAAGACTTACCTAAACCTTCTGGCTGAAATTTTATAAAACAGTCTCCAACGTTGTGGGTGGGAAGTTGTCAACCACACTGTTAGAAGCTGGGTGGAGGCTGAGCTAAAATTTTTACAGCCAGTTTCTGATCTCATGTTAGTTTAACTCATATGCTTGATGGCACCTACAGTCACTTTATGCTGGTGTAGCTGATCTCAGAGCACGGCCCTGTGTCTCCATGGGAGCAATGCTCAGAAACCCTCTTACAAGTGTGTGTGTCTGTCTGTCTGTATGTCTGTCTCTCACCTAATTGTTAGGGTGAGCACCTCTCCCTCACGTTTTGCTGTTTATGTTAATGTCGCTTTGTGGTGTTGTCATCTGGTAAAAGCAGGATCATAAATGTTTCCTGAGCATTAGTTTTGCTGCATTTTTTTTTTCAGTACCAGGAAACAGGATTACTTCACTGCCTTTTCTTTGTATTTGTTTTCATTTTGAATCGGGGGTAAAGGTAGGCCAACAAAAAAGCGGTTTGTCTCTGTGCCCCAGTAACCCCAAAATGTGAGTCACCTGCCTGGAAATAGCGGCTATCAGCAATTTAACTGATGGGTCTCCAGAGAGGTGGAATCATCTTCATTGATACATAGCTGTGTCTCATTTCAGGTCAAAGCAGCTTTGGATATTGTGTCCGAGAGACTGTCTGCTTTCACAGATGTCGGAAACAGCTGTTCGCATGTGGAGCACATTTTGAAAGATCTTGCCAACTTTGAAGAAAAATCATGTGTAAGAACTCTGCAAGTCTCCCTAATTTCTAGTATGACAATGCATGTGTGGAAGGGAACTGTATTTGGTTATTGACTATATCTTATGAGCAGAGCTTAAGCCGACAACGGGGCAGAATCAGTGTCTCAAGTAATGTACAGAAGGAATTTGGAATAAAGTCTTTAACCATTGGAGTGGCCCGGTTCTCGGGCACCCCTCAACAAAGAGCAGAGTGACTAATCACAAAGTTGGTGTGATCGGTTCGTGGAAGAATTGCATGAAGTGTCTATGTAGCCAAGTTCCGCACTTAGTGATCAAGGGGCCACTTCCATTCCTATTAAAGCCACTTACTTCATTAAATCTCAGAAATGAGAAAGCTGTGTATTGAATGTACAGTATGTTAAAAGATGACCAACAGAAACATACACTCTGAACAATGTAGAAAGCGAACCTTATTATGATCTGTGCTTCACAATAAAATATATAGCTCTATAAGTGAGATCGTTGCTCTTGAGGCTGAGGTGCCAGAGTTAGGTATATTTTAATTTGGGTTCAGATTGCTGCTGTACTCCAAATTGCATACATATGCACACAAACATGCTGCTGAATAACTAAGGCATAGAAAGACAATAGTGGTTCCTTCACAGGGAGGCATATGATTAAAGTCATTAACGTTTCTGAAGTACTCTGGTACAATAAAGAAGGAGGCATAAAAGTTCTTGGGCATCTGGGAAGACAGAAAATCACTTTGATTTATTAAGCAAGGCAGCTGTTAACTAAAGATTTATTCTTTACCAACATGTGTGTTTTACTGCGTTAAAATAAATGGTATAATTTTTAATTTTTTTCATTGATGTTGATCCAAGGAAAGATGTACCTAAATCAGTGCTTGCTTTCTTAGGAAACTATAGCAAAAGCCAGAATGCTAGCCTCAGAGAGTGATGCTTTTATTCAAAGCAATCATTATGCTGTGGACTCCATTATTCCAAAATGCAGTGAACTTCATAATCTCTGTGATGCCTTCACTACTGAGACAGAACGGAGGAGGAATCTTCTTAACAAATCTCTGGAACTGCATGGCTTACTAGAAAAGGTAAATTTTGTATGAACAGTTCTGTTTCCCACCTTGTTTGCTAAAACTTCAGTCAACTAGTTGGTAAATGGCAGGTAAAAATATCTGGGTGTGCTGAAGTTTTCTCCTTAAATAGCTGAATACGTCAGAAATAGAGATATGAAATGTTTTAGACCTCTTGATGCTGACATCGGTGCATTCTAAGCCTGTTCTTTTCTCTGTTTCTAGTCGTTGAAGTGGTGCGATGAAGGAATTTATCTGCTGGCTTCGCAGCCGGTAGATAAGTGTCAGTCTCAGGATGGTGCAGAATCAGCATTACAGGAGATTGAGAAATTCCTGGACACTGGTGCAGGCAATAAAATCAAGGAGTTGAATAAAATTTACAGAGAGTATGCGCACATCCTCAATGAGGACCTAAAGGTACCAGAAGATTTATGTGTGTGTATGCGTCCATTTGTTAATTTTAGAATTGCTCTCTTCCATGGCCATTGACAAAGCTAAATAATCAGTACTAGGAGTTATACCTGGGAACTGGAAAGCCAACACATTTCCCTACCTAGTCCTGTCATATCTTTGGATAAGCATCAAGGGCTTCAGAGCCTTTTAATAACTACAATTTTTCAGATAGTAGGATTGCTTTTTAAAAAAACTTCTCCCAAATAAGTATTTGAAATATCTTTTTTTTTATGTAGCAAATACGTGCCTGTCCTTGATATTTGTATGACTTCTGCTTTGTAACTGCTTTTTTTTTTTTTTTTTTTTTTTTTTTTTTTTT
>NW_008795029.1:3054990-3067692 GCF_000699145.1 Aptenodytes forsteri
CTTCCCTCTTCTTTTTTTTTTTTTTTTTAAATTGAAACCTGAACCCCATAGGTTTCTCTATAGCAAGCACACAAAATGTTTTATGAAGTGATGTTCCAATTTTTAAGTGTACTAAATGACTGTAAATTATGCCTTGTGAGAAGTGAAGAGTAGGGTAATATTTTTAAACGTGGTATAAAAGCAATCACAATTTCAAGTCAATGTGCTGTAAATCGCAGTGTAGCTTGTTGATAGGTCTCTGACAGGGATTTTTTTTTTTTTTTTTTTTTTTTTCCCCCCTGTGGCAATGGTAGGAGCATGTGCAAAAGGTTTTCCAGAAGCAAGAAAGTATGGAAGAAATGTTTCAAAAGAGACAAGTAAGTCTTAAGAAACTGGCAGCTAAGCAGACACGTCCTGTTCAGCCAGTTGCACCAAGACCTGAAGCCTTTGTAAAATCTCCTTGTACCTCTCCAGGTAAGTAACTGTAGTAGCCTTTAACTGATACTTTGCGCTATGCTGAGAAACTTAAAGAAACTTTCAGCTGTAATTTGTGGTTGCACAAACATCTGTGTCAGATCTGCTCGAGTTCTAACTGCTGTTTGATTCTGGTTTACATGCTTAGGTCTTCAAAGAGAATACGTATCCAACTCAGAAAGCAGTGCTCTTCGGAGGGTAAACTACAGAAGAGGAAAGGTAATTTTATTTCTTTGCGATTTTCATGCATGTACTGCTTAAGAAAATCATAATACAATGGAATGTTCAGGAACTTCAAGAAGAATGAGGCAATTCCACTGAAAAAGTGATGGTATTGCCCCTATTAAAGTAACTCTGGTGAAGCAGTCATGTCGTTTAAATAGAGGCTGCTTTGTCACTGGGCTGGATATGAGGAAAGGTAAAGTAAATAGTTGCCTATATTAGGAAAAATGTTAGGGGCGGCAAAATATAAAATCTATGAACAGGAAACATTTATTATTTGCCAGTAGTAATTGGCTACTCTTAAAACTGGCAAAAGTGAAGAGGTAGTTGTCGTTGGCGCCAAGACAGCTTCACCTGACCTAATGGGTTGCCATTCCCAAGTGGGGATGGTCTTCCTGCCCCACCTCCGGCAAGGAAAGTAACCTGATGGCAGCAACAGAAACAAGTAGTTTCCCACTGGGTTAGAGAGTTGAATCAACTCAGCAAAGGTTCAGCAAGAGACAATGCAAGGAGGAAGGCAGGACCACATGACCAGTAGGGACAACAGTTGGAGAAAAGGGTTGGTTCAAGAGGGGATTGAAAGCAGAACCTCTCATTTTTTTTCAGTAAGCCGTAATTAGGTCAGCCATTACAGTAGAAGTTGTAAGAAGGAACTTCTGTGTCAAGTTAGGAAGTTACCAGAGAGTTAGCACAGTACTTCATTTTTAGCTTGGAAAACAGACTAAGGCCAGTGTTGCCTCCAAGATTATGCTGATGCTCTGATGTTGTCTTCCTGGAAAGGGGCCTCGAACCACGGTCTTTTCTAAGCTGGCCTTTCATGGAGAACTCCCTGTGTCTAAACGTTCTTGTGTGCTTCAAGACCTTCAGGTTGACTTAGATTTCTTTGCTGCATTCTTACAAATTGCCTTCATTTTTAATGGAGTACAGTCTTTCCTGTGAAAACACATGCAAGTAGAGCTGAGTGCAAAGCTCCGTATTTTAGTGGTTTTCCCCATCTGTGATGACACGATGATTTTTTTTGTTGTTGTTGTTTGTTTGTTTCCTTCTTCAGAGTGAAATGACTGAACTCCATCAAAGCAGAGGAGGATCTACAATGGATGATGAAGAAAACCTAGCTGTGTTACGGCAGTAAGTATATTTTGATAAACAAAAAATGCTTTTTCTCTGATTTGGTTCCAGCAAAGGCTGAGTTTGGCTAAGGATTTGATAAGGCGAGTATGCTTCTCTGAATTAAGCCTCAGTGCTTTTTGAAATGCATTGGCTATGCTCTGTACACAGAGGAAGATATTTCAGTCTGTCTGCAGCATTATTTATAGTTTATATAGTACCAGACTCTAGCTTTGCTGCAGCGAGGTGATGCTATGCCAGGATAACCAAATATTTTCATTTCAGAGATGACATAGTTTTGAGTAATAAGCTTCCTGTAAACCTATCGGAGGTTTTGGTCTCCATGCTTCAGAAGTCTGTCTTTTTATTTGACTCATTTTAGTCCCTGTTTTGACAAATGTTACAAAAATCACTTTCTTATGTAAAAACTAAACAGCATCACTTATATTCAAAAAATAACTTAGTACCACCTGCAGTGTGTATAGCAGAGCTTGCATTTCTACCTGTAAACTGGATACTTCTACTGTCTTTTCACTGTTAGAACCATGTGGTAAATCGTACAAAATCACAAGGGGAGGGGGCTGGGGGGAAGCATGCTTGCTTGACCATTAGGCAAAGTAAACTTAAAGCAGCATTGTGATATTTAAAATGTGCCCTAAATGCCTCTAATTTAAAATGACTGGTGTAACTTTAAGTCTGTATTTGATAATCCTATGCAGCTCTAACTCCAGCTCCTGTAATACTTGCCAACACAGCATAACCAGATTTTGTATGTGCAATGATAAAATGCTTCACTGCTTCAATTCAGTTACTACAGCACTTAAAATGCTAGATTTGACTTTTTTCCCTGTTTAAACGCATTTTCAAAAATTTTAAAATGTTTTAAAAATACATGCTTTTCAATAAGGATATATCAACTGTTGACAGAAATATCCATGAAACATCACATTTTCCATTACCTGGGAATTGTTCTTTTATTGTCTGAAGTAAAGTAGAAACACAGACAAAGTTAATGTTGCCTCATTACTTTGCATAAGTGAATAGGCCTGCCTTAATTGTCATTCTTTGTCTACAGGCATGTAATTAATGAACTTATTGAGACTGAACGAGCATATGTGGAAGAACTTCTCTGCGTTCTTGAGGTAAAGATTAAATTTCACTGCAGCTGTTAGCGAATCTATTTCTCTCTTCCATTTCATGGATGCTCTTATGCTTTCCTTATCACTGTAATGCCTCTGCTTGTCCTGTCAAGCAGTGTGATCATTACATCTCTCCCCTCTCATCGTATTTTCACAGAGGCAGGAATTGCAATTTTTTTCTAGAAATATTCATGCAACTAGGATTTTGTATTAGAAAACACAAATTGGGCAGAAAATAAGATATGCCTAACTATTTAGGTGGAACATAGTGAGATTTGTAATGATCGTTAATTCCTGCAAAAGTTCATTCCAGAGTCTTGGGTCAACTCCAGGAAGGTCGTGTGTCACACAGGAATGTGAATCTGTATCGAGAGAATCTTGTGTCAGAGGAGAAAATTTGTTTCTTGCATCCCTCTTTGTATATCTTTAAGTGATCTTCCAAATGTCTTGGGTACAACTGTGGAAACAGAGTGCCTTGTAATAATATCTTCATTCAAAATTGTAAAAGAAACAAAGATGTTCCCTTTGCTCCACACTTGTGGAGGCACAATTGCAGTACTGCTGAGTTGCCTGTAGAAATATGCTGCAGTATTCTGTGTTGTTCCTCAAGTTTTTTAAGTCTTCAGACATGGATGTGTCATTTTGTTGTAGTCCAATTTGACTGTAAGAGATGATGAAGTTGCAGGTAACTGCGGTTGAATTATTTTAATCAGGATGAATTGGAATTGAGCCCAGTAGGTACTCTTGGTGTCCATGCCAATGTTAAGCTCCTAAATAGGAGCTGTCTTGAGTTACAGACTGGGAGTGATAATTTCTGAGTACATACCTTCAAGTAAGAGTACTGTATGAGGGTTTTGAACTCTGGTCTTGCTTTTGCCTAGTTTGTGCTCAGCTCCCCATAGCATTTATGTCCTGTGTCTGGTCCAAGTGCTAGGAAGTGTTGACGACAGTAGGATGGTTGCATCTGATGTGTGGTAATAAAGCAAGGTAGGTCTGGAGTGGACCTTAAGGATCACTTCATTCTCTGCTTTTGTATGCAGTGCTATCTGTACGGTTCTGTTCATAAAATCAAGACTCAGATAGTTGGAGGATTTTTGCTGCTACTGGAGGGTTTGCAGAACCTTTCTATTCCTCTGGTATTACTCTTGGTTTGCATAGAGTATAGTGCAACCCTTGTCTTGCTAGGTCAAGCTGTCTTGGTTTTCTGCCAATGTGATAGACTCTCCAGTACTCTGACCATGCCAGGCACACTTCTCTGTGCCTCCTTGCAGTTTGGGATTCACCTCTCTTGAACTTGGGTGATTGGGACTGCCAACAGTAATTCTGGATCAGATCCTTGCCGAGGTATGGTTCAATGGCAGTCTTCCAGCTTTTGAGTAATTCTAGCTATTAATCCATAGTTCTGGCTATTCTACCAATTCCTTTGTTTCTTCTAGTCTGTTAATCTTCCCATTTTTCCTGTAAAATAACCTGATACTCGCTTGTACGGACTGTGTCTCCTATTATTAAGTGATATTTAATTGCCATGCATTTTCTCTCTGCCAAGGATTCCAATAGAAAAAAACAAGGTAGTTCCCAAGATTGATTATTGGGAAACTGCTATAGCTGCTTTTATCCGAGCTTGCTGGTTTTCCTTTCATTAATAACCATGGTCATCCCACTTTAGTCTGTGAAATCCGGTAATTTTTATTGGGGAAAAATACTGGTCTAGTCTATTTTTAGGTATTGTATTCGACTCCTTTTTCCATTTACTTTGATGCCTTTAGAACAGCTTTCAAATGGAAGACTAAGCAAAGCCTTATATATTCTTAAAGTAAAATTAAATTATACCGATGGCTGCATGGAGTAGCCTTCCCTCCTTTCTTAAAACACAAGTACTGCATAGGCAGTAAAACATGAAGGGTTTTTATGTTAATTTTTTAAAATAAGTATTACGTCAGCCTGCAGTGAAAAAAAAAATGTCAAAAGCCTTTTGTCGACGTATGGATTTCATGCTTTTGTTCTTTCAGAATTCCAAAGTACTAAACTCTGTCAGGTTTGTTTTCACCTCTGCTGGGTTAGGTACCCCTTCTTTATGCCAATGCTGGGTTTGCTGCTGTGTTCAGCATCATCTTTACTTCAGGGGGAAACGAATCACTCTCTTCATGCATCTAAACTGCATGGTGGCCGCACTTCTTTCCCTCTTAATTTTTTTAACTCCATTTTATGTAAATTATGTTTATCTTTAAGGCTGTACCCGTTCCCCCCCCCCCCCCCCCCCCCCCCCCCCCGCCCGTCGCGTTTTTTTTTTTTGGGGGGGGGGGGGGGCATGGAGGGATCAATGGTTAGCTATCTATGAGCTCCAGCATCTTTGCCTATACCATTGGTTTTTTTCTTTTTTTTGTGGTGTTTGAGTAAAAAATACCCAGATTTTTAAAGGAATGTTTGTGATTTAAAAAAAAAAAAACATCTAATCACTGTCCTATCCAAATGCTTGAATTCTTCAGGCTAGCTGACTTTACCAGCTAGTTCTCCTACTTTGTGTAGTTTGGACATCACTTTGAAATTGAAAATTTTGGTTGTAGGTGCACTTTTGCTTATCCTTTCATTTAATTTGTCAGTTTGTTATAATTCAGTGCAATTTATTATAATCAATGTCACTAATGCAGTGACCACCTTGGCCATGATAATTGTGTTTAAAAAAAAAAAAAGATAAATCTAATTCAAATCTAAAGTAGGTTGCATCATCTTCCTTCAGTGCCTGCACACTAAGAAATCTGCTTACAATACAGGTCACTAGAGCATTCCTGTGCAGTTTTTCTGGTTGATTGGCTGGGGGTGTTTTGTTTGGGTTTGGGATTTTTGGGGAGGGTTGTTTGGTTTTTTGGTTTTTTGGTTTGGGGTTTTTTTTTAGTGTTTCAGGAGATCACTTAATCACAGATTAGTGACCTTGGGACCAGAGGAGAACAGTCCTGGACTAAAGCCACCTGTGTGCTCTCTTTTCCTTATCTGTGCCAGATATACAGACAAGAGAATGTGGCCTTATATGACAAATGGAAGATGTCAGAATCTAAAGTTATGACTTTTGGTACCAAAGCTAATGAAAATATCTTAGAGAGAGAATTTGCAGCTTAATGGTTTCTGTTACCTACAGAAATAACTACAGTCAGCTTGTTTCCTCATACTAATAGCTAAGACTAGCATGAAGGTTTGCGTATGTACTGGAATTGTGGCTTTAAACTCAGATGTGTAAAGTCTTAACAGAAAAAGCACGAACTATAATTTGTGAGCTGGATAGGAATGCATAGCCTTTGCTTGGTGGAAACGATTGCAAACTTTGTTTCATCCTTGCTTAACTAAAATGGCAGTAATTATTCAAGTGTCGTTCTAATATATAGGTGTGTCTTACTGGACTGATGGAAAAACAGAATTTGTGTACTTTTCTCGTGATTAACACTGAGCTCTTTCTTTGCTGTCTATCAGCCTGCAGGCAGACTGCCTTGTCAGAGAGAGAAGTACTGCAAGTAAAGGGAAATAATCAGCGTGCCTCTCTCCTGTGTTGCAGGGTTATGCTGCAGAAATGGACAACCCCTTAATGGCTCATCTCATTTCACCAGAACTCCAAAATAAGAAGGATATCTTGTTTGGGAATATGGAAGAAATTTATCACTTTCACAACAGGTGAGGATTTGCATTCAGGTCTAAAAATAGCATTTGGATAGAATTCTTTACTCTTTCTTTTAATCTGATTTAAATTGCTAAAAGATCCTTACTGAGTCCCACTTGGCTATCTGGCATGTCAAAATTCATATTGCATAGAAGAGGAAAAGCAAAATATCTATAAAAGATGAGCAAAGCTGTGTGAAACTTTATTCAAATGTTTGCAATACCCAGGTAAAATTTTGCATTGTGGTCCTATTCCTGAAGAAAGGTATTGGGGTCTGGTTACAAGCTAATTAAAGCAAGGTTTGTTTGGGTTTGGGTTTCTTTTATTTTTTATGAAATTTGCTATAGAAAGTAAATTATTATTCTAAACACAAATTCTCAACTCTTGTATCTGGTTGAGGCTGGTTAATTTTATACGTCAGTGACCTCTCTCTGAAGTTTGAATCCTTGCTGCTAGAGAGGTATTTCTTCACAGGATAATATTTAAATCGGTAGAAAAGAGAAGTATTTTCAAGAGAAGTTAAGAATATTAAATAGTTGTTTCTTATTCAGGCAAAACTAGACTGGAAGTTTTGCCACTGATTTTTTTTTTTTTTTTTTGTGGGTTTTTTTGGTTTGGGGAGGTGGGGTTTGGTTCATTTGTTTGCTTTGTGGCGTTTGGTAGTATTTGGAAGGAAAAACCAAACACTTCAAACTGTACAAATCCTGCTGCTGAATACACAAGGCAGGGAAACAAAATCCCCCTTCCCTTCCCAATCTTATACTTGATTTCAGTTGTAGCAACAATAAGCTAAAAGAAATTGGTCAGAATGTTTGTTTATTTTAATTTGTTACCCCTTTTTAAGTACATGATCTAGAAGAGTTTAGTTTTGTAGTACAGAATTACAACTCTGTTTCCAAAAGTTTAGAAAACAAATTGCAAGAACATGAGCATTTACTACAACTTTTTTAACATGTGCTCTAAGAAAATTTTCTTCCTCACAGAATATTCTTGAGAGAACTAGAAAACTACGTAGAATACCCAGAACTAGTAGGACGGTGCTTTCTGGATCAGGTATGTGTCATCTTTTGCTGGCATTTCATTTACAAGCCCCTCTAAGACTGTAACGTGAGAGAGTGATTTTCGTGTAGTAATTGCCACCACATCCCCTTCGTTTGTCTTGAACAGGTAACAGGTTGAGAATGTACATGTTAATTGAGAGTTGGGGATATTTTCCTCTGTGTGGGGTAATTAATTTTGTTAGTAAGAGATACTACCTTGTTGAAAGGAAACTGCTTTATTAAAGTGGCAGTTAGGAAAGCATGAAGAGGAGTCATGCACGGCATCATTTCACATCACTACAAATGATTGGTTTACTTGGTTAGATTTCTTTACTGGATTTTTTTTGTTGTTGTTCTTTTCTGTTTTCTTTAAAGAGTACAGCTCAACAGATTAAGTCCAAAATATTTTTATTCTGAAAATAGAAAGCTATGACAGAATTAAACTTTTTTAATCTGGGGTTTATTAAACAATGAATCTCACCCATAGTATAGCAAAGGCTAAATAGGAATCTGTTTATGGAAATCAGTCTCCTGTTGTTGCTGCCTATTGATGCTCTACAACTCCTGGGAGGAGACATCCCTCCCCCTCCTATTTACTGGCTACATCCATGGAGGTGCTGTTTCCTGAAACTGAGGGAGAGAGGTACTTCTGTGCCTGCTGATTTCCTACCTAGTCTTTCCTCTATATCTATAGTTACTATGACATTTTCAACAGTCTTTTACTGCCTTTTGCTTTCAACAAGTGCTGAAGTCATGCCATTTAGTTGCTGAAGTGATAAGGGGCAACAAACTGCTTGGTCTACCTTAGTGCAACTCCCAGTGAAAAACACATTCATAAAATGAAAATGTATAAAGAAAAAAGGGCAAAGACTTTTTAAAAAGTTGCACAGAGGGACTCATGGTTGGGCATTCATAGAAGTATTTTTCATATTTTAATAGAAATATATTTGTAAATATAATATATGCTAATTTGTTATGCTTAACATTCAGCTGAAGCAAAAATTAACAGGAACAATTTATTCTGATGTTCCAAGTACAAAATTAGTTGCCATTACAAAATCAGTGATTTTGAACAATTGGTTTTTGCTTGGCATGCCTCAAGGAATTGCATTTGTTGTTGTTGTTTTTGCTGTTTTTTTGTTTCATAGCCTTATTGATTATGAAAAAAATTCTTATGAACTTTGTCTATTAAAGTCACAAGAATTTATTAACTTTTTGCTTGTCTCCCCAATTTCAGATGGAAGATTTCCAGATTTATGAAAAATACTGTCAAAATAAACCTCGATCTGAAAGTTTGTGGAGGCAGTTTTCAGATTCTGTATTCTTTCAGGTATGCTTGCTTGAGTCTCGAAAATATTTGGGGTGGGGGGAGTTGTTTGTTTTGGTTGGGTTTTTTTAAAACTTCATCATTTATGTCAAGAACAAATAACAGAAATGCTGATTAGCGTACTAATGAAATCCAACACTGATTACAGGAATGTCAAAGAAAACTCGATCACAAGCTCAGTTTGGACTCATACTTGCTGAAACCCGTTCAAAGAATAACCAAATACCAATTATTGCTAAAGGTATGTTTTCCTAAACTATAACATTAAGTATATTTTGTGCATTTGTTTTTTTAAATGCTGCTTCTCTCATCCTGCTGGAGAGAAACCTACAAGTTAGCAGACATGTATAAATCAAAACGGAGACAAATCCCAGTCTATCAACTTTCAGCTCAGTTCTTTTTCAGCCAAAAAGCTGCTAGTAGGCAGGCAAGTGTTACACAGAGACACCTTGTGCAACTGCTTTTGCCCTTGTATTTCTGCTAAAGAGAAGAATGAAAAGTTGATTAGGGGAAACAGAAGGACCAAGAAACCTTTGCAACAAAGAAAAGAGAGTATCTGAAGTACTTGTTACTTGTCAGTTATAGTCACCTCATCCGTATTGCAGGAATTTGCCTTGCCTGGGTTCTAGGAAATGCGTTGTAGGAAATGTACTTAACTGGGAGCGCTGTATGGTGTTTTGAGGAAGGATGCCGTTGTGATTCACTTAAACACGCTATACTGAGAGCAAAATGAGCAATGTACTATCAAAAATTTTTATTGTATGAGTTTTTGCCATGTTTGAAGCTGGCTTGTTTTAAGAAATATTTCCCACATAGACACACGTTTCAATAATTATATTTAACAGTAGCTTAAAAAAATTACCTTGGACCAAATTTACTCTTGAGTTAAAACTGAGCTGAAGTTAACAGCTTTTAAAGAATTAATTACATTAAGCTTGTGTAAAGAGAAGAGTATTAGAAAGGTTTTTGATTTAAAGTATCTTTACTGCCTGCAGTCCATGAGTAAATGCTTATTCTCATACTATGAAGTGTGGGGGGGTTCCACGTGAACTTGCAGCTATGTTTATCTGGATCAAATTGGAAGATGCAGCTTCACCAATAAGACCTTTGGAGAAGGGATGCCTTTTCAAATGTGTAGACGATGCTCGGTGCAGTAAGTTTAAGTCTGTTACTAGCATCCCAGACCTCACCATAATTCAAATAATAAATGAAATTTGCCTATGTTTTTACATTTGTTCACCTCTAAAAAGTAACAAATATAAAAAATATCCTTTTTTTGTTTGGTTTTGGGGTTTGGCTTTTTTTTTAAGCAATTGTGATGAAAGAAATCTTTAAAAATTATCAAATATCAAAAATATCCTTTTTTTGTTTGTTTTTTGGGTTTGGCTTTTTTTTTTTTTAAGCAATTGTGATGAAAGAAATGTTTGCAAAGTTAGTCTTGTAAAATTCTTAGGTAGAGTTTACAAAACCTCTAGATGAATGAAATATATTTGGATAATTAGCAGCAGAGATGAGAAGTAAACCTTTAGGGTCTTCTGAGTTCCAGCCAGTATTTAACCCACTAGATTATACGGTATAAAACTTTACTGGATAACTTTAAAAAGTGTTAAAATTTGAATGTTCCTAGTTACTGCTGTTTCCAAAGCTAAGTATGTTGTCATTCCCTACCCACTCAGGAAATGCTGAAGTACAGTAAGAACTGTGAAGGTGCGGAAGATCTCCAGGAGGCATTAACTTCTATACTGGGTATTCTCAAAGCAGTTAATGATTCTATGCACCAGATAGCCATTACAGGCTATGATGTGAGTAACAGTATTTTTACTTACTTTTAAATTTATTTTCATTTATTTCTTAGATATATATACAGCATACTCTATACTGTGTACTAATAATGAGAAGAATGTTTTACAAAAGGTGCCTTTAAACTGAATTGTGTAATGAAAATAATGGAAAATGGATCTCTCTATACTCTTCTGAAGGTTTCCTGCTATGAATAATATTTTGCTCTGTCTACCCAAGTTTTCTTTCTTTGATCTACTTGACACCGAGTTAGAAACTGAAAATCGTCATGAAGAGTCTGGTTTAGGCTACTGCCAAATGGGAGTCACTACTACGTTTTTATATCTATGTGTAAAACTACACCCAAAACTTCCAGTTTAAAAAAAAACAACCCAAAAAACAAACAAAAACCAAAAAACCCAAAAACCACCACCAAAAAAACCCCTCCACAATGTAAGCAGCTTTGGAGCAGAGTTTGGGGGGAAAAAAACCCAACCAACCAAGTATGTGTATTGTGCCTCCCCCTCTCGCTATGTGTAGATCTCTCTCTCTCTCTGCTACTGGTACTCTTGATTGTAAAATCCTGCCTGAACAGTGTTGGGGAGAAAGAAAATTATGTGTAAAAATCCAACACTGACTTTATTTTTATTACGTTCCCAAACCCAACATAAACACTGATGTGAGAGATTACTTGGAACACAAAACTTGTAAAGACCTGTTCGGAGAATGCGTTTTAGTCTGATCTTATCTTTTTGTAGTTATAAATACTGCTTTTTTTGTTCCAGGGAAACTTGAATGAGCTGGGCAAGCTTTTAATGCAGGGATCCTTCAGTGTCTGGACTGATCATAAAAAGGGTCACTCGAAGGTGAAAGATTTGGCACGCTTCAAGCCAATGCAGCGACACCTCTTCCTCCACGAGAAAGCAGTGCTGTTCTGTAAAAAGCGAGAAGAAAATGGAGAGGGATATGAGAAAGCACCTTCTTACAGCTACAAACACTCCTTAAACGTAAGACAATGAGCAGTCCAGTAAGGTCGAGGTACTGAGGGCTTAGCCTGCAGCAATACAATATTCTAGTTTTTTGTCCTTTTGAAGCTGTGTTACGGTTTTGTATTGGGAACTTGACCCTTTCAGGCAAACCTAAGTGGTGCTGCAGGTCTGTATCACTTTGTGTTGCTGTCTGTTAGAGACTCCGGGGTAGGGGGAAAATATCCTTTGAGAAAATCCAAACTATACTAGCCTAGCTGAATGGCAGTTGCATTAATCACACAGAAAATGTAATAATGAGTAGAGCAGGGTAGTATAAAATAGATGTAAGATTTGGTGGTCTGGATTTTAGAAGAGACATCTTGTGGGTCAGTCTCAATTTAATGTACCTAAACCTTTCTTCCCTCCAAGGTAGACAAGCTGACACAAAGCACTAAATCTCTTACATCCAACACGCAGATCATGTGTTATTAGTTATTCTTTTCCTTAAGCAAGAAGCCAAATGTGGCTTTGCTTTTCAGAAATAGGGTACCAAAGAATACCAGTAGTATTGTTATCATAATTCCATTGTTATCATAATTGCAATTTGGTAGGTCATTCTGCTTCCATTGTTATCATAATTGCAATTTGGTAGGTCAGCTTCTGTTCTCTTTGCTTCCAGATGGCAGCAGTTGGAATAACAGAAAATGTCAAAGGGGATGCAAAAAAATTTGAAATCTGGTATAATGCAAGGGAAGAAGTTTACATCATACAGGTAAATAACATGCCACTAAAAAAAAACAAAACAAAAAAAAACCAAAGGGAAGAAGTTACATCATACAGGTAAATAACATGCCACTAAAAAAAAACAAAACAAAAAAAACCAAAAAAACACAACCCAACCAACAAGAGAGAGAAAAGGAGGGGAGGAACCCTAAGAAAATCTGGGTTTGGTGGTTTTTTTTTTCCCCTCTGTATATCACTAATAGACAGTGATGAGGAAATGTAGGAAAAACCCAAACCA
>NW_008795029.1:3068964-3095403 GCF_000699145.1 Aptenodytes forsteri
AAACAAAAAAAAACCAAAAAAACACAACCCAACCAACAAGAGAGAGAAAAGGAGGGGAGGAACCCTAAGAAGATCTGGGTTTGGTGGTTTTTTTTTTCCCCTCTGTATATCACTAATAGACAGTGATGAGGAAATGTAGGAAAAAACCAAACCAAAACACAACAGATTAATTCATAAGGTAGTTTCTTAAACAATGTATTTCAATTGCAGAGTCTTCTGGGGGGAAAAAAATAATCACGTTTTACAGTATCCATGGGAGATATTGTATACGCCGTTACTATTGCTCTCACTGGAGTAGTGGATGGCTTGGGAGCCGTGGTTTGACTGTAGCACGTGCACAGCTTCTGCCTCAGCATGTTCCAGTTGTCACAACTAGTTTCTGTTCACTGAAGGACTAGAGAGGGAGCTCTCTCTGTCCCCCTTGAAGGATTCCTCCGAGGCTGTGCTTTGGCATGCAACTCTTTGTGTAATAGGTATTCTATGCTTGATGGCTGATTGTATTTATTTTCGGGTAGGCACCAACCCCTGAAGTTAAAGCTACTTGGGTAAATGAAATAAGAAAAGTGCTGACGAGTCAACTGCAGGCATGCAGAGGTAAAATATTTTGGAGAGAGATATATATATGGTTTTTTAATTTTTCTCTTTGAACTTCAAAACCTGCCCTGTTGTGTAGGACTGTAGAAATGAAATGGAATAGAAATGAAAAGCTCAAAACACAAATCAATTTTAATAGTCCTTTTTCTTTCCTCCATTACAGAAGCTAGTCAGCACAGGACACTAGAACAAACACAGAGTTTACCTCTACCAGCATCATCTTGTACAAGGTAAGTAAGTATATTGTCAGATCAGCCTGGCTGTCTTGTAAATATACTAATACATCTTGTTTGCAGTTCGTCATTACTCCTATCCCTTAATACTGGCCCTTATGTTTTAGGGGTTATTTAGGTCTCTTCCTACTATAAAACTGTAAAACTTGGGGTTTCTGCATCTCCAGAACTGTTAAACTGAGCAGCAGTGGCATGGGCTTTGCCAGTTGATAGAGAGCAACACAGAAACGTCATTTTCTGCGCCAGCCAAAAAAATCCTGGTGGTATTATGGGTCTGTTTGTTGAACAGCTAATTATGTACTTTACACCTCAGATGAGAGTTATGTGGAGCAGTCTTTTCCTTCTCTGTTCTTTTCCTTCACCTGGATTATTTTTTTTCTTCCTTTTCCGATGTCATGTTATCTTCCTTTTTGTCTTTTCCAGGGCATTATCTTTTCTCTGTCCCTTGTTCTTTTCTTCCAATTTTTTTTTTTTTTTTTTTTACTAAGGGATTTGCTGATTTCTCCAGTGTCCCAAGTTCTGAGTCAAGCTTTTCTTCTTTTCCTATTTTTTTATCCTTCACCCTACCAACCTTGTATATTCTTCTGCTCCCACCTGCTGTTCTCCCCTTCTCTGACACTTCTTTTTAATCCTCTGCTACTCACTCTTTTTTTCATGATGTGTGTATATGTATGTATCCATAAGCCCATGTGCTCACATCTTCAGTCATTCCCACGTGGTGTGTGCTTGCATATGTATCAGCAGCGCTCTGCCCTGCATGTTTTATGCATCTACTTATCACTCAGGAAAAATTTCCCAGATGTATAGTATTTGTGGGATGTCTTTCTCTGTTCCATTCCCAATCAGAGGTGTGATGGGAATCCAGCTGCAAGATCCAACCTATGTTCTTTGTTCATCCCTCATCTGTTCCTGTGTTAAGAGCTTCTGAGGGGCAGAGTTTATTCCTTTTTTTTTTTTCTCTTTCCTTAGTACGTTCAGCAGGGAAACTGTCAGCATAGAGTATGTGCCTGTAGCTGAGAGTGAGTGGAAGTTGTCCTGAGCTGTCTTTTCAGTAGCTCGCACTGCCATAGTATGTGTGGTTGCAGTCAGTTAGGGGAGTTTTCCTCCTTTGTATGTGCTCATGGTCTTTCCATGCACAGACACCATGATTTCTTCAATCCTGGAAGGTGTGATCTGGGAAGTAGCTAAGAAATGGTTTTCAGCCTATATATCTCTATGTAAAAGGCAGCCCATGACCGAAGGTCATCACCCCTGTTCAGACCCAAATTTGCTGGAGATGGATTTGTCTTAATTTTCTTCCAATAAACAGTCCTTCACGGAACCACATCAGAAACACCAAAAAAATGGAGGAGAGAAAAGCTGATCTCGCAAGTCTAGAAGGTTGTGGCACCACAATAGCACCAAAGTGCCCCGAGAAAGGCAAAGGTGAGTTTACACATCTGTATTGTTATCTTTAATTGCAGAGAGCATGCCTGCACTGCAGATGCACAGGCAGATCCACCAGCAGAGTAGCCACGGTAGTGCAGGCAAATACAGCGTTACACCTGAACAAGCAGGGCTGTGCTGCTTTCAGCCCTAAGGCAGCCCACCCACAAAGTGCTGCCCACGCTGCACCAGCATGCTAGTCACATCTGCCCTTAGCTCGGGTTTCTGCATTCCACTGTGTGGTGTGGACAAGCCCAAAGCCACCTCAATGAAGGGCAGCCTAAAGGAGGTGGGAACTGTGGGTTATGAGGCCCGAGTCTGCAGTAGGTCTCCTTTTAGAGCTGCCCAGCTTCTCAGGTTCTCTTCCTCTGCATAAATTTCTTGGCATTATCTGTTATGAAGAGTATTATTTTTCTCTTGAATTTTGGTTCCCGTCACAGAGATTATTTACTAGACCAGTGGCAATAAAAGCCCCTGCACAGTGAGGACAACTGGCCACTTGGGTTCTTCTGTTGTACCTGGACTTTCAGTTGTCTTTTCTCATCCTAACGTGCCAGTTCCCTGGCAGGGCTGTGAACGATATTTTGCCTTGACCTCTTCATGGCCTTCTCCCGTTTCTTTGTCTCTCTCTTCCTTTGTAGATGACACTAGCTCTACCTCAGAATGCTCTGTACTGTCAAAAAAGCGCTTTACGCTGCAGGGCTTTACTAACCTCAAAAGTCAGAAAGGTAATTTTTAAAAAAAGCTAGATTGTTTTCTGTTTAAGGCTGTAATTGAAGCATCACTTTGTGTGTGTGTGTGTGTAGCATAACAGATTTTCAGTGCATACACTAGCTTTTTCTCCTAAGTTCACGCTAGGTTCCTGAGTCACTGACCCTGACAGGGAGATTTCAAGAGAAAACCGGCTCCAGAGTGGGAGAGGGAGAGGGAGTGCAGTTTCCAATGCCTCCAGTCTCACTGTCGCGGCCAAGGAAGGAGTTTATAGTGCCCCATTCCTGTAGGAAAGCTAGAGGAAGGAAGTTGTCTTCAGATCAGATACCTGGTCTTCTCCTAGCTTCAGTGGATCTGCCCCAAATACACCTGTACTTGGCAAAAAGGAATCAAGGTTTTCTAGAGTATTTCTATATTAGCATCCTTGCTAACGGAACTCCCAAAGCATAACTAGAGCAGAATGTGTATGACAACGTTATTTTGCTGGATACAAAAATAAATAAGAATTTCCTTATGTGTCCAGAAAATGGTCTTTACATTTTGCTAAAACAGGCAATAGGAGTCTGAGACCTTTCTTGCTTCCTCCTGCCAAGTAATGGCACTGGTACATTCAATTCTTGCTTTGAACAGTCTGAATTGCATTAAGATAATGGCACTTGTTCAAGAGCATGATTCTCTCCGCCCCCCCAAGCATCTTTTCAGAATGCCTTTATAAAACCTGATTACCTTTGAGTTCTTTCTGGAGAGACTCTAGGGTTGCGTATCTAATGCTAATGAGGTGAGCACTAATATCCCACGCTTGCCTTGACAGAAACTCCACCTCCTTCTGCTAAAAGCCAGACATTGCCAATGATCCTTCTTACAGGACCAGGTATTGCTGTAGCACTAGATTTATATAAAAATGATTGCGTAATTTGGTAATTTCAACTGTAGACAAACATTAATTGTATTCAGTTGATGTCTAGTTCATTTAGAAAAGTTTGCATATACTTTCATCTATTACTCTAAAATAAATTTGTCAATTTATCTTCAAATAACTACATGTAAATAATTAATTCATTCTGCTGTAATTGACCAATGATGGCTAAAATTAGAGTGATTACAGAAATCCCTCTGTTTTCCAGTGTAAACTCAAAGGTATTTAGCATGCAATCCACCTATTCTCTTTTTTCCAGTTCTTCAATATCTCTCTTCTGTGTTTTTTGCCTATTCATCCTCCTGCAGCTTCTCCTACCAGTCCTGACAAAAAAGCTAAACGGCATGAAGTAGTGAGTGACCCAACTCCTTTTGGTTTAAGAGGTAGAGTGATACCGCATCTTGTACTCCACCAATATCCACACATCCCTCGTGTAATATGTTACATCAGAGCGCTGGGGATACCTGTATGGTGCTGTTGCGTGCAGCGGTATTGATACCAGCTGAGTTTTTCAAGTGGGTCTGTCAGCTTCTGTATACACTGTTTTTGATAGCACAACTGGTTGAAGTTTTACCTTGGCATTGAATAAAGTAGCATATGGCTAACTAGTTTTTGGGAGAGGGCAGTGGGAAAGGGATGTTCTGCTGAAGAAATAACCAGAAGCTGGATGTTTAATGGAACTACAGTGCATCCAGTTGCTATGAGACGCTTGGTTTTCCAGTTAGCATCTTCCTGTCACTGTGCCCCATGTGGAGAGGATTTAACTTTCAAAAAAGGAAAGAAAAAATAAAACCTGAAACGCATGTACTCTAGTCAGAGTGGGGATCATCACATGTGGAATTTCCATTTTAGATCTGCATTTATTACTGTAGTCACAGTCCTGTTGCATCACTCTTTGGGTGATAGTAGGCAATTTTTACCACCCTGTGAACCCCAGATAATTTAACTGAACCCCTTGTAGCAGTTTGCCTCCTGTCCTCCCAACCCACAGCTAAGCAAAGAATAAAAAAGCATTTCTGTTAAATGACCCATTTCTAACCAGCAAGGCTGTTGGTGAAGGCTTGAGTACGAATCCCTGGGGCTAATTAACTAGAGAGTACAAGGAAAGCAGTCCCTCTCCTCCTGACTCTCTTTCCACCACCACCTCTTTTAGAAAATATTATTCTAAAGATGAAGCTGTTTCAAGCCCTACCATCATCCTCCTCTGCAGGTTTCCACAGCCTTTGTCTTTGTCTAACCTGTGGAAGCGATGCACCTTCAGCTGCTGTGCTGGGGAAACTATGCAACACCATTCACCTTGTCTGAGCAGCAGGCAATATAATCCCAGGCCAGAAACGTGCAGAAATTCCACGAGTGTGGATATGGGAGTTACGAGGTTAATTTTTCTGCAGGTAGCAGTCAAACCTCTGAGATCTCCAGGTACTGTGGAAATCCTGAGGGGCCTGAAAATGTCATCAGAAAGAAAAGGGTGTTTTGTGGCCTTTTCCAGGGATGCTGAAATTTTCCAGGGTGGAGAGTCCTTGGTCATTGCTCATTTACAGTAAAATTGTTGGGTCCTCAGAACAGACTTGTCTGATTTGCTGTCCTGTCCAGCAGCCTCTCACTTCATGAAACCATGAAACCAAGTAAATGCATTTAAAACATCTAGTAACTCTCCTTTCTGTCTTGCACCTTCCAATCTCTTTTCTGCCACGTTCTCTCTTCTCCTTCCCCAACTCACAGAGGAATAAGCAGGCAGTTGACCCAGGCATTTCAGGATGAAACTGCATCAGGTGATGGTCACAGCTCCTTGGCGCAGAGCGCATTGTCCCCACTCGTTTCCTTTCACTGCTACATCACTCCAACTTAACATTGCAGTGAGCTCAAGGAAAATGAATTGGTGACAGAATCACATCTTGCAGATGGATCCTCTCTTTGTGAAGAAACCTGTGGGCCCATTTCTGAAGAGAAGCTGTTAATGAATTCTTGGTTTTTCTGGCACCGTCAAACCTAAGCTCATTTCCGCATAACCTTGCCTTTTCTCAAGACTGCCTGCCATTTTTTGACATTTCCTGCCTTTATAGTGAGCTCTGATTTAGTCACACCATGCAGAATACACGCATGCACGTTGAATGTGCACACATAATTTTGGTGCCTGTAGTTAGCTAATATGAATATGACCATAGTGACCACTTCCACCCACCCAGGCTGAAATGGGCTTTTATATGGACTTGTTAATAGTAGAGTGCCAGCTTGTATGAGGAGTAGGAGTACTGTTGTTATGGCAGGATCAGGCAGGTCTGCTCTTACCCACATCAGCACGATATATGAAAAGAAAGAGGCTGAGAAACAAGAGCTGTTACCCAAAATGTTCCAGATGAGCAGGTCAGTGAGTATGATGCTACAGACAGACCAATTACAGTGATTTCACTTTCTTTTGTGCAACTCGTTGGTTCTGCTTCTAATGAGAGCTTGGAACAATTAGGAGAACCCAAGTTTTCTTTTGTTGCATTGTTCTTAACTTGGAAGTAACGGAAAGGGTTTCAGCTGTGTCCCACAAGCCAACTATAAGATGTGAGCTTCCAAGGAAATTTGCATGGAATACAGCAGGAATTTATTGCTCAGTTTCTTCACAGATGGAAGTTCATTCTTAACCCTGGACAGGGCCAAATGGGTCAGTACTTCAAACCTTGTGCAGGTCATCCAGCAGCGCAGGCGAGGTAAAAGTCCCACTCTGTTTGGTGTGCTCTGGGTGTGATTTCTTTCTGTGATTCTTAGATTGCTCTGGCTTCACTCTGACAATGCTCAGGTTTTTTCCTAATGCACTGGTATGACCAGCCATGCGACAAATGCCTCAGAAGCAGTGGAGAGCAAAAATGCTGGTGTTTTCTCAACTTAACTAATAGTTACATAAAAGTTGGGAGGTTTGTTCTTCCTTTCATTCTTTTCATTGAGTTTCATTGTTGTTACCCTTTTGCTTGAACCAAAATTTTACTTACAAATATTTATTTGTCTTTTATGACTTTTTTTTCATTATAAGCTCAACACATTTATTAGCAGCTGCTGACCTCGGTGAAAAGCATCCCACTAGTAAAACTTACTGTAGTTTTCATTTGGAAAAGGATTTTGTGCACTCTGGATATGATTCAGCCTCGTAAATAGATGAAATGCTTCACCCTGAGAGAGAAAAAGGAACGCTTGGCAATAAATGACAGGCAGGAGATTGTTCTTGTGGTGCTTGGTGCAATGACTTAACACCAAGGTAATTCAGCGTGATTAAGTAATCCTTGCACCTGAATACCCTTAAATAATAAGCTGCCTCGTCAGGTGAAGTACAGAGTGCCTGTAGCTTGTGTTGAATTTCTTGACAGCTCTAAGTGCTCAACAGTTTGAACAAAGCTATGTGCATCCATCCCTTGTTCCAGCAGGCAGGTTAGGTTCCTTTGGGTGACAACCCCATGTGTTCATCCTCTTCCCATAGAGTGCATGTCCCTGTCTTCTACCTCCTCCCAAGAAAAAGAGTGTCTATCCATTGTTTGTCTTTGTATAAGGGAGAAATAGCTTCTTTTTAGTTGGGAATTTGCGTTCTTTCCATCTGTTTCCCTCTATGTAAATCCAAAGGGCCACATTCACTGCTGTGCACTGCCACAGCTCCACTTACTCTGATGGAAACAGGCCAACTTTTGCCAGCTGTGAATTTCACCTAGTGGCTGTAAAAACTTCCCCGTGTACGGTTTTCCTCTCGTTTATGCTGATCGCTTAAGAGCTTTTCAGTGGGAAGAACATTTCTCCCAGTCAGTGGCTCGCCGCTGCAAAGTTAACCGGCAGCTGTTTGTTCCCCAAGGTTGGGCTAAAACATCTCATTCTCTTGACGCATCTGAAGAAAATGATGGCTGGTCTAGTGCTGAAGATCCGCTGAATTCATCGGATGCAGAGGAAGAAGGAGGAGGAGGGGGAGGCGAGATGAAGCTGGTAACCAGAAATGCTTTCCTATCGAGCTAAGCGAATGTTACCGATACATTGTGTGTGGCAGTATGTAGGAATGCTTTTGAAGCTTGCAGGAAGGAAAGTGTCTGCCTTGAAATCCTCGGCTGGGCAAAATTCCTAAGGGAATGGAAAATATCCCCTTCTCTTAAATCAGCTTTGTGTTTGTACCTTGGGAAGGTCCGTCTGTGCCTTTGTGTACGCACAGACTAGTGAGGCCGTGACTGCTTATGCCATATATAGTACAGCAGTCAAGCAATGACGTGCTCAGCTACCATGTTAACAGACTTCCACACATACATCGTGTCACTAGTTTGCCAGCTTGGTTTTGGTTTTTTTTCTTGGGATTTTTTTGTAGATATTTGAATTAATTGTTGTAACGGAAACATTTCACTGAATGTTTTTCAGGGTGTGAGAATTCATGTACTGAATTTGCATGTAACTGAACAGCAAAATTTTACTGCCTCTCAGTATGTATATTTACACTGTCTTCAGCATGTATGTGCACGAGAGAGGAGGGAAAAGTACAAAAATTTTCATAACAAAAGCTGCAACATACCTTAAATTACTCAATAGAAATAATTTGTTTATGTTTTTCCTCTGTATGCATTTAGACTCCTGGTAAATATACAGTTGTGACTGATTATGAGAAAGGAGTTTCTGAAGAATTTACAGTGAAAAGTGGAGATCTAGTTCAACTGATTCGTGAAGGGGAGGATGGACTTTGGTACGCAGATCTGTGTTTGGAAACTTTTCTACACAGAACTATGTTTGGAAGGCAGTTGTTTAGGGTAAAACTTTCAAAGGCATGAAAGGAAGCAATTTGACTTTGTATTTTTATATTATTTTAGGTATGTAAAGAACCTGAGCACTGGTAGAGAAGGTTGGATCCCAGCAAACAATCTGCTGATGCTCATAGGCAATTCAAAATCAGCTCAATCTTTAAGCAGCTCTGGTAGGCTATTTATTATAAATGAGATGATTGTCTCTCTGAAGATTCCTATTGTGAAAGTAAGTTGTGAAAAACAATAACTGTATCATATTTTCTTGTGGGTTTTTTTCTTTCCTTTCCCTTTCCCAGAATCAGGCACTGCGTCCAGCACTTTGAGCACATCATCAAGTTGCAGCGATAGCTGCAATGCCAGCAGCACCAGCTTCTCGGACATTAAGGGCTAACATTAAATTTTCACCCCACCTCCGCGGAAGGTAAATCCGGAGTTTGTCATTTTGTGCAGAGTTCTGGATGTTGGACTCAAACAGCAAACCACCGGTTCTGTGTTGCCAGCTTTGAGTATTTTCACTGGTGATTTTTACAGGTTCTCCAGAAGATCCCAATGAAAAGTGCATGGAATGTGAAGTTATAAATAAAAGTTAAACGATTTTAAATAGGGTCTTGCAGAGGCTTCTGCTCTGAAGTCTGAAGCTGCAGAGCTGCTAGCATAAAACACATTTTCTCCTTGATATACAATCAGGTTTCTGTAGAACTGTATCATTTTGTAACAGCCAGGATCTGAATGTGAGCAAACAAAATGTGTTCAGTGCTAAATCCTTATTGTAAACTAATAACACAGCAATCACTGTACAGGATAGGTGTGAAGAAAATAAATCCGAGTTTACATTTTCTCCTCCCCAAAACCCCCTTTCTCCAAGGACGTACCTCGGTCAATGCAGTAAATGTGACTCTTACAGCAACCAGGAAGGAGGTTTGGTCCAGCCTTTTCTCTTCTCTTGGGTCTTCAGGATATTCTTCCGCTCCCTGGAGACTGGGATGCAGACATGACCAATTCCCTGACCACAACAGCTTCAAAAGAAACTATTATTTTATCGTTTCCAACCTTTTAATGATGTGTGCAGTGGAATAGCTGTTTCCCGAGGTATTTTGGCCTCACAACCAAATTCTTTACCAAGATCCCTGAGTTTACATAGCCGTGGCAATTTAGTAGTATCTTTCTCCTTACACAGGTGCACAATGAAACACAAATGTTCTTATTCACTAAATGATTTCTTAATAAATGGTAATTGCATGGTTACCTTCAGCTTTCACAGTTAACATGCAGTTACAGGCAGAGGAAACTTGTGGCTGCGCTATGGGTCAAGACCCTTCCTTCAGACAAACCTATGAGGGCTAGAAACCAGACGTATTTTTAGTCAACAGTGTTCGTTGCAGATTTACTCAAAGAGAAAAACACAATGACATAGTTCTTCTATAACAGGGGCGCACGGGAGAGGAAAAAAATCTTTATTAGAGAAGAGTCAGATTTATGCTACAGCCAAGTATTTTAAATTTTTTTAAAGGAAGGGTAATGCTAAACTTGCCATTTTTCAAGGTATGATGTAAGCCAATGTTGTAAATTTTCACCTTGTCAGATGTTCTTTGCACTTCATCCTTACAAACAGTCCAGAACTGTGTGCGTGTATGGAATATTGTATTCATTCCTGTCCATCTCTCAAATATTTTTACTTGTACAAAAATAGGTTTTTAACTGATTCATGTATCATATTACTTAAAAATAATGTGGACATTAAGAGCGTAATTTTTCAGAAGCAATGGGAACTGCTGTTAATCATCAGACCCCCTGATGGCTGGGCCCCGAAGCCTATGCCAGAATTTTAGATTTTAGAGGCTGCAGCTTAGGAAATGTAAAGGACAAACACTCAAAAGAATGATCTTACTCCTGAGTTGCAAAGGCAACCCTACCCCAGAAGCAATCAAAATGCAGCTGACCATGGTCAGTACAAATTGAAACATACATACACACACACGTATGTTTATGTACATATCAACGTGTATGTATGTATGTGCTTGTGTGTGTATATATGTGTGTGTAAATATGTATATGTGTGTAGATATAATGTATCAATGTAAAAGATGTATTTATAGTCTTCATGCTGCTGAATGTGTCACTTTACAATTCATAAATACTTAGGTTTCTTGCAATACTGCAATATAAAGGCTGATCAGGGTTTTACTTCAGGCATCTTTTCCAACGCAGAAATCCTCTGATCTTTTTTTTAATTATCCCATACAATACTGGGCTGACCGGGAATATTTAGTCTGATATTTAACAATGGAATGGCAACATGAGATTCAGCTTATCTCCATCTATGTAAGTTATTTTGTAAATTTTCTGTAACATAATTTACCTATATATTGCTGTTATTGCTTGGATGAGACTGTCCTTTCATTTCTCACCGCAGCCTCATTTGTGTTATTTCGATGGTTTTCTCCACATCGTTGCACTTTAATACAACCCATTTCACCATTTCCTTTTTTACTGCTGTTGTGAATTAGAAGTTCAAAGTCAGAGGTCTCTATTGTAATTATGAAAATTTGAATAAATTTCAGCGCTTCTTGCTGAATGCCTTTATTTAGACATGCTCTGTGTTTTATTTTGTCTCACAGTCTTAAAAGCTTCTTATGGGTACCATATAAAAACAGAGATAGGTTGAAGGATTTGGAACAGAAAACCAGGTCTGTCTGGCTGTTGCTTGTCAGGGTCCGTGTGTTCAAATCCTTTGCCTACTCATTCTGGACCATCTCAGAAAAACACCATTCTACCCTTGTGATCCTGTCTCGCTTACCTGGCGCACTGGGGAATTAAAGCATGTCTGCAGGCTGAGGATAAGAAATGAAAGCCAGTGCCAGGTAATCGGATTGATTCCCTTTCTCCCACGCACCCTTTTTTGAAAGACAGCACACGGCTGTTGTGTTTTCCCTGAGAAAGCTGTGTATCCCGTGGTTCCCCTCCTCCTGTACGCACGCTCCTCTTGATCCTCTGGTCTTAGCAGAACAAGCTGGAGGTCCAAGTCTGGCAACGGCTGCAGCTGGGTGAGAAACAAGAAACCACATTCACACTTGCAGCATCTGAAGAGGAACGTGTTTCCGCGTTCACTGATTTAACGGCTTTGAGGACCATCACGCCGTGGTAGGAGGTGAATTTCACACTGAACTGGGGTGATTTGGGCTGAGTTGGTGGCCATGTGCAATTACATGATCCAGCTAAGCTCTTACTGGGATTTGATTGCTTTCATTTACTCTTGTTCTTGTTAACATAACAGCTACCTCTGTAGTAGGTATTCCTACTGTTCTGAGCAAAAGGGGGTCCAGCCTTTCTGCGCACAACCACATCATACTTGTTACAGCAAAAGAATGAAAGAATTCCAGCCCAGATTTACCTTAGTGGAAAGTAAGAGTTTTCTATATAAAAGCCTAATAATGATTGATTTCTTTTTAATTGTAATTATGTTTATTTCCTATTGCAAACACTGGACTCATCTTGGGTTTCTTATAACTGGCTCAAAGTTGGAGCATGGTCTTCCCTAGATACAGAGGCTGTTTGCTACTTCGAATTCAAAACCCTTTCTCCATTCTGCACAGATGTTGTCAGCGAGCAAAACTGAGGACTTTGGACCATAACTCATTTACATCAGTTCTCTCAAAATGACAGGGACTCCCCTTCCCCTTCTCTGTCATACATCAGGTGGTTATTATGAACTGCACTGTAAAGTTCTGAGTGTCCGCCCAAGTCCCCACAATTAGCAGTCTCCCTAGATTTGTGTGGGTGAGTGCTGGATCAGCTTGGTACAGGGGAGCTACCCAAATTCAGTTCCCTTAATTTAGGATGTAGGAATAGAAGAGCCAGATTCTCCCTTAAGATTGTCCCTTAAGATTTGGTGTAAACTGTGTCTAGGTATCGTATTATCAAAATAAGATGTTTAGATGTTGAAATAGTTTCTCTGGGCTTTCATTTGAAAGGAGATGAATAACATGTAAGCTGTGATGGCCACGTTAGCAATAACTACTGTTGATTTTAACGGCTGTTAAGGAAGATAAAGATGAGATTTTTTGGAGACCCATAAGCGGCTGGAAAGCGCTGAATGGCCATGCAAAGACTCTAAGAGGGCAAGGTAGTTTTCTGACTTTAAATAGCAAAGCATTTGATAAATAGCTGCTCCTGCCCTTAACAAACACCCTGATAGGGTGAGGCCAGCTGCGGCAGGAGGACAACCCAAGGCCTTTGGCCAAGGTATTAGATGTGCTCCACTTACTTTGTTCCAGGCAACTTCCAGAAACCCTCTTTAAATGCTGTCCCACTTATTTATAAAATTTCCCCTTCTTCCCTTAATACAACCAGGAAAGAAATTTAAGACTTGTGAAACTTGGAGCTTGTCACTTTTCTATGCAGGTGGCTGTGCAATAACATGCTCAAGTAGCAATATGGGGACCAAAGCACCTGGTCTCCTTAATTGGTGAGCTGTTGCTTGAAAGGCAGCAGGAGGTGCTCCTGAGACAGAGCTCAGCCAGAGGGATGCCAGCTCCCTCACCAGCAAGGTTGTATTGGATTTCTCCTGGCTTTTTTATTCCTTTCCACATTATTTCCAAGTTTCTGCACCTCAAGTTGCTATGCTAGGCTGTAACACATTGGTCAGTCAGAGATCAGAAGGTAGAGAAGGCAGAGTGCAGAGGATGGATTATTTTTTGAGGCAAGCACGTGGGGCTGGTAGGGCGAGGAGCACAGGGCACAAAGATGTTTTAACTTGAAAAAATGCTGCATGTTATCTGCCAAAGTAGCTGGCTGCCGCCAGTCCAGCAGCAAGCTCCCCTCCTGCCTCCCAAGTGCTGCACCATTGCACCCGTGCTCCCTCCATCTCCAGAGAGCAACTCAGTTATTGCCCCCGCCCCTTCCCCAGGCAGTTTTTTCCCAAATCGGCTCCCAGAACAGGCGCACTGTTCCCCTCCCTGAGCAGTAGGGCCCTCGCTTGCTCCCGTGGCCACAGCCTCTGCAACGATTGCCACCAGGGACAGCCTCCAAAGGCAGCAGGGCAGGGGCACAGGGTGCCCAGGGTGGCGAGGCGCTGGAGGGCTCTGCTGGAGCATGGGTAAGGCCAGTACAGCTGTTTCGGCATCCATTCCCTCCCTCGGCTGCTCATGTGCTGTTGTACGTGGTTAGCTCAGGATACCTTGTCATATGTAAATAAACACACACCACACACCCCCCGTCAATGGGCTCCGGCCGTTCTGCTTGGCCCGAAGGGCGTTCACAGTGAAGCGTCCTCACCCAAAGCTCAAGCCTTTTCTTGAGAAATCTGGGGGCAGCGTTATGTCTAGACCAAGCCTCAAGAGAAAAAAAGCAGCGTGGTGTATACAAAAAGCAGGCTGCAAGACAAAGTGACAACGTTTTCTCATCCAACCTAGCAGTGTAGCAAGAAGATGAGTCCCTCAGCCCTTCGCAAGGAGAGGTCGAGTTGCAGCCAGGGCAAAGGCAAACCACAAGGAGCTCTGCCAGCTCCTCCACGGCTCTGGCCCTGCGGAGACAGGCCAAAATCACCCACAACATTAAATCCCGGTAGCAGTAAGACAAGAAGAGATGACGTACTGAAATATGCTTGCTGGACATCTTTGCACCTCTCCCAAGTACCACTGTGGCCGCCGCCGCCTGTACCAGCAGCAACCTAAAGATGGTGGTAGAAAATCAAGGATCAAGTTTTGCACTTCTATTCTGAAAGGTTTTTACTCAGATTAGCTGGTTTGGTGCTAATTGACAAATCAATTGAAGTGAATTGATTAATCACCTTTCAGGTTTTTATATTTACTCATTTCACATCAGTTGACCAGACAGCAAGGTCCCCGGCTGCATTTAAAAGACTACGGATTTACCAGTGGTGCTGTTGCAGCTGTGATGGTCTTGGGACACGGTCAAGAGAAGGGCTGTAGTAGAGTTAATACTTCTTATTACCAACTGAGATAGGTGGCTTAAACAAACTTTGGGGCACACTCCCTTTATTTTAAATCTAATTTTTCTGTGTCTTTTGTTTCCTTTATTACCGGGTGTCTTCGGATATCCTCCTCAGGCAGCAAAAGAAGAGGAAGAAATAACCCACGTCAAGATTAAAAAATAAAATGTTAAGTGCGTGTATTCAGAGCCGGTCACAAAGAAATTCTCAAAAATATTATCTCCCCATCTTCTACTTCCTCTTTACGAAAATATTTGCTCTATAGGCATACAGAACTCAGTCAACAGGCAAGTAATTTTCTCCTGGAAAGAAAGAGTTCTCTTTTGAGGTCTAAAAAGTAAATAATTTGCTTTAAAGCTTAGCGGCGTGATATTCATATAGTTGTAGATTAAAACAACAGAAACAGGAAATTATTAACTTGATCACAGGCTTGGCTTGCTTTTAATTAGTCTGATAAATGAATGATGGAAAGTTACTATTGTTATTGGAGATTTAAATTGAATTTTCCATAAATTTATGAGGCAGCTTGTTCCTAAACCTTTCTTACCTAGACCCAGCCTTGTCAGCTTACTCAAATGATCTTACAGCCTCTTTGAAATGGAAATCATTGATTTTTTTAAGTTGTTCCTGAGTGCTGACTAGAAAACTCATGTTTAAATGACCAGTGACCTGTTGCACAGCTCCCAATAGCTTCCATACCTGTCTTCTCTTCAACCCCGAATATGAAACTAAAAATAGAAAAATCATAAGAGTTTCTCTTTGAAAAATGTCAGTAGGAAACAAAACAAGAATAAAGAATGGTATGTTCTGAGACATCAGTTAATCACGTCTTCCAGGCTAATGTTTCTGCTTTAGATTTTTTTATTTCACATTGTTAACATTTTTCATGTTTAATTCTTTTAACTTTTTCTTTTAAATAAAGCAAATACTTTTTAAAATAAAGCATACACTAAAAAATAGCCTAAATCATATTTTCTGAACAGCTGTCCCCAGACTGATTCTAGTAGCACCCATGAGCAGCAGGGGTGCATGTTTGCATTAATATTTTACTTGAAATTGCTCGGAAAACATAAGCCAAGGCTGAAGCCTGCACTGGCAAGGAGATTTATGGAGCAGGATACTAGGGCAATTCTCATGAACTACAGCAAAACCACACAAGAAGGAAAACGAAGTAAGACTTAGGGATCTTCTGGGGAAGAAAAGCTAACGAACTGACGTTTGCTCCTCTGGCTGGGGTGTAAGAGAGTAAGGAAGGGGAGCTCTTCTTTAAAAACACAGCTCTTTCTTTAACCAAAGGAGTGGCCCGGCTGAAGTTAGTAGGAAGCAGCTTTGAGACAAGACCTGTGAATATGAAGTTCACGAGCGAAGAGCCGTAATGAAGTCCTGGGACTGCTGAATCCCCAGCGACCCTCCTCATGGGCATGGTCATCCCTGTCATCCCTGATGAAACCTAATCGCATGAATTTTTCTTGGAAGAAGGACTGTCCCCATATGAACTGATTGTTGTTCCCAGCACTTGGGCTTCTCCCTGGGCTCTAAAAATAGTGAGTGTTTGGCTGTATTCCCAAGCAATAAAAGCAAAATCTTTCATCTTAAGGGATGCCAGCAGAGGAAGGAAGACAGAAGGAAAATACTGCATCAGTCCTAAAGGATGTAGAGGATCTGCACACTACGAAGGAAGAAGATGAGAAAGCAAAGGGGTGCCGTGGTGCAGAGGTGCTGTGATGCTGTTGTGGAGCGGAGGGCACCCCACCCTCCCTGGCAGGGAGACTCCCACCCAGCCTAAGGAAACACGGCTGGGGAGGCAATAGGTGCAGACCCAGGCTGGCCTCAAGTGCGGGAGGCACAGCCTCATGCTCCGATCTGTGTGACTCATTCAAATAGACGGGGATAGATCTTTCCCCAAGAAGACGAGACAAAGAGAAATTTCCAAGCAGCTCTGACAAGCTTAGCTTTAGTCTTGCTAAGCTGAACATGCCCTTGCTATTTTCAACTCACTGCCATAGGCAAGCGAACAAAGAGGAGGATCATGTTGGCAGGCTGTGAGGTGTGGAGAGGGTTCTCAAAAAGCAGAGGCAGGGACAGCGTTGGGCTGCTGTAGCTCCTTCTGTATTCCAGTAACTGGCCTCCTTCCTCTGCCCCAGGACAGGACCTTCCACCAGTCCCCGACCGTCCCAGGAACCGGGCTGCTGGGAATTAGCCAGGCTGCGATCCAGAGAAGTGCCCAGATGCCCCCTCTTGGGAAAGCAATTTCAAAGTAGGACGTTCAGCTGTGTGCACCGCCACTGAATAACAGGAAAGCATGCGAAGAACGGCCAGGAGCCCGGCTTTCCTAAGCAATCACGACTTCTGCAGGGAGTTACGCCGAGCGTTGGCAGCAAAGTAAAAATCTAGCTGTTGCTTTTCTTTTGCTGTAGCGTTAAGATGCAGAGCTGACCCTCCTTCCTTTCCACGCAGGAAGGGGAGAACGGCCTGGAAAATCCTCCAGCCCTCAGGCAATGCTTCACTTCTCATAGGCAAATATGCTCTTTACCTCGCTGCTATCTTAAGTAAATATTTCCCCAAGAATGTTGTCAGCTCTCTAGTCTGATGCCATTAATTGATTTCCATTAAATCAGAGGACTGCTTGTCTTCCAGATAAAACACTTGTCTGCAGATTAGCCCCTCAAACCCCTATCGTTACTAATGAAACATAACGTGGATCAGCTTAGCACCTCTTCCAGCTGGTACAACTTGTGCAGCCACATGGGTCTTGCAGTAAACATGGAGAAAAACAGCGTAGGGTGTTTCTTGCTGGTTAATTAGTGTCTCCAAGTAAATTCAGCCAGAAGTGCAGAGTTTCAATTGGTGATGGAAAAATGGGAAAGGACAGATGTCAGTGGTTCGATCATGCTCCAAAGCACTGAAAGGCCGTATCTCGACTGCCGATTCAAGATAAATATCACGTCACTGCTCTCTGCATGCGGGGCTATGTGGCCAAGTTAGTGCCAGTCATACAGATGCAGGGTCCCGGCATCTATGTTTGTCAAGAAAAAGGTGTGTTAGGTATAAAACGAAGGCCCAGGGTAGCAGCCTGTGTCATCAGCATAGCCTTTGCACAGGTCAGGAGAGCGCGCTTCAAAACCAAGCTCCCCGCTTGTGTGAAGAGGGCACATTGCAGGATTTGCATGCGCCCTTCTGCGCAGCTTGCCGGACTGTCATGGATCTTTTTCTGTTTCCATGACTCGCCGGCCCCTCCTCTGGCTCTGAGCATTTGAAGCTGAGCTCTTTCGCCAAACAGTCCTTGCTGAAATGTCAATACACTACCGGGACGCTGGCTCGCAGGGTTCATCATGGTTTCCAGGCAGTGCATGGCTTTGTTTCTCTGCTTTCTGCTACTGATTCCTCTTTCTCTGGATGCAGGTATGTCGTAGGATATGGCTGTAATTATGTTTACTGGCAATGGACCTCTCTCCTGTTACTCAGACGTAATTTTCATTGCAAGTTTTAAGCACTGTTGCATGTTTGTCCTGCCTCTGCTTGTGCCTGCGAGTTATTCTAAGGCTCGTTTGCTTTCAGTGATGGCATCCACACGCTTATTTTGCCAACTAAAGGAAAGCACCTCTAGACTGCTAAGTGAATCTATTATCTCACTGCACAGACAGCAGGGAAACCATCAGCTGTCTGCCCACTACGTGAAAAAAGGAACTTGGATTTATTGTTATTTCATATTGAACTGTGGTATTTTTCAAAGCAAAGAATCAATAGTCTGTCATTCAGCTGATGAGAAATTAAAGAGGTGAGGATCCGCCCTGTTTCGGCAGCAGTAGAAGGCAGTGAGGTGGTAGCTCTTCGGTGGCTCCAGTACGTGTCTGAAAATCGGCTCCCAAATTAATAAAGCAGACCCGCTGCTTTCAGATTCCCAATTAGGCATTGACTGGGTCTCCCACACTGCAGTGAACAAAGCTGGACAAATACTTAGCAAAATCAAAAGCGTTCCAATGTAAATAAGTGGAAAAATGCCGAAATAAAAGTGGGAGGATGTCCCCAGCCATGTGCCCAGGCACGCTCCTCTGTCGGAGTCTGTGCCTGTGCACTGATACATGTGTCATGTACCTGCAGTGGAAGGTTAATGAAAAGCCTTTGAAGAAAGCCATATTAAATGCATGCAGCCTGACTTTGAAATCATGCAGAAAGACCCAGCTGACATTCCTACAACGGGCAAATGTTTATGAAGCAACCTGGGATAAATTCAATGCACGCCACACAATATTTATTCCTTCAAGTAACTTTGAAATACAGGGAAAATTCCTACTATTTTGCATGTAATTCAGCAAATGTTCTGATTACACAAATGTTCAGAGACACCTCACCAGACTGGAATAAACCCTCCCAGGATTTATGTTTGTGTGTATGTCGGTGAGGACCCACATGAGCCTTGTCCTTCAGCAGCCACCTCAGGGCCCTTCCAGCAGGTAGGAGGTAACTCCCGCTCTCTCAGGGGTCATGCAGTGGAGAGTGTCCTGTGGGAAAGGCAGGTGATATACACCAGCTTCAATCCCCAAATCTACCCACAATCCCAGGTGAAATAGTTAAAAGCGCTGAAATGTAAATTGTCATGAAGCTCCAGAATCCCCTACTGACATGGAGGAGGAAAAAAATGCAAAATTAATTATTTCAAGACTTGTTCTGTGTAGTACATGGAGCAAAAGTACACTGCAGCACTGGGACTTCTTGTTCATTATCCTGAATTATACCGGGAGGGCATAGTTGTGTGATGTGCTTGTATCCTGAAGCTGAGGAGCAGATCAGCGTGGTGACAATGCTGTCAACTCTTTCAGTGCATACTTCTGTCAGTTGGAAGTTGGTGTAGCTCTACGCTGTGAGCTCTGCTCACGTCTGCTATTGAACCTGTGTACCCAGTGTCTTTCCAAAGCACGGCAGAGACGCACAGGGGGAAGACCCACGTGGCTGTGGTCTATGGTGCTGGCAGCAGCCAGGAGCCATCCGCAATGCAAACAGCATTGTCTAGCCTTCCTATTTACCTTAATGTAGCCTTTTTACAGAAGAAAACTAAAGATAAATATATTAAAGCAGTGGTTCTAAAATTGTGGTCTACCAGTGGCAGGGGAAGTCCCTTCTGCAGGGCCAAAGAGTGAAGGGGTGTGAGATAACACGGGTGAGGAATGGAGCACTGGGGAGTTAGTTAGGGGTGACTGTGGTCCACCTGTCACCAGTGACTTACTGTAGCGAGTACAGGAAAATCGGGTGTCGCCATGTATGTCAGCACTAGATAAAGCAACACATGCTTTTCAGCTGCTAGAATTGAAAGAAACTGTGCTGTGCCTGTTGAGACCTACTATATGACATGCGATGGTACCTTAGGAATCACTGACACACAACGCTGGTGTAACATATCATCTTCTCTTAAGCTCTGGGCTCTGTAAAATTCACGTGCTGCCATTTTACCTGGGAGGCAGGCCAGAGAAAGGAGGCTCTTTCACATTTGCCCATTTCTTTTCTAAAGCATCTCAGAAAAACCCTGGGAAGCAGAAAAGCTTTCAGGGGAAATTGTCCCCCCGTCCTCCCTGTCTGGAGAGCGCAGTTGTACGACAAACAGAACATGCCACTGTTTTTCAGTCTTTCTAAAGCAGGAAGAGGCAAGCAGCATTCTGCAACGGCAAAGACGAGCCAACAGCTTCTTTGAAGAGATAAAACTGGGGTCACTAGAGCGAGAATGCATGGAAGAAAAGTGTTCCTTTGAGGAAGCAAGAGAGATTTACTATGATGATGAAAGGACAGTAAGTAATGCGGGGCTGGGTGAGCGCTCACTGTCAGATGGACTCCCCCTACTCAAGGGTGTGCTTTGACACTTTAAACCATGAGAGCAAAAAAAGCCCTTTGTGTCCTGCTGTTTGCGTCTTTCTCTTATATTTATAGGGGGACGTGCAGCAGGAGTGAGTTGCAGGAGGGCATACTGCATGGGCCAGCCCAGGCAGTACCGACCTGGGGGATGGTGGGAAAGTGGATGCTCTCTAAGTCGTCTTCCCAGCCCCCCTAGTAATTCCTGGCCTGACAATACCTTACATTATTGTATTGTGCAACATCTCTTTCAGTCAATCCCACCTCAACTATATGGAGGTTATTGATGAATAACCTATTTGTGTGTGTTACACAGTGCCCTTCTCTATTGGTATATAAAAATAATGTAGAATGTAGGACATAATTTAGAATATTTTATGGATATCAACTTTTATAAATTACAAAGGCAAAGGGGCATCACTGTGGCTTCCTGTAACCCCTCTTGTACTACAAGGGCTGTAGGACTTAACCTGAGTTAATTTTTCTTTAATTAAATCTCACATCTTTTTCTTCCAGAAAGAGTTCTGGCACATCTATTCCGGTATGATCGTTCGGGATGTTCTAGCAGCTGCAAAAACGCTCCCGCTGCTGCAGCTCTTCGCGTGAGCCGGACTGACACTGAATGTTTTTACAGACCCTAACCAGTGTGACTCCAACCCCTGTCAGAACGGCGGGAGTTGTGACGACCAGTTTCAGGATTACGTGTGCCGCTGTCCCGTCGAATATGAAGGCAAAAGCTGTGAAAAAGGTCAGCTCTTGCATAGCTTAACAAAATAAAGATGTCATTATTAATTCAAATGCAAGGCATTGAGATAAACAGTAGCAATCATTATCATTCTGCATCATTTTAGCAGTGACAGCTACTGTTCATACTGCCTGCAGTGTCGTGTGATGGATCTAATCAGCTGGCAGTCAGGCACTGCAAGGCACCAAGATAAATATTACCCTATGATGATTTTGTAAAAAAAAAGAAAAATTGCCTTTTTTGCCAGGTCTGAGAGAAACGGAGGAGGTTTTTTTCCTACCCAAGTGCTGAAGTTACTTTGACGTAGAAGCTCGGTGCAGTATGTGAACGAGAACTACGCTGCATATGCATGGTCCAAAGCCCGAGGGGACAGATCCAGCGGTTAATGAAGTCTTTCCATTGATTTCAGTGGGCACTGCACACTGAGTGTTACACTTGTACCCTCAGAACATGCTGAGCGCAAACAAGGACTAGGCACTCGTCAAGTCTCACCAGGCAGTCTCAATGGTCATCCCAGAGCATCCTTCTGCCAAATGGCAAAATACAAAATAGTTATAATTTTTCAGTCATGTGTTATGGCGGTTACCACACAGTTACACCACCTCCAGACAGCTCAGATACTGTATAAACGCAGAGTGATTTAGTTCAGTTCTTAGGCATAGACTTTTCCTCCCTAATCCCTGGAGATCCAGGTCTGCCTCGCTTTTGCCAAATGGAAGGTGTTTTTCATGCAGTCACTGTACATAAGTCAGAGAAATCTGCTTTGCTGCCTTGCTTCCCTGTCAACATTTCAAGTTGCAATTGACTCATGGTAAGCACCAAAATCCACATTTGGAAACATAAATACTCTTTCTCTGACTTTAGCCACGGCTGACAAACTGAAGTGCATTTACGACAACGGTGGCTGTGAACAGTACTGTACTGATGAGCAGTCCGAAAAACGAGTGTGCTTCTGTGCGGACAATTACACTTTAGCGAGTGATGGTGTGTCCTGCGTTCCCCAAGGTAAGATACTACTAGCCCGGTGCTAAGTCTAAGCCAGCCCTGGAAGAAAAGTTTTCACGTACACATCAGGAGGTGCAAGGTATGACCCTTAGCCGCCAGCTCCCCACCTCTCCTTCAAGGGCAGAGTCCAGAGCAGTAGGTTTGGGCTTCTGGTGGAAGTTAGACACCCCAGAAGAGCCGTTGGGGAAGGGTGCACACCGAGCAGGGAGCCCTTTGGAGCCCTCCTTCCTGGCCCCAGAGGTAAAATATTTTGGGAAAATATTTTTTGGGCAGTATTGTTTTAGTGTTGGATCTCCAATCTGAATTTGTGACCATGGATTTTATTACCATATTTATTTCAGCACAGGAGTCAAGAGACGAAGAGGCCTATTAAAACCAGAGAAAATCAGTTATTCTTTTTTTTCCTCTTCTTTTTTTTTTACCTATACAGTAGGACCAATACACTTTTGATGTTCCTCTAGCCGCTACGGCTAGATATTTCTCTTACTCATCTAACAAGGTAAATTTCAATTGAGACTAGGACAGCACAAGTTAATTATTTTTCCAGTACATAAGCTGGCACCTGACTCCATTGCAGATGCCTACTTCAATTACTTTATTAGAGGGGAGAAAGAGACCCCTGGGGATATGAAAATAATGGACAGAGCTGCAGGGAGCATGCGAAGTAATTCTGAGGGGTAATGCCCCCCTACACACACCTCAATGGAGCACTCATGCAGAGAACTGATAATGACAACCTAGCTCTCAACAACAGCAATTTCATTAGAAAACAATGTCTAGTAATGCGCTTATCCCTTATTAGCAGATTCTGCAATATCACGTGATGGGGAAGCTGCTTTTGTTAAAAGCTGAGAACAACGAATTCAATATTCCCCATAGGCTTTTCAGCCTGTCTTCCCCTGCGAGGAAGATGTATTTGTTGCTGCTTGCTTCTTGGGGACCAAAATACCCGTAGCACTGACCGTGTGTTGCAAGGAGACAAAACCGTGTAACTGCCAGACTGCCAGTCCCTTCGCCGTCCTTCTGGCATCTCTCACAATGTCCCTTTCAAACGCCCAAACTTGCGTTGCCCCGCATGCAGCGTTAGAGGGTATGGGTTTGTGTCAGGTCTATGCTAAACTTCCACCAGCTGCCACCACCGAGCCAGTCCCGTTTCTCCATACCTTGCCTGTTCCTGTAAAAGCTTGATGCTGTCTTTGCGTCAGGTGAAGTGATCAGCACGTTCAGGCTATTACAGATCCGTGGGGATGTCGGATTCAGCTCAGCGCAGACTATAGGGCCCTGGCTCCCAAACTGACAGAGGGTGAGCACTCGTCCTCACAGTGTTATCGCAGAGTGACTGCTGGATGTAAGGGACGGTGTGTTCGGTTACAGCACGGCCACATGGCACACAAAAAACCCCAAAGGTAGACCTTCTTCTTCTTGAAGGGAAAACTCTGTTGGGTGAAGGATGTACTGAAAACACCAAGGCTTCCTCTGCACTGCAGCTCAGTCGCAGGTTCAGTCCTCAAGATTTGATTCTCATATTGCCAATCTTCACACGCTTGCTCAGGCTAAAAACGAACCTTAGACTGAGGTGTGCAGTCCGGAAGAATCAAGGATGCTCTGGACCCAAGCAAACTAGGCACAGTCTGCTGGGAGGCATACCAGAAGACATAGTGTCTGCTCTTAGGAGATCTTTGGGTCCACCCAAACAAGGGATAGCAAGCTGCACGTCCCGTGCTTAAGCCTGTGTCTCACCCTGCCGTGGACGCTGTGCACTTAGTATAACTGAGTTAAAGTCAGCAGGGTCGCTGAAAACAGCAACAAAAGCTTGACAGAGTCACTTCTGCTCTCCAGCCTGCAGCCTACCTCATTGTGTTGACATATATCTTAAGCAGGTATATTGTTTGCAAACTCCTGTGGTAGGTGAATATATGTCAATGATACTGCATGGGCCTGCACTCTATTTGTAAAAGCATTTCTGGCTGTTTCCAAACAAAAAGACTACTTACCTGCTGAGCTGCTTTAAATTACTTTTGAGAACCCATGCTCCCAGACTAGAAAACAGTTTTTCAGCTAACATAACTTCACTAAAGACCTTACACATTTTGCTGTGAATTCAGTGCAATAAAATCACATTTGCTGCCCTTTGGGGTTTTTTTTCTTTTTTTTTTTCAGTGAAATACCCATGTGGAAAAATACCAGTGCTGGCAAAAAAAAATGCAACTGCACAGGGGAGAATAGTAGGTGGTTTAATCTGTCCTCCAGGTGAATGTCCATGGCAAGTGAGTCTTCAGAAATCTTTCATTGCCTTTTTTTTTCCCTTATGAAACCACTATCTTAAATTCATTGTTTTAAATGTTGTGTTAAAAATCCATAAAAAGTGCCAGGTCTGGACAACCAAATTCCTTCTTCATCCGTAGCCAGCAGATCCACCCATTTCAATCATGCACCTTAGCCTTGTTCTGGAGTGCCTGCTTTCATAGGAGCGGAGTGATAATACAACCTCTATCTCCCGACCCCTTAGTCCTTAACCTTACTGCCAGCAAGAAGTTTAGCTGCAGCTTGCAGGGATATGCTCTTGGCCATAACAGGCAGGGTCCATAATACAAGATGGAGAAAATGTCAATGGAAAGACTCCCCCCTCCTCAACTCTCCAGACCATCAGCATCATATTCTCAAAGGCAGTTGCAGAAAGTGACAGAAAGAAGCAATATAAAACCTGACTACTGAGATTCAGGTCAAGTGCACATTTGATGTAAGACATAAATTTGTTTTATCCTGGCAGGCCCTTATAATACAGAATCAGAAAGAAAACTGTGGCGGTACCCTGCTTTCCCCAGAGTGGGTGGTCACTGCAGCTCACTGTTTGGAGCATACTCATCCTAAACAGCTTCGGGTGAGACTGGGTATGTATCTTTCCCTGCTGATGTTATCAAGCTGTGGTTGTGGTGGCAGCTTCTCATCCTGGCAAACCAGAGTAAAAGACAAAACGTGCCGGCTTTGGTAGTATAAGGGAATTGTCCTTAAGAGGTGTCAGACTAGAAACCCCCTATTGCCTCAAACTTCTGAGGAATCAAGGAGCTGCCTGGCATGACCTGCAATTAATAACTTTTCCAGGTGAACACACAATAAATTACAATGAGAAAACTGAGCAAGAAAGTGGAGTTGCCAGGATAATCATTCATGAAGAATACACGAAAGGACAAGTCAATAATGATATTGCCCTCCTGAGCCTGGAAACACCTGTGAATCTCACCGATCACGTGGTGCCGATATGTTTGCCTGAAAAACGGTTTGCAGTGCATGAACTGTCCTCCATCAAGTTCTCCACAGTGAGCGGGTGGGGACGCCTACTAGATGGAGGTGCCACCTCTTCTGTTCTGATGAAAGTTGATTTGCCACGTGTAAAGACACAAGAATGTGAAAAGGAGACCGATTTAAATATTACAGAGAATATGTTCTGTGCAGGAGACCTGACCGGCGTTAAAGACTCCTGCAAGGGAGACAGCGGTGGACCTCATGCTACAAAGTACAAGAACACTTGGTTTCTGACCGGGATTGTCAGCTGGGGAAAGGGCTGTGCTGTTAAAGGCAGCTATGGGGTTTACACAAGGGTGTCCAAATACATCGACTGGTTGAAGAAAAACATGGATTAATGATGTTGAACCAGAGCATTTCCAGATCATGTTGTTGCCCCTCAATCCCTCTGTGCCGTTTTCCTATTGAAGCATTCCTTCATTGTCTTAGATATGCGATACATGTGATACCCACACCGCTATTAATGATTTGAAACAAGCCTAATGCCTACTTGAATATATAAAATAACTTCCCTATCAGTATTGTTTGTAAACTTGCGTGTCTTGTCAAGCGGGCACAGAACGGCCATAACGACTCGGACTCAGAGTCCCTCTCGTTCTGCATCCATTTTCTGCTAAGGGACAGAGCTAGATGCTGAGAGAAGGACTGTCAGCAACACGTCAAGCGTGCCACGATCCTTCTTCTGGCTACCCTCTCAACTTCTGGTAACCAGTGATGTACAGACTTCCTGAGACAGAAGTTGCATTAGGTTGAATAGTCATGAATGAACATGTTGTCCACAAATGTGTGCAATCTCTTTTGAACACATTTATGCTTCTGGCTTTCACAACTTCCTATGCTGTAATGTAATGATGCAATAGCAGAAGAAATAGAAAAAGTGTTTCTTCTAGCTTATGTTAAAGTAGCTTTCTCCAACAGTTGCAGTGGCAACAGGTAGATTTGAGGGGGGGGGGAGGACACATCTGAAA
>NW_008795029.1:3095413-3096734 GCF_000699145.1 Aptenodytes forsteri
AAGAAAGCTGGGAAAAGGTCAACTCCAGGACAAGAAAGCTGGGAAAAGGTCAATTCCACATTTACAGGTCTGCTACGAAAACTTGATTTTAGTCTTCCTGCACCAAGCATTATTGCAGTAAGGCTATTAAGTGTAATATTTAACCCTATATTTATGAGCGGTGAAGAATACCACTGATTTAATCTTACCTTTGCCTTGGTATTATGCTCGTCGACACAGAAGAGGGCAAATGAAAGGGAATGTTTGTTTAATTTGCTGTCCAGTATAATCTAAATTGTACTCTCTGTCCTGAGATCTAAAACCAGATGCTTACAATTGACCATACTCTATTATTAGGGGAAAATATTGACATTATATAGTACATATACCATGCAATACTGAACAACCTCTAACCTGCTTTCTGACATAGAAGAATGGTATACTATTCATTTAAGTAGTGAACTGAATTGGGAAAAGCAGCAAATTCCAGAGACCTGAGAAACAAGAGCTCTTACAGTAGGAAAACATACCCCAGAGGTTCTCATTACTCCTAAAAGGAAAGCATGTATGCCAGCAGAATATCTTCCCAGGGCGGAAGGCGACCAGGAGCAGCGACCAGCAAATAAAACCTCATTTTCATTGAGATGAGGCACTCAGCATTGCAAAATCATCCCGCCAGACCCCTCAAGCTAGAATAGTTTTGGGTTTTCCATGCTCCGATAGGACAATTTCTTCTTTGCAACGTTCCAGTGTAAATACTGACATTTATGAACAAATCATCATCTTCCAGAAAAAGCGTAAAATGCTTAAAGAAAACAACCAGTACTAATGGCTGGACAGAGTGACTTTTTCAAAACAAAGATGGGGTTTAGGTATATTTTTAACATAACAGCCTGTTTAAACAAGGCAAGAAGATGAAGGAGACCTGACGGCGGGCTCTGGAAGCACCAAAGACGTGGTCTCCACAGCGCACAGAGACCTCACCGGGCACAACCGAGGGAAACCCCCAACAAAGAGGAGATGGAGGCCAGCTCCGGGCAAGCGCCAGGCCAAGGTCACCGGGCCCTGGGTGTCAAAAGCAGGCAGGCAGCAGGTTATGGTGTCGGGATGTGGGAAAGGCGGGTGGGAGCTGCCAAGGGCGGCGGGTGTTTTGGGGCGGGAGCCCGGCTTTGCCCCTGCTCGGCCTCACACCTGCCAACGCCGGGTCGGGGCGACGCCAGCCTCGGCCAGCGCTTGCTTATTAAAGTGACGATTCACTTCCCCTCCCCCGCAAATAACAGGTACAATTTAAAAAGCCGTCTTCCATGGGTTTTAAAAAAAAAAAGAAGAAAGAAGAGCAGCC
>NW_008795029.1:3097293-3132436 GCF_000699145.1 Aptenodytes forsteri
GAGCTCGGTTTCCAAGCCGGCAGAGGGCTTGTCTGCACCTGTGCCACCCGCCGCACCCCGCCGAAAGACGGGCGAGCTCTGCCTCGGGGGCAGGGAGCTGCCAAGGGGGCACCTCGGGGTGCTTGAGCCCCAGGGTGTCGTGTCCCGCTGCGGTTTCGTGTGGCCTTTCCCAGGCTGCTGTGCCTTCCTGTTTCCCCGCCTATAAAATGGGATTGCTGGCCCTCCCCGTTGTTCGCACCGGGAGGACAACAGCCCTGGCAGCCTGAGGTGCTCATGTCTGTGAGGGAAGCCTGACCAAGGCTTGGTTGGGTGCACTTGGCCGTGGAGGGGCTGGGGCGCAGAGGGGGAGCGTGTCCTGCCACCCTCTGTTTGTGCTGCTAGGGTCAACACCAAAGTCCAGAGCAGCATCAGCAAGTGGCTTTTCAAAGGTAGTTAACTCTTCCTTCAGTGAGTCAGCCTGCTTAGGCTTTAAAATGAGGTTCTCTGCACGTTTCTGGAATGTCTTACTTCAGTTGACCAATGCCTGTTGCTCCTTGATGTCTCCGAAGAAGGAAGCATGATGGAAAGCTTGGGAAAGAGAACGACCAGCCTCAGAAGCTAATCGGCTAGTTCAAGTTTACAATAACATCCTCTTACGTAGGTGACGTGGAGGCAAAGGAATATAGAGGCGATAACCCCACCGGATGCGTCCTGTTACTTTCCTGTCACTGCGGAGAGGGATTTAACGGCAAATAAGATAGTGGGTGAATGAACTAACAGTTGCTGAGCTAGAAGTTACAAGCACTTTCTGTAAGCCTTCCTTGCAAGGAGCCTTTCAGAATAAGCAGGGCTCCGAAGTACTTGTGTGCTCTATGGGGTCAATTAATATAAATAGCACTGGCAGAATTTGGCTCCTTGTTGCTGATACACCAATTTCAGTGAAAGCGGAGTGAGTCCCCACTGTGTTTGCTTAGAGGATGTTAGGGTATATGATTACTATCAGCTAGTTTACTTATTCCTTAATTGAGCTGCATGAAGAATGCTCCAGAAGGTACGTGCAAGCTGCCCACTGAGCGTGAGCCATTGGCCTTGAAGTCCCATCTGCAGCACTGTCTTCCACACGCCAGTCTGTGATTGGAAAGTATTTTTTCTCTTTAAATTCCAGGTGTTCAGAACTTAATTAATGCCATCTTCCAGACTCTGCAAATTTTCCTAGAGTGTATGCTTTTTACAGGGTAATTGGCAATTTATTTACTCCAGTGTTGTTTCTGTTTTTCCTATCTGGTAATGTGTGCACAAGTCACTGGAGAGCAACGCTATTGTTCATGTAGCCAAGTGGCGGAGCTGAGTTTAATGCCTCTGATCCTTCAGTTTAAAGCAACAGCTACCTGCATCTTGAACTTGAAGGCAGCAGGCCTCACGCTTCTGTGACACCAAGCTTTTAACAAATAAAACAACCCAGCAAACTGACCTCAGGCTGTACTTTCCTGCTAAAGCTGATGTTTATTTACTTCTGCTCTTTGTTAAACCTTAGAACACAGCTACCTTAGCTCTACCTGCACACATATCAGTAAGGCAGGAACATTACTACAGGCAATTGGGAAGCGTTGTTAAAAGGGAAGGAAGACGCCCAGGGCAGTGCAGTGGGATTTGGGGTGGTGAAGGGCAGTAGAACTCGTACATGGGCTGGACCATGAAACAGCTTTTCCCATCTGTCATTAGATACGTTACTGCATCTTGAGTTCGTGTGGCATTTAGTTTGTGTACCACAAGCCCCTGGAGTAGGTGGTGGTGTTGCCTGGTTGTCAGCTTTAAAACCAAATCAAGGAATGCAGTCTCCATGACCTTCAGGGAAAGTCATTCTGATTAAGACTGGAGTCTTCAACAGGAACAACAGAAATATAAGCCCTCAGTGGCAACCTGTGTGTTCTTATTTTCAAGACTAAAAACAGTAGGAGAGAATTTTGGGCGCCTACGGTTTGTCCTGGAGTCACTGATTCTCAGAGAGAGGCTGCTCTGAGACATTCTGCGATGTATCAGTCTGTGTGAGGACTGACCTCACAGGTGATGTTGCTTACGGGTAGAGTGGCAAGAGGGTCAGTTTTGGTTTTGTTTCCGCTTCACTTATTTCTAATGACTCTTTACCACCACCAAATGTTACCTGCCACCTGTATCGTTTTCTCTGTTGTCTAGTATTCATCAAGAAAGAAAATGCCGACAGGTTCTTGGAAAGATCAAAACGTGCTAACTCTTTTTTTGAGGAATTGAAGAAAGGGAATATTGAAAGAGAATGCAATGAGGAGCGCTGCTCAAAAGAAGAAGCAAGAGAAGCCTTTGAAGACCAGGAGAAAACGGTAAGGATCAACTAATATGAAACATAGATCTGTATATTTCATGTCTACAAAATAGTATTAAGGTCTTTTGAGCTGGGCATCAGAAATTACAAGTTGCCTCTGATCATTTAACACAAAGAATAAATAGTGGTTTTGACTGTGGTTGGAGTTGCTAAGGCATAAACATACAATGACAGTCTTAATTTAGCTCTTGCAGGGCCAGCCCATGTTAAAGCCTCCATTCTTCTACCTGTTCTGATCTGTTTGATTGCTATTGTGAGGTATTTGACCTTTAAATGATTTGATACTACCCGTGTTAGAAATATGTTCACCCTACCTGGGTGGCATAGCCGAGTGCCATGACTGTGTTCAAGAGTTCTTAGGTGGAGAGTCCACGGGAAGTTTGAGAAGGCAAATGCTGACATGGAACTTCATGGGAGAATTTTGTCAAATTTATCTCAAGCAGCTTTGCAGTGCTTATCATTTTGTGGCTCTCTTTTTTCAGTATCTGAATTGACAGAATGTATACCGTGGACAGTTCTTACATGCCTTAATGTTAAATTGCTCACATGGAATGAAGTTTGTATGTGTGACTCTTGTGTCACCTTCCCTACCCTGATGGCTGCTTAACTTTAGACAGAAATGCGATCTGTTCCCAAGCTCAAGGGACAGTTAAAGAGATGGGGCAACTATGGGGACTGGGGTCAGTAAAAAAGGTGATGTTTGAAAAGTTGAAGTGACTTGGTGGTGGAGGGGAATTGGGAACATTGGCTGTAGCTATGTGGCTGTTAAGAACAGCCCTGAAACTGGAGTTAGGGCCAGATTCATTTCACTTTAGCATTACTTGATGGCCAGAATGTTCTTGGACTGGCCCTGAGGTAACCTGGGTGAGGAGTCATGGGTGTCAGGGTGCTTAAGAGCATAAAGGTTGGCTGATCTATAGCAGAACCAGCACAGCCTGTTCTGCCTGGTGACCAGATGTCATTGAAAAGGACTGTCTTGGACAGACAGCATACCTGGAGTCCTCAGTGCAGAGGGAAAGAAGAACACAAATCGGACAAAATAGTTTTAAATCTCAGGATTTCTGAGGTCCTGATTGGTGGGGGCACAGGGAGGGATGGACACTGAGAATTTGGCATTACAGGAATGTAAGTAAATTCAGTCAAAACTGATGGAAAGATACAGTTATGCAAGAAATCAAGTGCCTTATGCTGAGTGAGTCACATTAGGAAATCTCTAAGGAGTTCTAGATATTTCTGAAAAATGCAGGAGACTTGTTTCTGTAGAGCTGGGCACTATAGATGGATCATATGGTTTTAATTTATTAAATGGTAATAGCAGGCTGCAAGGAACTGTATGTGCCTGTAACTTAAATATTTGTTTTAACAAATGTTAGCTGCAGTTATCCACTGTAATGAAAGCTCTAATATTCTTCTGACGAATTCAGTAGTTCTCATCTAACTCTTTTTGTCTCCTTTTATTCCCTTTTTCCCACACCAACCTGCAGGAGGAATTCTGGAACATCTATGTAGGTAAGAAACACTCTCTGTTTGTTTAGAGAACTAAGCTTCCTCGTTGCAAGGTTAAAAAGGATGCACCTCTTAAGTAACCACTTCCTGCTCCCTTGCTTCCTCTCTTTGCACTGTGGGACACCCTCACTTTGTGTTTCCTTTGAAGAAGGAATCTGATTTACTGCCTTGCTGTTGCTTGAAGCCAGTCGCTTCTTTCGAAGGCAAGGTTCAGCTGCCTCCAACTGCTGGGATGATCTTTTTCCTCTCAAAAAAAGAACAGTGGCCCTTTGCACACAAAGGACAGTGAGAAGCAGAAACTGGGCGTGTGACTCTGCCGGTCATTTGTCCTCCAGAGGGGCAGCCCTGGATGGGGGCATTCAAGATGCAAAGGGTCATAGATGAGGGTGGCACTTAAATGCCGTAGCCAACACAAAGTTATTAAACTGTATCGCACAGTTGCTTGCCAGTTTCATGTCGCCTTCCATGCCAGAGTGTTGCTGATTCCTGTATTATAGAGCATTTTGTGGGATGTGTTTTCTGCAGAACTGTTTGGCATTCCAGGAAAACATGCCAGTAGATTAGCAGATGCTCCCCATCAGTCTTTTCTGTTTTTTTCTAAAGGTCTGAGTTGTATTTATTAGGGTTCTAGTGTTCGCAATAACTATGCAGGGACAGATTTTTAATGTATTAGTGTCTGGTAACGTGTTCTCCTGAAAGTATGTGTCCAGCTTGCGTGTTAGGAGGAGTACCTCAAAAATGTTAACCAAAGACAGCTCAGCTTTGTCTTTTGGAGTCTGCAGAAAACTGAAGACAGTTGCCACAAAGAAGATGCAGACTTTCACAATCCTCTAAGTGGGGGATGAACTCTGCAACCTACAGGCTGAAATTTCAAGCAAAGCCTGCGTCAGTGTTGTAGCGAACAGGAGTGGAAAATTTCAAACCATTTTCTCATGAGAATACAAACAGCGGAACATCAGTGCCACTGCTCGTAGCAGAAATGCCAATTTCATACATTTTAAACCACGGTCCACGAATGCTTTATTGGTGCTCAGAAGTATTGAAAACCACAACTACCCTCAGCCAAGTTACTAGAACAACTCATTCTTGCTTCCTTTTTTAGTAGGGGATTCTGCAATGCTTTTGTGCAATATTGATATAAAACTCATTACCACAGCAGCAAGTACAGTGTAGGGAAAAACTAAACAAGTATGGTTTCTAACATTAGGATGCTGCTTAGCTAAGACCACTACAGAATGGAGTGCTCTGGCACTGCAGAGGAGGCAGAAACCGGGAGCTGTGCTGCAGGCCTCGAGTCTGTCTTTCTTTTGGTAAATGGTGGTCTCGCCTTCCCTCTGTTGAGGATGGACATCAGTCTTCAATGCCTCTGTGGTGGACCACACAGACGCAGCGTTTGGAGTGCTGTTGGTTTTGGCCAGTGCAGGTACAGAAGGGATTTTGAGGTGTGGGGGCAGTACACAAAGCCCAGCAGATGTTCGCTGTGACAGACAAAGCTGCAGCAGATGAGGTCACAGGCCAGAGCCGCCATGCAGGTGGCAAGCTGGATCCTTAGGATAAGCAGCTTCTTGCATCTTGTCTCCTCTGTGGGCATTGCCGTTCTTCCAGCTGCTCCAAATGGGCAGAACAGATGGTAAAACACAGAAATTTGAATAGCGTGTACCTAAAGCAACGAATTATTATTAAGCAAGTGCCACTTCTCCAGATACCCTGCTCTTCTTACAAAACAGTGCAGAAGAGCCCAGCAGGGTCACGTGATGGGGGAATGCATTTGTTACAGCAGGTCGCTAGATGGGAGAGGCCGTGGCAGCGAGCATCAGTGCAGGAGTGAGATACCTTTGTGGGGGTGGGAGAAAGGGCTGCTACGTGGAACACGTCTCCAAACGCAGTGCAGCCTCGCTGTCCTACGTGTGGCTAAGTTTGTGAGATACACGTGGCTGCGGCCCTGGAGTCAGGTCAGCCAGTTGTGCCCAGGTCACAGAAAGGAAGAAAGGCTGCAGAACTACCTTTCAAATGTGGGAGATCCCAGCGTAGATGTGGGGAGCATGAGGTAAGAGCTAATTTTCTGAAGCTCAAGCTCATACCTCAGTGGATACAATGGGACAATTTTGGTACTGTAAGCAGCTCAAAACAGGAATTTGGCCCACGCACACGGATTTAGCAGGGCTTTTAAAGCATTTTTTGTTTGTTTTTTTAGTCTTCTGATAAATATGCTGGTGTCTGTTTCTTTAAATGCACAGCACTGCAGGCAAAAGACATGCACAAGGGATGAGATGACCTTTAAGGAAATAAAAGTTGAGTTGTCATTATTATGCAGAAATTGTAGGGAAATGCAAGAGGCCAAAAGGTTAGTATCTTCAGACAGCAGTCGCAACATGAAAATGTCCTGTCTGCTTTTACAGCCTTCACTGTAAATGATGTATATACACTGACCATGAAGCATTACTTCATCTTCCTACAAAAAAAGGCTTGCGTTTGCGCTGTCATACAGTAGCCAACAAAAACAGGTTGCAAAACTGAGGATATATATGAGAATAATTGCTGATACGGAATTTTTATACTCCTTGTTCCATCTGGAATGTGGCAACTCACAGGACGTACGTTTTAAAAGGGAAGATAAAAGATTGCTTATTAAACTAACACCCCTTCAGAGTTCACTGAAAATGTTTGCGCTTTTACAATCCTTTGGTTTTTGGTTTGTTTTTGTAGATGGGAACCAGTGCAGCTCAAATCCTTGTCACTATGGTGGACATTGTGAAGATGGAATTGGTTCCTACACTTGCTCGTGCTTGGATGGTTATCAAGGCAAGAACTGTGAATTTGGTAGGTTTCTGCTTTAGAGAACTGTGGCAGTGAATTTCCCAGGGAGCTGAAACATAGAGAGTTAACTCTTTCTTAACAAGCATTATTTGCCTCTTGGAAAAATGCATAGAATAGGATGTCAGTCAACAATGAGTTGGAGGACAGTGCCAGAAACACAAAGCCCTGGTGCCTCTACAGCTGGGTAGTGTTAGAATCACAGAACCATAGAATTGTTTGGGTTGGAAGGGACCCTCAAAGATCATCTGGTCCAACCCCCCTGCAACGTTCAACTAGATCAGGTTGCTCAGAGCCCTGTCCAACCATGAATGCTCCGAAGTTACACTTACTCTAAAGAAAGCCCTCCTAATTATGATAGTGCCTCTTTACGTAAGCTTGAATCCCTAAAACATGATGATAAAACTAAGCAGCACAGGATTCTTATAACTGATATCAAAGAGCCTTTACTCCAAGTACAGAAGTACAGCCTCCCTGCTCAGCTCACAGCAGCGAAGAACCAAAGAAAGCAGATTTCAGTAGGCAATGCACACTTTTTCAGCCTTGCAAGGAATCATTTTTTGCATATAAATCCTTCCTGAGTCTCACTTCTGTGGCATACAGCTACGACCCTAACGATGTCATTGGAGCATGTATTGGTAGCCCAGAAGTAAGAGTGGTGAGCCCAGAGTAAGAGGGTGTGGAACTGAAGTTCCGACACGGGACTGAGAGGAGTGATGAGGAGTTGAGTTTTTTAAGGCAGGAGGGAGGAATCATGTGAGGATTTACCAATATCTGGACTTCTCTGATAGTATTTTATCCATTTTTCCACTGTCACTTTGTCTCTTCTTTTTTAAGCTCACCATGACATGGCCACTGGGCTCACCTGGACTTGGCAAGCACGTTTCATGTGGTGGATGTGACTGCTTTGTAAGGCATAAGCTAATGTTAGCCACTCGTGTTGTTACTAAGATGTGCTTCAGGTGTTTTACAGGTGGAGATACAGATCCTGTTTAAAGAGTGTGGTTTAATTTGGTGAACTTTGAGATCTTCTGTGACGTCAGTGCTTATTTACAGTTTTTCTCCAAACTTATCTCTTTTATAGTCATACCAAAGTACTGCAAAATAAACAATGGTGACTGTGAGCAGTTTTGCAGCATCAAAAAAAGTACACAGAAGGATGTTTTGTGTTCCTGTGCAAAAGGGTATGTCCTAGCAGAGGATGGCAAACGCTGTGTTTCAGCAGGTATGAAGCCATGTAATAAACTAATAGCAATGGTGGTGAGACCTGTTTCACAGTTAAAGAATGTCTTTTGAACCATCAGTATTCTACGTGACATAGATTTACCACTGAGGCCAACTGATTTGTATTTCCAAAGCCTTCCATGTGTGAAGTGATGTGATGGACTTACCAAAATCTAGCTGATTTGGAACCCTTTGCAAGGTGCCTCTCACCCTTCCATGTGAAGTGATGTGATGGACTTACCAAAATCTAGCTGATTTGGAACCCTTTGCAAGGTGCCTCTCACAGAATTACCCGAGTAGACTCCGCTGTTGACAGGAGAAAAGCGATTGCAGTTATATCTCATTTACTTAAACACTTACACTCCGTATAAAATAGCAACTCGACAAAACTTTTCTACTTTAGATTTCAGTTAACCTAATCAAATACTAACTGATGACATCAAATAATTACAATTAATGCTATTTACATTTGTACATTTTTGTTGTATTTCAACAAACCTGGGGGGAGGGATAAGGCAACCGTATACTCATGATGTCGTTTTTTATATCCTTTATAACTAACAATAAATTCCTGTCATGAGCCTTATTATTCCTAAAATAAAACATTTCACTTGGTTTCCTAATTAAGATGGTTTATTCATGTACATGAATATAGCAAAGTAAACAATTGAAGATGATGTTTTAAATTTTAAATACTTTGAAAACACTGTCCGGAGACTGAACCTATGGACAAATTTTAGGACTACAAAATGGCTTTCATTTTTCAAACCATCTGGTCTTCCTCCTTTTTTGCATCTGCCAAGGTTTTGCTAGTGTTGTGAAAACAGGACAGCTGCATTAACTGATTTATTGTGAGATGGTGTTGTCAAGGAGTTTCCTCTTGTGCTGGTGTTTCTGTCCTTCTCTAATTTTAACATTCTTGTCTTTACAGTAAAGTATCCTTGTGGAAAAGTTTTTGTGAAAAGGAAAAAAAGGTCGGTTATTTTACCCACTGATAACAGCAATGTAACTAGTGATCGAGATGGCCCTCCCACAAATGGAACAAGTTTGGAGGAGGACGTTGTTACTACCACAGAAACCCCAACCCTCCATCCCGGCAATGAAACAAGTAGCAAGACTCCCTATGTCGATACCAGGATAGTAGGTGGTGATGAGTGTCGTCTTGGTGAATGTCCATGGCAGGTAAATCTGGTGTTTGTGCTCTGCATGCAAGCAGAACGTGTTTCTGAGGGGAAGTGTGCAATTGTTCATTTAACCCGGTTGCCTTCTGAATGTTACCCATGTAATACGCCGTTTGTAGCTGGAGGTGGCTGAATTGCGTGAACCTAGGCACTTAGATGTGCTGTTCTGCAAACTGCAGCCTTAAATTTCAAAATGAAAGGCTTTGTGCAATTTTAGATGGTGCTGCTTAACCTGTCACCAGAGAGGGCTTTTGAGTCATGCTGGCCTACCAGTGTCATTTTTGCAGGTTATATTCCAGTCTGCCTGATAGCAGTCCGTTTAGGTAGCGAGCCTGAGAGCATGTCAGATAAAGCATGCGTTTGCTTCACAAATACGCTTTCATATCTAAGTTTTCCTCTTGAGTTTGGACCAGCCAAAATGAGTTCCTGTATTCGGGATGCTAAGGGGGGGTCAAACGGGAACAGAACTTGGACAGGAATTCTTTGGAGTGGTAAGTCCAAGGGATGGGGTGATTTGGGGGCTGCATTCTTCCTGCTCAGTTGGTCAGTGTCTTGTTCCTAAAAGACGTTACTAAGCACTGCGAGTGAGGTAACATGGAAGCCAAACATCTACTTCACGTAAAGACAATTGAGACTCTGTAGCAGTACATGCCAATCTTCAGCATATGCGTGTGGGAATGCAGTATTAGGAGAGACCTGCAGGGTAGTCCATGTTGCAGTAATAAGCATATATGCAGTGTGCAGAGAAATCAATTACCTGTTTATAGCTCATTGACGTTAAACTCCTCCTCTTAATAATGCACCAACCACCTTTCTTTCCCAGGCTGTTTTGTTGAACGAGGCAGGGGAAGAGTTTTGTGGTGGAACTATTTTGAATGAAAATTTTATACTTACTGCAGCTCATTGCATGAACCAATCTAAAGAAATCAAAGTTGTTGTTGGTAAGTGGTTATTTATTTTACTCCTGTGATGTTTGAGCATGTGTTGCAGACTAATCCTCTGTGCTCTAAATCTCGTGTGAGATGTACTCATATTACTTTATTTGTTATGGTTTGTTACTTTTTTGTTGTTGTTTTGCTTTTCATAATTTCTTGTTATTGTGGGAATCCTGCTTTGTAATAACAGGGGCAGCTGATGTGGGAGGTGATAATGGTGCATCCCTTCTTTGCCAGCTAGTTGGAAGTGATTAAGAACAAATGTTCTAGAAGTGTTGGCTAGCATTGTGTTCATTAGAGTAGTGCTTCTTCAGAAAGCTTATCATTCCTGGCACATCTGAGGCATACAGATTTGTTTCTGCAGGAACACTCAGGAAAGCTATGACACATTGACTACAGGAAGAAGAAACAAACTCAAATTATGACTGCTTCACTTCTGAGGCATGATACTAGATCAACTCAACTTCATATTTGCACTGTTTTAGCCCTGACCCAGACCAGTTTCTCTTCCCTGATATAAGCCAGACTCAAGCTCCTGTAAGAGCTTCCACCCAAAGTTGCATTAGTTTAGCTGAATCAGTTTATGCTTTTATGTAAACTGGTACAAAAATCTCCATAGACAAAAGCTTGGAACTGAAACTGATCCAGGTGCTGCAATACGTTTTTACAGTTTACTTGTATGGTATAAAGGCTTAGGCAAAGTGTTAGGAACAGGTATACTACTCTCCTCCTTTATCAAGGTTGTTCTTAATTTCTTATACTATCTCCATATTAATGACCCCTTTAATAATCTTGTACAGGTGAAGTGGACAGAGAAAAGAAAGAACAATCTGAAACGATGCATACCGTGGACAAAATACTTGTTCACTCTAAATACATTGCCGAGACTTACGATAATGACATAGCCTTAATAAAGCTGAAGGAACCTGTAACGTTTTCCGAGTACATTATCGCAGCATGCCTCCCCGAAGCAGACTTTGCTAATGAAATTCTGATGAACCAAAGATCTGGGATGGTTAGTGGCTTCGGGCGTGAATTCCAAGGTGGACGACTATCCAAAAAACTGAAAGTGCTTGAAGTCCCCTATGTTGATAGGAACACCTGCAAGCAATCCACTAACTTTGCGATAACAGAAAACATGTTCTGTGCCGGTTATGAAACAGAGCAAAAAGATGCTTGTCAAGGAGACAGTGGAGGCCCCCATGTAACCAGATATAAGGATACATATTTTGTTACTGGAATTGTGAGCTGGGGAGAAGGATGTGCAAAGAAAGGCAAATATGGTGTCTACACCAAACTGTCCAGGTTCTTACGATGGGTAAGAGTGGTCATGAGACAAAATTTGTAGTGGTGTGGCTCTTGATCCTTCTGTTAGCTAACAAGGTGCAGTTTCTGTAATGGAAACTTTTTTCTTTTTTTAGCCCCATCTGCTAAGCTTGTTTTGAGAGCTGATTGCTTAAAGTTATGGTGCTGCTTCTTTTTTGTTTTATTCCTGGGTTTAAGCATGTATATGCGGACTGCTGGTGTTATTTTGAATTTGTACAATGAGGGGCTTTCCCCAAACAAAATGGCTGCTCAGTGAGGTCTTTTGTTTGCTGTTTCATTATTTTTATATTGCCATTTCAGTTCCTGTCTGTTTGCCCAAGTGCCTCCACCAGAGGCTCCTGGACATAATACGAGCCTCCACTAATCATGATGAAAGTGGGAAGGACAAGACTTCAGTTAATCCTCATATTGGAGCCAGCTGGCTCAGTAGGGAGTTTGTTACTACTAGAGCTGTTTAACATGTACCTGGAGATGTATTTAGAAGATTAAGGGAGCAGGGAAGCTTGCTTGGTAAAAGCTGAGACACAAGTAAGTATTCAACATGTGATGCTAAATAACCACATGTTCCACAAAATTGCCTGCTTAGGTCACAGCAGCTAATTAAAATGGGGTTTTGCTTTATATGGGTTGTACTTCACTTTAGTTTAATTTGAATACTTCTGTTCTGCTCATCAGAAAAAAAAAATGTGCACGTTCACTGTTTTCTGTATTGTATTCTGGATTGTGTATGGCTGAGGATTGGAAAGGTCCTTGCATGTGTACTTGTTCTAGGTGTTTCTGTAAGGTGCAATATTGATGTACACCAGCATTTGAAATAAAACATTCTTTCTTTTTTGTTTTTTTTATTTATTCCTTCCAGTCAGCTTACAAATACATGAAGACAAAATCTCATCTGAGAGTGAAAAAAAGAGTGAATGTCCCTAAACAAATGTGTGACACATTTCACCTACCTTATGTCAAGGCTGATGAGGAGGTAGAGAATGGAGGGGGTAATTACAAGACTTTCACTGGCCTAGAGGTTCATAAATGGCAAGTTAGATGCCAAGATACTAATTTTCTTAGAAGTAGGCAAACTCAACCAGTGATTTCCCACACATAGGCTGTTCAGGTGCTATGATCTGATCTGTCCTGTAAGGTTTCCAGGCAGAAGCTCCGCACTCTGATGTTTTTTTGTGTGTGGAATAGTGTTCCTCCCTATATTCTTCTTTAAACCTTCTCAGCTTCAGTCCTAGTTACAGAAATCATGGCAGAATTTACAATGGAAGGGACAGATGAAAGTGATCTTGTCCAACCCCATGCTTAAAGCAGGGCTAACATCAAAGAGCAGGTTGTGCAGGGTTTGGTGCAGTCAAGTTTTGAAAATCTTCAGAAGCAGAGATTTTGTTAGCCTCTGGGCAACCTGTTCCTGTGCTTTAGCACTCTCATGGCCAAAATTTCTCATGTCCAATTGGAATTTTCCTTGTTGAAACCTCTGACTGCTGCCTCATCTTCTTTCCATGGGCATCTCTGGGAAATTGTTGGCCCTGTCTTCACTGTAATCCCCATTTAGGCAGTGGAAGACTGCAGTTAAATCCCCCAGCTCTCCCTAGCGGAACAAACCCAGACCCCTCAGCCTGTTACTGTACATCATGTGCTCCTGATGGCCTTTCCAAGGCTCCGCCAATCTGTTATGCTCCCCTGTTGTCTGAGGTACACTGAACTTCGCCAGACACCTGCTACTTATCTCTTAGGGTTTGAGCTGGTACTGGCTAGTTTTGTATAGCAGGTGATGTGAGCAAACCGGGATGAAAAACTAGACATACAACTCTGCACAGGAGCAAGGTATTGCTGCAGTCAGCTGTAAATGTGGGCAGGAAGGACTGCAGGTCAGTTACCCCAGCTTGATGGTATCCACCTGTATAAACCCCCAGCAGGCTTACCTCAATGTTTGTTCAGCAATGTTTGTTCCCTGACTTGTTCTGTCCACTGGATTCCTGTTCGAATCCCTTGTCCCGCTGGTAGCCTGCCCTGTGTTCCATCAGGGTGAAACATCCCTCTTCAAAGGGACAACCTCAGGCCTAGGTGCTACCCAAAACCTATTAATGTACTTGTGCTAAAGGCATTCTTCTACTTCAGTGAAGCCTGAGGACTGAAGTGAAACTCAGAGTGGACTATATAGGGTGTTGAGGTGGCTGAGGGGAGGACCTCCCTCTGGCAACGGTGGCAGTAGCTGGGTTTTACTAGCTGGTGTGTATATATGTCCTTGTTAAGCCAAGTAGCACCTTGAGAGCAGGCACAGAGCTGGTTTAACAGATGAGCATGCAAGAGAGTGATGAAAGTCCATGTTTGTGTGCAACATGACTGTGCTTAGAAGAGAAGCGTCATTATTCCATGGAGTATGAGAGACTTTGTCCTTGGGGTTCGCAATTGGAGTTTACTTGTCTTTTACAAATGAAACTGTTTCCTAGAGAGCCTTTCATCCTGTGCCATGGCACCTATAGTGCCCAAGGCTCAAGGGCTTTATATTCATTCCTTGTTCTGTAACAGTGTCTCTGCCATGCTGAGAGGAAATGAGTGAAACATCTGCTTGCATCTTGGCCTCGTACCAAAGCCCATTACCAACTCTAGGGCCTGGAAGAAAAGAAAGAATTAAAGCACACCTTTTTATGTAGACATTGTTTTGGGGTAATTTCACATAGTGAAATTTGAACAGATTGTAAAATCCAGGCAAAAGGTAGAGTGCACAGCTGCTGTGTAACTGCGTGGGTTTTAAAATGCCAGAACCCCTCACGGCAAGCAAACACTGCTGGTTTAGGCAAGAGCTGACATTTACCAAGGATGGTGGAAGGAAAAGCTCTAACCTACCCTCTAGTGCTCAGGCTTCCTCAGCCTTCAAGGAAAAGCCAGTCCTGAGAAGAAAGGGAAGAAAGGAAGAATGGTCAGTAAAGAGTGCAATCTCTTTGAGTCTTCGGAAAGGACTAATACGAAGAATAAAAATGTAGGACATTGCTCAGGCCTAGTCCAAGATGATATATCTGGGCAAGAAACTCTTGTGCATGAGGCATTGGGCTTTGAAAAAAAATTAGGCTTCTTTAGACTAAAATAGGGAAGGCCTGAGGAGAAACATAGCTATAGCCTTTGTGTGTGCAAAAGGCTGCTGCAGAGATGTAGGGACTAATCTGTTCTTCATGTTGGTGGTGAAGATAAAAAGACATAGCACATCTCAGTTGCAGTGAGAAAGGTTCAGGGAGATCTCAGGGAAAATCTTCTAACTCTGTGACTAGCAAAGCCCTCTAATAGATTTTTGTCTGGAGGGCAGTGAAGTCTCCAATGTTGGTAGTCTTTGAGAGCAGGAGAGGTAACTAGCTGTCAGGCGTGTAGCATGATGGGGGCTGCCCTAGGGAATGAAGGTGGACAAGCTGGCCTTCGTTATGGTATCCTACAGCTCGGCAGGAAAACACACTTTTGCAGGTGCGGTGTCTAACTAGAAGCAATTTACCAGAAGGATCCTTCGCTGGAGCCTTGGCCAACATGCCAAGAATGATAGAGGTAAACTTGATCCCTTGTTGGCTCAGTGAGCTGGGCTGGGTGATCCTGGAGGTCTTGCCAGCCCCTGTTTTCTGTGCTTCCAGGTGAGCAACACAAGCAAAGGGTCATTGTTACGGTCATGCATTTGTCACCTGCGCCAGCACAGTAATAACAGGCAAGGTTTTCCTTCCTCTTTACTGCTCCCTGACATAGGTGACTCACCTGACAGGGTTGTCTTCTATGGGCAGGGCCCCAGATCACAAGGCCCTGTCAACAGCTGTCCCTATGGAGTGGTGTGAGCCAGAAAAAAAAAATCCATCCAGAACAAGGTGGAAATTGATGAATTTGTGAAAGTATGGTCTGGCCTGGTGCTTGTGACAGAGATGGATTCTGTGTGTCCCAGAGGCCCCATCCAGCCTGCTGCATCTGTACAGGGTACCTGCTTACCAGCTCCACTGGATTCAAAGGCTTCACCTACCAGCATGACAATCAATTTCACCCTACCTAAAGCATTTCAAACTACAGTGATTTGGAATAACAGAGACCAAAACCTTGTACAATACCTTACAGGCCTAGCCCAGAAAAAAGCCTGAATTTTCCTTCTTGTTTTTTCACGTTCTGATTAGCTTTACTTGCTTCCTAAGGCACTACCAGAGCTGGGAGGCAAGATCTCTGCAATATGCTTACTGAGCTCTGCAAATTTGGTGCCCTGAGCCACTCCTGACTTCTGAGACGCCTTCCTGCTTCTGCCCAGCTTGTGGGAAGCACAAACCTCTAGCTCTGGTTGTTCTGTCTTCCTTGGGGCATGGGCAACAGCCAGATCACTTACTCTAGCTCCTTGCTGCCTGGCTAGTAAAGCTCTTTTAGGGAGGCTTTGTCCATATTTCCCAAAGATGTAGAGCCACCTGCAGCAGACAGGGTGAAAGGAGATAGCAGTAGTCCATGGTCCTGCAGAGGAAATCACCAAGTGGCAGTCTGGTATCTGGAGTTTTGGTAGCATAACCAAGTTTAACCACGTGACCACATGTTATTCTGCTGAGGCAGAACCTGCCTTGGTTTATGGACTCCCCTCTTCCCGAGGAGTCTGAAATACACAGGTGTCACAGCCTCGGAGGCAAACCTAGCTCCATGCTGCCCATGCAGGAGAGAGGGGCTTTGCCGACACGAGGCGCCTGCAAGCTATTAGGGTGGCATTGCTGCAGCACAGTGACTTTTTTCTGTTTTAACATTGCCCCATGCTGACATTGAGCCCAGGCTTTGCTCTTAGAGGTTTTGTTTTCTCATGAGTTAATGACCTTTGCACTGTATTGTTTCTCATTTAGCAGCTCCCCCAAGTCCTGCAGAGAAACCAGTGGGAGATGCACAGTGAGCTTGGAGGGTAGCAATGGCAGGTCATCGCTGGAAAATGTGGCTTCTTCCCATTGTCCTCCTTTTCCTTCAGATGGTGCAGGCAGGTACAGCCTTTGCCTAAACCACACAGGTAATTATTTGCCATTATTTGTGCTTTGTGGACCAGGGTGACATGAGTGGAAACCTGGTAGCTTTGCTTTCTCACCTGCATTGCTCCCATTTGTCTGCTGCAGTGCAATAATATCCAGGGCTTAGTCATTAGGGGAACAACATTTTGGACGGAAACTATTGTGTCAGTGTAAAATATGGGGTTAATACGTCAGTATGCAGGGCTTTCAAACTGACAGCACAAACAATGTGCTATTCTTCACATCCTTAAGAGATGTGATAATTAAATAATCCTTACTATCCATTCAGAAGCTATTGGGTGACAGAATGAACCCCACAAGGTTTAACAGTGCAGAGGGGAACCAGAACCCCACACTGTCACCTACTGTGCTTGTCTAAATCTCAACACAAACATCACATCTCCACTTGAGGAAGCGTCCCACCTGTCTTTGAGGTTGGAGCCTGAGATGCTTCTCTACAGAGTACGTGTGTGAATCATACTGCAGACACGATGCATGCCTTGTTTAATTTTGCTGTAAAAGTCATTCAGTGATTACAGAGGACTGGTTGGACACAACTGAACAAACACCTGAGTCACCCACATTACAAGAGCTGGGAGTAAGAGGGAGATTTTGGCATGCCAGAGACGAGGTGGGAAAGGTACTTAGTGGGACAAGGCATGCCCTGAGAGTCTTCAGGATGCTTCAAGGAAAATTTTCTCTTACAAACATGTAGAAAGCAATTTGGAGTGCGCTAATCTACATTTGATTTTAACCAACAGACCAGAAGTGGCTGACAATACAAAGATAGACGATTACTTTAATAAAAGTAACTGTAAAATGACAGAGCTCATGAAGGAAGTAAAGAAAAAGAACAAGAGAATAAAAGTAATGTATTTTTAAATGAGAGAAAGATTTGGCTGCTCCTTAAAAAAAACCACAAAAACCCAAAGTGTTTAAGGCACATGTCCAAACTATCCCAAGGTCAAGAAAGGACAGGAGGATTAATTAAAGACATGACCTCCTTCATGACCTGACCTCCAGAAGGAAGTATAGAAAAATCTGGATCTGTGTAAAAGAATTGCAGACATCCTGGCATAAACCCAGAGAAGCTAAGGAGCAAATACAATAAGATAAACATGATGTGAAAATCAAGAGCTGATCTAAGTATATGGATAATGGAAAAGAGACCAAGGAAAATGTTAGTCTGTTCCTAATGGAGAAGAAAATCTTTATTCCTTAAGGTGCCAGATTACCTGTGTCCAACAAGGAGGAAAGAAACTGCCGAGTTGCACTAGTTGGGACCAAATCACGTAACATCAACCTCCTCCAAGGACAGGATAACAGGCTGGGTGGCTGCAAAAGATGCAGTGTATGTCAGGTGTCTCCATTAAGGGAGGCTTCTAACATCACTTTATATAATGCTTTTATTGTAACAGAAACACTGGTCTGGATGAAACTACTGTAAGTTTGGTGCACATCTGGTTGGGAAACTGCGCTAGTCACTTGAAAGATTATATGGAGTGCAAGGCTCCACACAGGTGAGCCTGAGGACCTCTGATACTTGGTGTTTTCCACAGTGACATGCAAGGCGGAAGAGAGTGTTTACTCACTGCATTTGTAGCTGATTCCAGACTGGAAGGACTACCATAAGTCAAGATGAGAGTTCAAGACGATCTTGTGAAACTGGAACAGTGGTCCAACATAAATAGGAGGCAAATCAGTAAACACAAAAACAAAATTTCACCCTCAGTCCCACTATACACAACCAAGGAAATTTGTAAAATATGTAATAAAAGCAAGAAGTCTCCATTTTCACTAGGATAAACAGCTAGGTCAAGAAGTAATGGGATCACACCACACTGAGGGACACTCAGGATATTAGGAAACACTTTTTAGACATTATGAGGCTAGTTAAGGAGTGGATTAGGCTGCGTGGGTGAGCTGCAGAATCTCATTGTGAATCTGTAGAAACAGGTTAGACAGCATCTGTTAGGACTGGTTTACCTCTCCTTGCTCTCACACTGTTAGTGCTGAGAAGAGCTCTCCCATTCTGCCTGTGATCTTGCAATGCCAGGGACTGAGCTAAGGTGAGTAGTATGAGACATATACAGATGGAAAAGGAATATTGCAAGGGTCTACCAAGAGTCCAATACTTAATTTATTACTGATACTTAAGTTGTTGCTGATTTTAGCCTCTTACCCAAACCCATGTTCATCTTTGCCTTAGTACGATGGCTGTTCTGGCAAGTACAGATTGTCGCTTCCTTTGCTCTCAAAGACCTGCCAGTTATAACTGGGAAACACAGCATAAGATGTAAAATAATAGTGGTCTACCTAATGTTGACAGCTTACCATTTTTTAATAATGATAGTCACGACTGTTCTTATTACTAAGGCCTTTGGCAGGAATTGCACAGAATTGCCCAAAATGGTGGAGTGTTTGACTAATGTTTGCAAGCGAGGTTTTATGAGCTGCTTGTGCTTTTATGAAATCACCATGAATTTGTAACCTGCCTATACATTTGTCTCCTGGGCAGTCACACCAAATGCATGCAAGGTCAACAACGGGAACTGTGAGCGGTTCTGCAAAACTGAAGATGAAGTCCTATGTTCCTGTGCTGCTGGCTATGCCCTGGGCAATGACAACAAAACCTGCATTCCTGTAGGTACGAAGCCACACTTAAAGTTCATTCTATGGGACACACATCCCATCTTCACCATGTTTGGGAAGTGCTGGTGTGTTGCAGTGCCGTTGTAGCACAGAGAATAATGTTAACTGTTCACGCCTTTCACATGGCTGGCTTGAGGTGTTGCCAACAAAGTTAATAAGATCTTAGCTAAAGGTCATAATTTAAGAAACATCAAATTGTGCAACTGTGAGTGATGTGCAGTGGCAAAAATAGTGCACCGGAGTGTTCTGTGCAAGTGGGTGCGTTCTCACAGCGGACTGCAAAACCCGTGTCCCAGCAGGTATGAAGCCATATGAGAAACTGGTGATTACAATGGGGCTCTGATTTCTCTTCTCTCACAGACTGAAACAGGTCTCTACGTCTCTCATGCTTTAGGAGATTTTGTTAGAAAGGAACGGGTTAGATTTATCATTGGTGTGAACTGGTGTCTGTTTTCAAGGCCTCCAGCTTGTGCCGGACACCTACAGATCCAAAGGAATAGGGACCCAAGAAACTTCTCCCTTTACCATATACAGTTCACAAGGGCTCATTATAATTTCAGCGGTAATGACATAATGTGATTGCAGTTATATCTCACTTGCTTCCCCTCAAATATCACCTGTTCCATTTAAAAGGAATACAACCTGCCTTTCTATTTACTTCTAAAAGCAGGTTTTCTGCAGTTAACATATAGTAACCTAAAGATATGAATAAGTATTGACATTGAATTTAAATCCATCAGTTTTGCCTGCATTCAAAGTGAACATTAACAATTATTAATCTTAGTCTATTCTTCTGTCTGTCTGATGATATTTGTTATGATGTCCTTTGTAATTTAATACCAAATTGCTGTCATGAGCTTATAATTCCTAACATAGAATACTTTGCTCTGTTTCCCATTTACAAAAGATTTAATAACAGCAGATACACAAAAATAATGATGCCAATAACGGAAGATGTTTAACTTCTAAATACTTTGAAAATGCTGAACCCATTTGCCCACTTGCTCAAAATGGGCAAGTTTTAGAAGTGGAAAATTATTTTTATTTTTCAACCATTCTGGTCCTTTTGCAGTTGCAAAGTTTTTGTTGATGTCTTGAAAAATCTAGCAGAGCCACCCCTGATAAGGACATCTGCATATCTAATTCAATTGCAAAAGGCTGCTGTCAAGGAGTTTTCCTTCAACTGTTAAGTGAGTTTTCTCTCATTTTCATGAAGAGTTGACTCCCTGAAGGCAACCTGTTTCCCTGCAAACCATTTTCCTCCACTATAGGTACCTATCTGTAACTCTAAAGGCTGCTTTTGGCTGCAAAACCCATGTTCCAGCAGGTTTGAATAATTTCTTGTGGTGAAGAACAACACGCGGTGCACTGGAAGCTAGATTTACTTTTCTGACCGTGAAACTGTCCCTTATACCGAGGGCTCTGTCAGACAAGCTCTGCTGAATGGCACTTCGGTGATAGAAATTCTTTTCACCAGCAACTGTCTTTCCTTCTGCTCTGCTGCAGGTTACTATCCCTTGCATGTGACTTGGCTTGGTGCTTCAGGGACAGCACAGGCACCGTCCCCCACAGAGACGGAAGACCATGGTTCTCCACATCCTATAAATTCGCTTAAATCGGCAAGAAAGGTAGCTCTGAGCTAAAGTGAAGGCCGATAACAGCAGCTGAGCCTTCACAGCTGTTTGCTCAGGGTTATGGACAGGAATGCCTTGCTCTCAGCATGCGACACGTGCCTCAAAGTCCCAGTACCACCCAGACATCAAGTGTTAGCATTTCGGTTTTGCCTTCGCAGTCAAGTTCCTGTGTGGTAAGCTTCAGAGAAATCATGAAGCCAGTCGAGAGAAAGTCACAGGAACCACAGCAAGTCCAGATGCTCATCCTGAAAATGAGGAAGCCACCGAGGCCCCGAGCAGCCACCCAGAGGTCACCGGGGAGGCTGGCAGTTTACCCAGCGCGTCCCCATGGCAGGTAAGGTGCCCTTGTCCTGAGATGTTTAACACCTGACCCTGCTCACCAGGACCGGCAGCCATTTACTGTTCATCATACTCATCCCTCATCCCCACTTGCCAAGGGGACCTGGCTTGATTTGAGACACTTCCCTGGTGTCAACATTTTGGGTGGTCGTTATGCTCTCCTGAGTACTGTGTTTCTGCACAGGTCTCCTACCATGAATGACGTTGTGCCTCCATTTCAGCATCAAGCAAATGCTGAGAGGGGGAGGCCAGCAGAGAAGTAGGGTTGCAGATGAGGGACGTAGAGCTGGGTGAGCCACAGGGCCCCTTCCCTGCCAGCCACCCCGTTACTCGGGTTGCAGCGTGGCGGTATCAGAAGAATAGCCAGAGTTCCTGATGTGGCCAAGACTAAAGTGAAAAAAAAAACAACCAACCCAGCAGGAACAGTGCTATTACAATATTAACTAAATTCTGTTTAAAAAAATAAGAACCAAAAACTGTTGGTAAAATAACTGAATGCACAGACTCCGCTGTGAGCCAGGAAAAAGGTCTGTCTTGACAAGTTTCCCGCTGTGGTGGCTACATCTCAGTGTAACTCTCACCACCTCTGAATGAAGGATGCCTTTGACAGAAAATACGTATGAAAATGTATACTTTAAGAAAACTGCTTGAATCTCGGCTAGCTGTTCAGCATTTCTCTGTACGTATGTTTTTGTGCTTTATCTTTCTTTTCTCTCCTTGCAGGCTGTTCTACTAGTAGATGAGTACAATGAATAGTTTTGTGGGGGGACAATTCTGAACGGGTATTTTGCTTTCTGGAGCTTATTGCATTAACCAGACTTACGGGTTCTTGTTAGTAAGTGCTTCTCATTTTGCCCTTTACTACAAAAATAAGAAACTGTTTCATGTTCTAGTCTCCATATGCAAGATACTGAACTCTGCCAGAGTTTTTCTTACCCTCTTGTTATTTCTCACTGCCTCACGTTGTCCCTTGACTAACAGTGAAATACATGTTCAACTTTGTTGAATGGACAGTTTCTTTAAGCTTGGCTTGGCCTAGCGTAGCTTGTATATGAGAGAAGCCAAGTATAAACTGGAAAGGTATGTGGGCAAGTAAGGTTGAGCTGATGTCGTTAAATTGGTCTAACATTACACCTTCATGCAATTTCCTGTGTTGGCCAAACCTTGAAGAATTCCAGACGCCTCATTTGGATGTTAGCAATAGCTGCTTTAACAGCATGTAGACGCTAGTCTGAGACTTTTCCATACTTGAAACCTCAAATCTATTATTTATTACTGTCATTTATGAAAAAGTAGTTTATCAGAAGTTCTAGGCACTGAAAAATGGTGTTCTGAGTCATAAAAATTGTACTCGGCCTACAACAGTAAAGCAAAAACTGTGTTTGCCTAAACTCCAATTGTCTGTCCATTTAATTCCCAAAGCGACGTCATACAAATTGAGAAAGACTAAATATATATAAATTCATAAATTTTTGTATGCAGAACATTAAAGTTTTAAAAGAAAATTAATATCTACTTGCTGTTTAAGTCTGTTTGACTATGTCGCTCTACAAATGAGAGGGGCAAGATCCTTCTCTTCTGTGTTGAGGCTTTTGGTTGTATATCATAAGAGTGCCATTGGGAATATTGTAACGAAGCCCAAAACTTTATATCAAAGCTTTCATTGAGAGCATTATTCTGATAGCAAAGTTCTGATTTTCTACTTGCTTGGCATTTTGACAGCCCTCTAAACCGTTCCAAAATGGGTATAAAATGCTACAGCATCAGGATACAGGCCTGGTCTATTTTATTTGTACAGTACAATGCCTATACAAAGTGCAAGAAACTTTGGTCCCTTCTTTTATTGAGATGCAGTGTAGACTTGTTGGTATTGTCTTATGAACAACTGCTTTAATAATCTGACACTGGGATGGTGGACAAAGAAAAGGAAGAGCCAAGTAGAGCCACGCGCAGAGTGGAAAAAATAATTGCACATGCTGAATTTGGTACAGAAACTTTCAACAGTGACATAGCCCTTCTCAAATTAGAGGAACCTATCACATTTTCTGAGGATGTTGTCCCAGCATGCCTTCCAGAAGAAGACTTTGCTAACAATGATGTTCTGATGAACCAAACATTTGGAATTGTCAGTGGCTTTGGAAACACATTTGAATGTGCGCGGCGGGTCAAAAGAATGAAAGTGCTTCAAAACCTTTTTGTGGACAGGGACACTTGCAAGCTCGCCCTTCGTAGCCCGGTCAAGGAAAACGTGTTCTGTGCTGGTTGTGATAAAGATGGAAAAGATGTCTGCCAAGGAGATGGAGGAGGCCCCCATGTAACCAAATACAATGGCACTTATTTTGTTACTGGTATCATCTGGGGAGAAGGGTGTGGAAGGCGAGGGAAATACGGAGTATACACCAACTTGTCAAAGTTCCTACCCTGGCAAAGGAGTGTTTTGACAGAAAACTCTTAAGAGTTTGACATTTAATCAACCTAATTGTCTTAGCCATCAGATCTGATCCCTAAGTAATATTTTCCTCTTTTTAACTTGCTTAAATTCTGATAGTTTGTGCTTCCCTTAAGAGACACCATCTATTCCTTTATGAGCTAATGCCTGGCTTTCAGAAGGTGGGCTTGGACTTCACACAGAGCTTGCTGGTTTTGGACAATTATGAAATTTCTTCAAATGTGATGGTTCAGGAACTCCTTCTGCTCTTGCTGTGATAACCTAAATTTGTCTATTGGAGGCTTTGGCTGTGCTGCTAAGCCCCCTCCCATCGCAACGAAAGTTGGAACTAACTCAACATTTCTGTGGCAGTACCTGCTTTGTAGAAACAAACCAGACTAGGATAATATCAAAGACAGACAGTATCAGAGTAGGACAGCATTTTAAAAGCCTCTGGAAAAGCTGCCTAATTTTCTAGATTTATATGTGTGTACACAGAAAAAGCTAGAAAATGAGAAAACCACCCATGTATCCACATGAGTCTAAATAACTGGGCATGTCACTGAAACAAATGAGTTGTTAGATGAAGCTCATTGAATTGGAAAAGCTTGCTTATCATCACCAAAATCACTAGTGTTCTTCTTATATTTTCTTGCTTTCTTTCTGAGATACTTACTTTACCATCACTATTCATGTCATAATTTTGGCTATAATAAAGTGAATGTATTGCATAGCCTACAAATTAAAATATTGTTGTATGTCATCATTTATATAAAGCGTTCTTTAAATTCTTCACAACTGAAGAGACTTTAAATCTATAAGGATAAATAATCTTTCAAGACTAAGAAAAGCCTGACTTTCTAATCAGCTGAGCCTGACATCCTCTGTCTGCCTTATTTCAATCCAGAGGGAAAAACCCCCTTGTTTTTCAGCCAGCTCAGTGGTACATAAAAATGGTTTACTGAATATTAAGACGTTTGAGTCTCTACAGAAAAATGAAGTACTCTGTGACGGACTTTAAAAAGTGTGTCAGTGCATATTTTGGAAGAGAGGGAAAAGACGGATGTTACAAACGATATTGTGGCATAAATTGTGCAATATTTTTCTCATTCCCTGGCTTCACTGCACCCAGTTTACAAGTGTGGAAGTCACCATTTTAGGGTCATTTTTAATATGGATTTTGTTGATCAGCTTGAAAGGAATAGGGTGGCTAAATTTGTCCTGCGATGACCACTATCCTGTTCCCCTGCAAAAAACTCAGAAAAATCACGTTGGAGTCTGTTCCGTTTGTATGATTTTCCCCTGGTTTTCTCTGACACATCTCCTGAACTTCAGGACTGCTAAATGAACTCAATCCTGGAGTGGCAGCACATCGCAGGTCATGGCGTTCAAGCCACAGAAAGAAATTCAGGCTCTGATGGCTGCATATGTGACTCCCTGACATCACTGCTCCAAAGGATTTACCCCAGCTTGACTTCCCATAGGACCTCCGTTGAAACCTCTGGTTATACTTCAGCCCTAAGCTATATATTGAGAGAGACAAACCTGATATATGGAACTGTGGGCCGTGCTCAGACGTGTCCCAGGGACTACAGGGAGGCCATTGCACAGGGCTTGCACTTGCTGACCCATTCCCTTGTTGCCATCCATCCCTCCTCCTACCCAGCCCTGCATTACCACTTGCCCTGGCTCTGCAGTACTCCTAGTTTATTCATAACCGATTACAAAAGGTACGGAAACCTTCAATGGGCTTCGATCACCATCTTTAGCTCAGCGTGCGTTCAGAGGAATCGGTCATTTGAGTTTCTCCTTCCTCACCTCCCAGTTTGCATTGCCAGGCATGAAACGCCATCATCAACCTACTCAGTACCAGATAAGAACAAATTCTGTCTGCAGGAACACTTATCCCAGCTGCTTAATTGCACAGAGAATTGCAATTCTCACTCCAGACACATACCAAGGCACACATCACGTCATCTGTGCTCTGCCTAAATGTTATTTGAGTCCTCACAGAGAGCACAGAGTTTTAACTCAACCCATCCTGGAAGATTCACCTCGAAACCTGAATAAGCTTTTTTGCCATCATTTTTCAATACGGATGGATATTTTTTTTCCCTGTCATAAATGCAGAAGTCAACTCCCCAGTGCAATCCAGCAGTGTAGCAGTTGCACAAGTCCACAGAGCCCGTGTCTCCCATGGCTTGGGAGTCAGGTTTATGGCAGGAGCCACCTCCACCACCCAGTTACCTCTGTCTGGGCTGTGGGTGGAAGCTCTCGGGCACCAGCTTTGCACTGGCACTGCTGAGGTCAGGTCAGGGCTTCCCTCCTGCTGAATCTGTTGCAGAGGAAGTGACTGGCTGGTCACAGGAACACCTTAAATCCCAACATCTGGACACAGCTGCAGGGCTGCTGCCCCATGACCTCAGGGGAGACAATCAGGCAGAAAGAGAGAGGAACAGGAAACAGCATTAAAAAGTCTGAATTCCAGGTAAACTCCAAACACTTTCTTATCTCCTCATTGCCCACTTCAGACTGTGTCAGTGTTCCGGGAGTTTGCCTGAAAATCCTCTGTTTAGGTTTCTCTGTGAGACATCCTTAACCATTTTTATCCTGAAGTCCAGGCTAGGATAATGGGGAGATGTTCTCAGAGAAAATTGAAGAAAAAGTAAGAAAATCCTCATCCAAATGGCACAGACTCCAAAGGGATTTTGCTGTGTTTTTCACAGGGGATCAGGATATTGCTCATCTCAGGGCAAAATGAACCACCTTACTAAGCCCCCTTATCCATCACTGAAACTGTATCTAGGAGCTTAAGTGGTTCGGCATTGTCTGTGCATGTGCTCTGCCGTGCTCTGGCTGTTCCATAGCCAGTTTTATTGGTTGCAATTTTGGTAGGGAAAAGGATATTAAGATAGAAGTGGGAGAAAAAGGTAAAGAAACACGAAGGTGGAAGTAAAGAAAGAATGTATTTTAATAACTGAAACATTAACAACAATTACTATTTTTAGCAATGTGTGCACAGAAATAGAAAATGTCAGAGCTTGCATCTACAGAGATCACAGAATCATAGAATGGTTTGGGTTGGAAGGGACCTTCAAAGATCATCTAGTCCAACCCCCCTGCCGTGGGCAGGGACATCTTTCGCTAGATCAGGTTGCTCAAAGCCCCATCCAACCTGACCTTGAACACTTCCCAGGATGGGGCAGGTGTCAGAGTAGTTCCAGCATGGTTTTTGTTTTTGCTGCCAGGTTGTCAGGAGACTTGCACAACCTTGTGGCTAGGCTCAAGTCCTTGTTGTGGGTGCAGCGTCCACAGGAGACAATCAGAGCTCCCCGGGGTTACATTCCTCCCCCCTGCCCGCTCCCCTGGGATTTTCTGCAATTTGTAACCACACCAGAAGGGCAGTGCTGACGCTCCTCCGAAATGACTGCAAGTTCCTCCAGCTTTTGGCCCATCCAACGACCTTGAACACTTCCCAGGATGGGGCAGGTGTCAGAGTAGTTCCAGCATGGTTTTTGTTTTTGCTGCCAGGTTGTCAGGAGACTTGCACAACCTTGTGGCTAGGCTCAAGTCCTTGTTGTGGGTGCAGCGTCCACAGGAGACAATCAGAGCTCCCCGGGGTTACATTCCTCCCCCCTGCCCGCTCCCCTGGGATTTTCTGCAATTTGTAACCACACCAGAAGGGCAGTGCTGACGCTTCTCCGAAATGACTGCAAGTTCCTCCAGCTTTTGGAAATGGAGATGCCCTTTGGATTTGGCCAGAAAAACTATTTTTTTTTCTGCAGATGGTGAACAGAACTGGCTGACAATAGTCCAGGCATTTAACTGAATTATAACCCATTTTAACTGCACTAAGGATTAACCCTTTGCAGAGTATGTGCTTCCTCTCTGCTGGCCAGGCAAAGTTCAGCTGACATTTTTGTAGCTTCTGTACACACAAAGACCCATGCTGCTTATAAGCGTGGATGCTGATAACCGTGCTTCGAACAAGCAGAGTGTACATTGGCATGTAAATGGGATTAGCTTGTGTCACTCATTGCTAGCTCTTGACCAAGACTACACATGACCACAGTCACCTGTTTTGGACCAACTGGTGTCTAGTCAGGTCTGAGGGATGCACTCCCATTTTGTTGTTCCTAAACAGTTGTCTGCAAGTGATCATTTCATCTTTAATTTGAAAAAGTTCTCCCTTGTTCCTGAATCTCCTGCTTCCACTTCCATATTCTCTACGCAAAGAATAGCCTAAAGCTCCACAACATATTTGTCCCCAAAACGGCCCTCTGACAGAGGAATTACTGAGTTAAGCCACAATAAAACCTGGCCTCTGCCCTCTCCATCTCTTTGGAGCTGACAGTGATTGCTGTGATTTACCTGCAGCTTCTCCAGGGCTCTTCCCTATGGGGAGGGGAGAGACCAGCTGGGAAGGGGCGGCTGGTCCTGGTCCCCTCCTCTGCCTTAGGCAAAGGGATGGTGCACTGGGAACCCGTCGATACTCAGGGCACGGGGCAGTTTTTGTCTTCAGTTTGTTGGGCAGGAGGCGGGAGATGAGTGACCTGTGTGGAAAATGATGACGTGGAGGACAAGGAGGTGGCTTGTTGTAGCCGTGGGGGGAGTTTAGCAAAAGGGGTGACAGGGCCATGGGGTTCAGCAGCGCTTTGTCTGCTGTCCTGTGCCACATGGGGGTGGGCAGGTGTTGCCTGGGGTGAGCTGCAGCAGGGCTGCAAGCACATCAGTCGTTCAGTCAGTCACGCCTGCTCCTACCTCCTCGCCCTGCCAGCTGGGGCTCTGGGTAAACCTGGAGCAAGGAGAGAGCACAGAGGAAGCCAGCAGGGTTTTGAGGACCATGCCAGAGGCAAAATGGGGCAGGAGAGGAGGCAGAGGCAAGAAACTCGCCAGGCCCATCTGCAGCACAGATGGCTCAGAGCAGAGGGGCTTGGAGGGGCCCCTGCTACCGCCTCACTTCCAGTGAGTTAAGCATTGCCAGTTCACTAACCACCAACTTACACATCTCTAAGCACATCAGAGAAAACACATCCTTCCGTTTTCTTCTGCCCCTGCGCTCCCGGAGCTGTGGTCTCGCAACAGGCACACAGGACTGGGGCAGGGCCAGGGGGGCACCATAAAAGGCGATGCTGGAGGGGTCTGCTCCTTGTGGGCCCAGTCCCTGTCCCTCCTCTTCCTCCCAGCCCTGTGGCAGCAAGCAGCTGTAGGCTTTCCCTCATCCCAGGGCCCCCAGCTCCCTGCCGAGGGCTGACGCAAAGAAGAGGAGGAGAGGGGAGGCTGGAGCTGCTCCTCTGAGCCTGCACCTCCTGCCACAGGGCAGGTGCACCACAGTCAACTTCAACTTGAACCATCATCAGTGCCCACGACCTAAAATTAAGCACAGTGCCCGCGTGCCACCTGGTGGGAGGACACCCCCAGGGAGAAACATGGCTGCAAGCCCAGCCATCAGCTTTTGTTATTTGCTTAGTGTGGGGGCAACATTTTCTGCAAAATAATTGCTGTCCCCTTTGGCTAGCTGAGGTGTGCATTTCCCAAAAGCATATGATAGTGACAGAGTTACTCAGGACAGCTGCTCCCAGCTGCCGCTGCAGCAGCAGGGCTGACGGCCAGCCAGGGGCATGAGGTGGGCAGCATTGGCATGTCCCCATCACTGCCCCATCACTGCCCGGGCAGCTGGTCTGCAAACCTGCTTTCCTTGGCTCCCTGCACTGCTGGGGGGAGGACTTCCATAGGAACCAGTTGCTAAAGCAGGACCAGCTAACCCACTTACCCCACTCTGAGGAACTGCAGATTTCATATCTGACACCGCGTGCAGGCTTCGTGCTGGAAAGAGTAACCCTTCAAGCAGGAGGCAATCCTTAAGCAGGGCTGCAGGAAACGGGAGTGTGGGCCTCCCTCATGAAACGCGTCTCCATGTGCTCATTGCGATAATTAAAGGAATGGAAAAAGAAATCCCAGTAACTCTTTATAAAGAAACGTGTGGAAAGGACTGCCCTTTTAAAACCCTCTCTTTATGCAATTTTCTGTAATATTAGGAAAATTAAAAAGTAAGACCTGTTGCAATAATGTCAACACAGAAAAAGACATCAGTGCCATAACATACTGAGTACACCGTGGCCCATCCCCAAGGACACAGCTGCTCAGTCAAGGAATGCTTTGTTTAAAACAAACAGTAAGAAAAAATGACCGTGTAAACTAAGGTCTGGTGAGAATACAGCTTCTGAAGCTCTGTGTTGTTATTATTAACCTAATTTGAATAATGACTTTATACGTACAAGAGTTCCTTAATTGACATAGGTTTGCAAATGTAAACAGCTTGTTTAAAAAAAAAAATCTGCACTGGTTTCAGCAGAATCTGCAGATCTGCATTTTTGTGCTGGGTTCTGCAAAGTCCTGTGCTGACACCAAGTGGTGACATATTTTTTCATGCTGAAGGGAGTCAGTCTTGCTGTACCGCGTATGCACAGGGTGATACTCGTTATCATGGAAAAGTAAAGGCAAGTAGACAGGGGCCGCAGGGGGGGCTACAGCAGCAGCCTCACTGGCAGGCGCTTCCATGGGGATGGTCAGCCAGAGGAGTATGGAAAAGCAATGCAGCTGCAGCCGTGAAAGGTGAGGAGGGTGAGGGGAGCCTCTGCAGCAGCTCCTGGGCACACAAGGTGCTGGCTGAGCCCCCCAGCACCCACCAGGTGCGACCACTGCCAACAGCACCCCCCCTTTCCCGACCAAGAATCCCCCGGCTGGGATAGGTACAATGGGACTTGGTGGCCTCAGGGGACTGAGGAGACCACAGAGAGCTCATTTACTAAAGAAAGGTCGACACACAGTTAACCAAAGTGGATGGGTGGGTATATTAATTAGTTCTGCAGAAATATCAAGGAGGGAAAAAATAAATACGTAAAGTTATGAACTGGCTGGGAATACAATCAGGCTTGATATTAGAAGGGTTTTAACTCCAAGTGAACTTCTGGAACAACATCTCTGGGGAGATTGTGCAGGAAAAACCTCCCACAATGCAGTTTTAATGCGGAGGTTAATTATTTGCTGAAGGCACTAGGGTTCATGATGTGAGCTGCGACATCAGCCCCGGGTTGGCAGGGACTGGCCTTGGTGAGGCATGTGGTCTGCTTCAGCCCTGCTCACCTGCCTTGCTACTCACTGAAGCTGGTTTTAAAGACTGCAGTTGATGTAAAGTGAAGTTTTATTGGGGGATTTAGCCATGAATGTTCGGATCAATTATATTTTGTTAAAAGAACTGCATACTCAAATAATAGCTGAGAATTTATGGCATGAAAACACGGAATGGTCTCTATGTTCCTAACTCAGATTAAAAAAACACTTTTCCTCTCACCGGTTGTTGCTCTGGCTGTAGAAATGGTTTCCTGCTCTTCCTGGGAGCCTGCCTGTGCTGGGAGCCAAAAAACTCCCTGCAGCATCATTGCCATTGCACGCCAATGGGTTTATCCTTCCTCTCCTCCTGGGGCAGGCAGGAGGGCCGCCCCGGCTGCTGGGGGCACGGCACAGGTAAGTACTCCCGTCTGCTCTGTACTTACACCTCCTCTCACAGACTCTGTGTGTCTGTGTGGGTCTGTGTGGGTCTGTGCCCGGGATCCTGAAGTCAGGAAGAGTTTCCCGTGCTCTCCTTCATGGCTGGGCAGCACAAACCTAACAGTCAAAAAGAAAAATGCCATATCCATTCAGATACATCCCTACAGGGGAAATCCCACGCTTGGTTGCTCCAAAAGCTGATGGGATTTGACCAGTGCAGCTAAGCCTTGGCAAATGTTTTGTGGGGACGGTGTATGAAAGAGCCACGACATAAAATTGATCCCTGTAGTCATCATCCAGCTTGTGCTTTGATATGGTGCAAAGAAATGTTCATATTGTTCATCTCTCCCCGTTTTGTGTTACAGTAAGTGAAGGCTGGGGGGGGTGGGAGGAATACCCAAATCTTGGAGCAGCTCTAAGCAGAGCTGGCAAACTGGCTCCACCTTCAGCCAGTGCACCGCTAAGCAGCTTTTTTTGAAGTTTTTCATGTGTTGACATTGAGGCCAGGCTTTGCCCTTAGAGGTTTTGTTTTCTCATGAGCAGCTGGACTTTAAACTTCAACATCTCTCATGTAGCCATTTCCCCCAAGAGCTGCAGGAATGCAGGCAGGCAGCCATTGGGCTCAGAGGGTAACAATGGCAAGGTGCTCTTGGACAATATTGTTTCTTCTCTCTGCCCTTTTCCTTCAGACAGAGCAGACAGGTATGGCCTTTGTTTTGTTGCAGCTTTAATTCTGATTTGTGCTACTGCTTTTCTAAACACACCAGTAATTTTGTACCTTGTATCATGTTTACTTTGTAGCACAGAGTGACACAACTGAAAACCGTCCATTATTTTCCTTACATTTCTTCTGGTTTAGGGTTTTTTTTTTTCCATATAGCTAAGTGAAAACTGCAGTAGGTTACTAAAACAATGTAATTTTGAATTACCATCATTTACACCAGGGTGATATTTTGTCTTTTCTTATCATTCTTAAAAGAGTGCCCCAGATATTAAAGAGAATTTTGTTTTATATGTCTAGATGCTGCTGAAATAAAAATAAGTCTTATGAAAGAGGCTGAGATGCATGCTTATTATAGCTTGAAGGAATTTATGTTTCTGTATTAATCCCCCATGCTTTGTCAATATTAAAGAGGAGCTGGGCAAGGAAGAAAAAGATGATGACGGCTTAAGAAGGTCAAAACACCCCTGGCAGCAGCAGCAGTGCACTGCCAGTTATGCTGGATGCATCGGAACCACTGCACAGCAGAAATGTGCACTGGGGTGTCAGATAACACCTTAAAATGTAAAACACAGTCATGAAGCTTTCTCTTTTTTCTTTTTTAATATCACATGCAAGCCTGTTGCTTATTGGATATCGTTCAAAAGCATAAGCATTTGTATGCAGTTTCAGAATAATTTTGTTATTGCTGTCACTTGTTCCAATTCTAATATAATTGATTATTTCAACCTTTGTGCCCAGCAGTGTTGGGCCCCCAAACACTCTATAAAATACAAAAAAACCCCCAGTCCCTGCCCCAACAGGTTTACCTTCCAAGCACAGGAGAACTGACAAACGCATGCTGACACACACAGCCACATACTGCTAAATGTCAAAGGCAACAGGCTCCAGCATGGCACCATCCGTCTGCCTGGCAGGCAATTTTTGTTGCGGGCATCGTTACAAAGAGGAGTTTTAAGATCTGATAACTCTCATGTCTTTGATCTCTCCTCCTCTTTACTCAAATCAAAAAGATCATGGCGTCTTCCACATAAAGGATGGTACATAATACAGCCCTTGTAACTTTGAGCATTGCTGAGGGGTAGCTTTTATTTATTCTTCTTAAGAGAGATTTGATTGAGAACTCAGCCATGTCACGGTTTTGCTTCTCAGCAAAAAAATCCCCGTGAACTAAGACTGAAGGGCATCAGTTTGGATCCATCGTCATAAATTAATACAAATGATTTTCACTTCTACTGATGAGTCTGAAAGCCCCATGCAGTCTTACAAAATAGCCTCTGCCTTTATGATAAAACTTTTCTCCTTTCCCTGGCTGTGCCACAGCAACACTGCTCTGTGCATCTGGTGCAGGAAAAAAATGCGTCAGGAAGAGCTTCAAATTCCCTCTGCTTGGGAGCAGGTCAGGCTCTCCCTAGAAGAAAAAGGTCATGACGCCTCAGCTGAGTTTGGGCTAAGGAAGTAGGGCTCCTTCAGTATGTATATTTAATGTGGTTGAAACCTGAATCAGCCCAAAGATTTCTCTTCATGATTAAAGCTGGCTGCTTAATAAGATCTTTAAAAAAAATGGAAAAAAATGGTGAAAATATATAAGGAAATGAATCTAAGTATTGACGTTAGTATTTTGTCATACGTTTCAGTGTTTATATCAGCTGAGGATGCAAACAAAGTTATCAAGAGACAGAGGCGTGCCAATTCCCTACTTTTGGAGGAGGTCCTCCAAGGCAGCTTGGAAAGGGAATGCCTTGAAGAGAGGTGTACACATGAAGAAGCAAGAGAAGTATTTGAAAATGATGAAATGCTTGTAAGTATCATGATTAAAATTGGCTGCTTAATAAGATCTTTAAAAAAAATGGAAAAAAATGGTGAAAATATATAAGGAAATGAATCTAAGTATTGACATTAGTATTTTGTCATACGTTTCAGTGTTTATATCAGCTGAGGATGCAAACAAAGTTATCAAGAGACAGAGGCGTGCCAATTCCCTACTTTTGGAGGAGGTCCTCCAAGGCAGCTTGGAAAGGGAATGCCTTGAAGAGAGGTGTACACATGAAGAAGCAAGAGAAGTATTTGAAAATGATGAAATGCTTGTAAGTATTTTCTTTACCTGTGTGCATATTAAAAATTACTGCCTTGGTCCTTTACTATCAAATTCAACCCCGCAGCCTGCTTCATTTGTTTGGGTTTCTCTCCGTGTGAAATCTTTGCGCTTTGTACCTCAGCAGGTAGAAAGCAGGTGTCTTCAGTGGTCAAAATGGAAATGCAGAGGTCAGCTCTGATGCTTTTAAAGTCCCCTCCTGAAAATGATGTGTCCCGCACCTTATGTTGTGAAAGTATATGTCAGCTGTCCCATCCTGACCACACACAGAGAAATACAGCTTCAGCATCCCTCGGGGACCAGGAGGGGCAAGGGGGTGTCGGGATGGAGGGAAACAACACACCGGCAAGTAGTGGGACCTACAGAAAGAGGCCACAAGTCCCCTCGTACAAGAGGCCCTCCTGACACATACAGCCGGATGCTGTGCTCTTCAACAGGAATCTGGCCGGAGATGGTGTTTGCAGGGAAAGCAGAGGAAACAGCCACCGGGCTTTCCCTTTTTTGGGGAAAGTTGACGGGGGGGAGGTACAGGGAGTGGGGAGAGGTGTCCCCTCGGGGAAAGCAGCGGCAGAGCCGGCTGCAGTACCCAGGGAAAAGCGGGGCACATGAAGGTGGTGACCAGTGCTAGTGACCTGCAGCTCCACTCTCTGCTGTCCCCTCTGCCTCCAGCAGCACCTGCTGGGGGACAAGCAGGACGGGATGGGACGGGACGGGGTCACTTCCCAGGCCGCTGCACACCAGAGAGACAGTGGCCAGCCAGTTTTTCCAGGAAGCCATATTGCTAAAGGATTCAGCTGTTTCTCTCTTGCCTGCGAAGTGTTTCTTTTCCTTTATAGCTTTTTAAGAAACAATAAAATGAACAGGATGCAAACCTCCTCCCACCTCATTCAAATTTTGCTGGCAGGGCAGAATTTGCAGTCGTGCAACTGTGTAAATGTTAAACCATAGTATATATTCTCTCATATAAGGACATCATATACAGGTGTCGTCTATCTGGACCTCTGTAAGGCCTTTGACACAGTCCCCCACAACATCCTTCTCTCTAAACTGGAGAGGCGTGGATTTGATGGGTGGACTGTCTGGTGGGTGAGGAATTGGCTTGATGGTCGCATCCAGAGGGTAATGGTCAACGGCTCAATGTCTAGGTGGAGACTGGTGACGAGTGGTGTCCCGCAGGGGTCCGTATTGGGGTTGGGTACTGTTTAATATCTTCATCAATGACACAGACAGTGGGATCGAGTGCACCCTCAGCAAGTTTGCAGATGACACCAAGCTGAGTGGTGCGGTTGACACGCCAGAGGGACGGGATGCCATCCAGAGGGACCTGGACAAGCTCGAGAAGTGGGCCCGTGTGAACCTCATGAGGATCAACAAGGCCAAGTGCAAGGTCCTGCACCTGGGTCGGGGCAACCCCTGG
>NW_008795029.1:3132962-3154688 GCF_000699145.1 Aptenodytes forsteri
ACATTCAAGGTCAGGTTGGACGGGGCTCTGAGCAACCTGATCTAGTTGAAGATGTCCCTGCCCACGGCAGGGGAGGTGGACTAGATGACCTTTAGAGGTCCCTTCCAACCCAAACTATTCTATGATTCTATGATTCTATGAAAATATTTATGGAAGATGATATTATTTGAGAATCAAAATCTAATTCCCCCCCTTTTTTTTTTTCAGAAAATGTTTTGGGATGCCTACTATGGTAAGCTGGCCTCTTGACTTCTCTCCTTCATAGCAGTGTCACACTATGAACATTATGATTCAGTCCAGTGCTGGTTTTCTGAGAGTTTTTAGCAGTTTATTCTACAAGGAACACCCGGTCACTATTTGCCATGTCTGTAGTACAGCAGGAGGAAAAGTCTTGATGTGAAAGGATTAAAAAAGTCATAAATAGGAAAAAAAATTTAAGACTGCAAAGTGAATAAAAGTTGAAGGTGAGTAGATGTTCTCATAGTAAATAAGTTATTCCTTTTCCTGAACTTAAAGCTGAACTGAAACCACCTGGGACCTGAGAAAATCTGCTTTGCTGATACAATAGAGCCGCACAGCTTTACCAGCAAAACCTCCCAAATACAAACCTAGCACTTAAACCTGAGTGAGATAGATAGGTGTTAAAAGCTACTGGGCTGTCTGCAAACTCTGAAAGCTGGCACTACATCATCCCTTGGCAGCTGTCAAGGCAAGAAACGAATCTCTAAAAGCTGAGGGTCTGATGTAACTAGATGCCTCCTGAACAAGGAGCCTGGGGCACCAGCTTATGGTGACTATGCCTTATTCCCTCTCTCCTTTCTGCATGCCTCATCCTAAGATTTTTCTCTTGTTTTTTACTTAGCTTTTATTCATTTCTAATCTTGGGTTTAGACAGTGGATAAGGAGGTGGCAAAACCAGCAGTTAGTATTAATTTTCTGCAGAAGCCACCAAAACACTGAGTCCAGGGAACAGTTACACAGAAGAATCCCATCAGTGTTATAAATGTTATGAAGAATGATGCTAAATATCTGGCCTTTCAGTACTTCTGTGAGGGTGGGATTAACTTCTCCTAATTTCAGTCATTGGATGTTTGTAACAAACATGTCATGCAGGCTTTCTCTCCAGTTTATGAAGAGAGAAGGGCAACTGGTTGAGAATGGTCTGTCCAAACAAGCTTAGCCACAATCAGGATGCATTACTGGCTTCAGCCTCAGGGGTGGCTTCCTTGCTGTAATTAAAAGCCATTATGTCCTTTCTTCTTCCTACAGAACAGCAGTGTGTGTTTCCTTCTTTGTGGTATCTTTTCTAACGTTTTGAAGAGTGTTGCCGTGCATCTCCATGGCTTCTTTCCTCCTCACTAAACAAAGCCATTTTTTCATCCTGTTTTCCAAAAATCTCATTTTCTAGACCTCTGGTATCCGTGCTGCTTTCCTTCCGTAGTCCAGCGTACAGTGGGTAAATCTGCATTGTGAATAAAAGAGGGCTGGGGAGAAAGGCTGAGCACCCACCTAACTGCTGGCTCACCCTTTGGCTCTGTTTTGTACTGCTCCACCTTGGTCTCTTCAAGTCAAAGCTGACATAGCAGCATCTTGGTGTAGCGTGGATGTACACTGGCAGGGCACTTGGCCTGAGGTCACACTTGTCCCTGACCCTGTTTTATTAACAGTATAAACTTAGCTATTGATAACCTCTCTTTAAACATCATTTTCCAAACAGTTTTGTGCATGCCTTACAGTAGTCTCTGTTTTCCTGACTCACAACACCGTCTGAGACATTTCTATTCTATGATGTTCACAGATTCCCCACTAGGTCCCTTAACCTATAATACAATTAGATTTAATTGGTTTGGATTATTTGATCTTGAAAAATGCATGTTAGTTGTTACTTACCACCTTCTTGCTGGATGCTTACAAACCGTTTAATCATTCCAGTAACTTTCCAGTAACAGAAATCATGCTGATTTCTCTAGAACTCCTTCGAATCTCCTCTTTCCTCCTTTAATGAAGCTAGGCGCTAGGTTTACTTTTTTCCCAGTCTTACAGAACCTCACCTGACCCCAGACATTTTCTGAGACTTCCTTACAGAGGCTTGAAACCATCTAACTTGCTTCAGGCTGTAGGTGCAGCCCTTCCTTAGCCCCAGCTACCCACCGCTGCTGCTGCTGCTGGAGGTCCTCACTCCTCAACTCCACCTGCTCAGCTGTGCTGATGAGACCCCCCCCCAACCCACCCAAAAACCCTCCCAGGAGACCTAAATTGTGCTGAGGTATGCTGGTGGCATCTGACTGCAGGTGGGCTGAAGGTGGTAACTGCTTTAAGCCATTATTTTAGTGCCGCTGAAGCTAAGAGATACACGTGCCCATAGCCTGAGCAGATGGTGGTTGGGTTTTTTTCACAGTACCAGGCAGAGTTTTCACCTTTCCGTCCCTGATATTAATTATGGCAGCCCGCTGACTGAAGTTAACCTCTCTAATGAAGTTTTAAATTTTAGAAAGGTTGGAGAGCATGTCCCGGGTTAGGCTTTTCTGGCTTGCTCCCCGATTGCTCATGTCTACAATAAGCAGTTCTTTGGAGAACGTTTCCAAACTGGTTTGGAGTGTTTCCAGTGGGCAGCTTAAAGGGAAACTGGCAGCTCTGCCTGGTGCTTCACCTATAGTGAGGCATCCTCTGGTTTCAACATTCGGTTTGTTGGAAAGACTAAGCTTGCTAGTGTCCAAGCTGCTGTATAATAATTGTACAGATGTGTAAAAGCCAGATTTCCTCCTAGTTTGATGCTGCTCGCTGTGTAATTTTGATGCCAGTTTTTTTTATCCATATATGCATATAATCATTTTTTTATCCATACCATATACCTATCAATCTAACACGGGAGACCTAAAACGCCAGCCTCATATTACATTTGTAATGAGCACATGAGCTGTAAGTCAGCGCTTTTCCCTGAAGCAGAGCACCCGTCCTCCAGAAGCAGGCTCTGCCTCTGGGCACCTCCCGGCCTCCCTGCCAGGGGCTGCGGGAGCACCTCTGGAAGCAGAGACCTGGGCTAAAATTACTCCTGAGGAGCAGTTCGGTGAGACGTAGCCCATTTCCTTCCAAACTGCTTTTCGCAATGCTTCTCCGAGCGACTTGCGTGCCGGGTAGGGGGTTGCGTAATTCGGGTCAGCGGTGGTGGTGACTCCTTCCTCTCTTGTGGCATTTCTGCAGGTGGCAGGAGGTGCTCATCGAGCCCCTGCCAGCACAACGGCGTGTGCGAGGACAGCATTCGTGGCTACACCTGCACCTGTGCCGAGGGCTACGAGGGAGCGAACTGTGCTTTTGGTAAGGCATCGCCCCCTTCTTCTGAGAATCCCTATCTCCTCCTGTTGTAGGGGGTCCCCGGGAAACCCTACGCAGCTCTCCCATTACAGCCAGTTATCAGTTTTTAGGTTAAAACACACAGTTCTTGGCAGAGCAGGGGTGATTTGTGCTGCCTGTCTACCGAAACGTTGTGACATGCCGAGGTTACGCAGGCTGCCTCTTCCCCCTGAGCCTCCCTTCTCTGGGGATGCAGCAAAAGGGCTGAAGCAAGTCCCCCTCACGGCTGGCCCCTAAAGGCAGCCCTGCCCACTGCCACCCACGCTCCCCGGCTGCTTGTCCTGCCGTGGTCCCAAGCAGCATGTGGCCTGAAGAACCGGGGCTGCGGTGCCACGGTGGCTTCCAAGCCACCCCGGTGCCTCCGAGGCCACACGCACCCACAAGACAGTCCCCCAGCACAGAGGGACTCCAGAAAACAGACCGTTTTCAGTGGAAGTGTAAAAGGCGTAAAGCAAAACGGATGCTTTCTGGCACGTAGAACACCCTGGGCCGGATCCTACATTTTTACATCTGCCAGGTTCTACTTTCCAGCCCTTACATCAGTATTTCTGCTGGCTCAGAGGTCCCCTGGGCCGGGAGACACCCCGGCTGCCGCAAGGCAGGGTCATTTTCTGTGTAAGGGGTGTGACTGGGCAGAGACAGACCAGCTTGTTGGGGAGCACAGAAGGTGACACGGCTCAGACCAGCACTGGGAACTGGCTCTGCTCAGCATGAGCCTTAGAGAGTGACTTTACGTGGGGTTTTTTGCTACTTCTCTATCTGTGAGGTACATCCACCATGAAATGGCTGTTCCTCCTGTTGCTTTGTGCTGAAGCTTAAGTGTTTGCTCAGCTACAGAAAGTTGACTGGGAATGTTTCAAAGGTGATTAATACTCCCTTTCTTTTTGCTTATCTTTGGCAGCTGTTAATTTCAATTTTCTTAGCACAAGCATGAGAAATAGGAGCTATGCATTTGTTTTTGCTGAAAAGCAGAAAGCTTTAGCCTTTTTCTTCCTTAAGCAATACCTGCCTTCTTAACACGTGCAACAGTCGCCCCCAGCGCAGACACTTAATGTTTCATTTAAAAGAGCAGAAAGAAAACCCATGGCACCCTTCCATGGATTCACATGGAAGGCCTAGTTTGGCCCTTGGCTACTGACGCTCCCCAAAACTCAGAGGTGCAGACAGTCTGGCGCAGGGAAGTGCTGGGTGAGCAGAGTTTGCAGCAAGTCTGTGGAAGCTGCAGAGACTCAGCTGTCTCCAACTTCTGCTTAACAAGGAGAAAAACAATGTGGTGGGAAATACTACCAAGCCGGAGTCCCTACCCACCTCCACATAAAGCGAGTAAACATAAAATGCTTAGTAAAGAGGACTCAAGCTATGCAAGAGAACTCCAGCTGAACTGTTCCCAATGCTTTTCCTCCACTTGCTCTGTTTAGCTAAAAATGAATGTCGCCACCAAGCAAAAGAAGGATGTCACCACTTCTGCTACCCGGGAAGTAATTCCTACCGTTGCTCCTGTGCTGATGGCTATGAGCTCGGGAAGGACAAAAAACAGTGCATCGCGTTAGGTAGGTGTGAGCATGGAAGTACAGGGGGCACATGCTCAGTGCTGGGGTGGGCAGGCCACCATCTGATACCCAGATGCGATCAGCCTGCTTGGAGACTCAAGTGATGAGAATATTACTGACCTTCCAAACTGGGCAGAAAAAAAGAGGAATCTAGGGACCACCACCCAAGATGACAGAGCAGTGGTAAAAGAAGCAATATTTGATTTGAACGTTTAAACATGGGTCTGCAGAGAGGACTTGCATCATCCTACATATCACTCACTGGGCCAGGTTTTCCACTCCTATGCTCGGTAAAGAGTAACTCCACTGAAGGCCTGTCTGTTGGGGAATGAGGTTCAATTGACTCCGATCAGGCACCTGATGGTCTGATAAATGAAGGGCAACATTTGCTGCCATGTTAATTAGTTTGAAGCAATAGCCCTCTTCATTTTTTCCATCTCACACTACGTACCTCATTCAATCTCATCCCCTTATAACCTAGGTCTACTAAAAACACAGTAGTATACTTAGGCCCTTGTCTGTATTAGCAAGTAGGGCAGCCAAATAGGAGTTGAGCTGTACGGCCACACTTCTGGTGATGAAGGCTTGATGTCCACACTCAATGCATGTTTCAGGTGGGTTTTACTTCAGACTAGCTCTAGTTTGGTCCTGTGGACTAAGCACCCATTAACTATGAGAGCACATTACGTGTGCTCCTGGAGGGTGTCTTCTGGTTTAGCTTCACCTGAACAGAATCCAGTTTGTGTGACCCAAGACCATGCCATGAGGTGAACAGAGTGTGATAAATGCAGATAACTGGGGGATCCACTTGAAAAGCATACTTGCTGTCTGAACCAGAATACAAAGGCATGCGCATCTCTAGAGTGACGGCTTTAACAAGGAAACCCAGGATTACCTTGTCCTGATCGGGCTAGAGCTGTCAGGTATTTGGCACAATTCAGATAGAGGATACAAAAATGAGGAAGCAAGCTGTGGTAATGGTTGGCTGGAGAGGAAGCCTCACTTCATTAGTTACAGACACAATGAAATCTGGGCACCACAAGCCTAAGGCAATGACCCAAAATGTTCAGTGCCATCGCTGATCTATTAGACTACAGATGCCAAATGAATTATTCCAATTCTCACCAGCTGAGATTGTCCTTTTCCTTGGTGCAAAAAACAATCCCCGAAGTCAAGACAAGCAATAAGGTATTTGCAGGTATTAGCTGTCTTGAAATGATACAGCATGAGGTTTTGATTTTTTTAATTAATTTGCTAGATCAATGTGCATGTGGGAGACTTCAAGACGGTGATAATCTGATAAGTGAAACCAGGAAGAAACGTGACGAGCGATTTCCTTGGCAGGTATTTCTAGCAATCCATGAAACCTATCACTCAACCTCACATGGACAGTGCTATCTATCATCTTTTTGCACGTTCTTAGGTCCTGCTGCTAAACTCAGAAAGGAAGGGCTTCTGTGGAGGAGTGCTGCTAAAAAGTAATTTTGTATTGACTACAGCAGAGTGCGCCCTTCTGCACAGCCATTTTGAAATCAGCGTTGGTGCCGGTAGGTGATCAAACACATTTTCTCTTGTTGTAGCACATTTTAGTATTGACAAGCTAATTTTAAAAAAGCTTACTAAAATAAAAATACTATTCCTGCTGCATAAAAATATTGTTAAAGGAAACAAATCTGCTGTCATCTCATCTAAGCATCTCAGTTAAGTATCTTGAGCTAGAACTACAGCTGTCCCACGCCCCTCTACAAGGCAAGCAGAGACAACTACCTCTCAAACGCAATTCACAACTCAGCACCTAGGGATAAGCTAAACCAGGTGGATTTGGAGGTGGCTTCTCCCCCCCACCATGGAAAAAATTCTTTCATGCCAAAATTTACTTCTCTTGTTGGGAAGAATTTGTCCTTCCCTCTGAAATTATGCATGCTTCTACACAGTATTAAAAAGCTGTCAAGATATCATTCGTAGTTTACCCGTTTCAAGAAAGAGCGCCTTTAGTTTCTCTACTGCACGTATTCCTCAGCATGACTAGGCAGCTGTTGTCAGCCTGCATGCAGTTTTCAGGTCTCTGATAAATTATTCCTAAGAGCAGTGAAATGTCATTGCTTCACAGGGCACAATGGAACAAGTGGAACTGAGAAGATAATGCAAGTTAATGAGAAACACATACACATCAGGTATGATGAAGACACTGGTGAGAACAACATTGCATTACTACAACTCCAAGAGCACGTTGAGTGCAACAACCACCAGCTTCCTGTATGCATCCCTGAAAGAGACTTTGCAGAACACATTTTAATTCCAAAATTGGCTGGTACAGTCAGTGGCTGGAGAATGGAAGGTGATGAACTTCAAGGTGATGAGTTGCAGGTTTCATACCTTCCTGTTGAGGACTGCAAACAAATACTCAACATAAGCCTCACAAACAGGCAGTTTTGTGGACACCTCCAGAAGGCCGTAGACAAACAACTGGCTGGAGGAAGCTTTTTAGCTACCGAGTATAAGGGCACTTGGTTTCTGACTGGTATCCTGGGATCTTGGCCACTAGAAGACACTGACTGGGAAACATTTCTATTCACTAACACTGCGAGGTATATGATATGGTTTAAACAAAAAATGAAATAAGACGCAAACACAACCAACCCTCCAGCACCAAACCCCTACCAATCACTGCAAGGAAACATTTGGATGCAGCCAGTACACCCATTTGACTCTCTATCACGATCTGCAGCAATTGAAGTTGCAACAATGATACGTGTATAACTCCAATTCATACAGAAAAGCTTGTTTGTCTTTCCTTCTCCTGCTGACACACAGTACTGTGAAAGTCATGATGCGGTAAACTTAGTTATTTTACTAAAAACTGAGTAAACTTTAAGTTTCCTAGAACTGTTCATCCTAAAACTCAAAAAGTGTTGATGGTTTTCTGGGATTTTAAATGTCGCTAGAAGGAAATGAGCCTTTTTAGTTCTTGTTACCCTGAGGTTTGATTCAGCAAATTCATATTCTTATTTCAGCATCCATACAAGTAAAACTTACGAAGACCAGGGCAACTCCAAGCCTTTAAATGCCTATGTTGATGTAGGACTTGACACTCTCATCACACTAAAAAATGCTTCCCCTCATCCATGGTACCTGTGTTTTCCCTTATGAATCACGTCCACGTCAGTTAGTGGGTAAAGTAAAACCCAGTTCTCAAAGAGGGGAGAAAAATGTTTTATTTCCTTTAAAAATAATTTAAACCCCCCAAAACTACCATCCCATCACTCTGGACAAAGTTATGTTGTACCACCCCCAAACAACCAAAACCCCCAAGGTAGTAACACTTAAAATAATGGATCCAGTGGCAGTGTTTTCCCCAGAAGCAGAATAAAACAGAGTATGGGTAAGTTACTTAGATAAGCGTTTGTTCATCACAACAAAAGTGAAACAAAATATTACCAGAATTAAAAAAAACCAAACCCATCTGTGGGCACCTACAGACAAAAACCCCACGTTTACTTGAACCTGTAAGTATCACTGACACAGTAAAGCTTTTAGTGCCAAGCACTTCTCTAGTTTTTAGAGAAGGCTTGAAAAGAATATTTAATACCAGTGAGATTATTGAAGAGACTTTAAAAAAAATGGAGACCATGAAAGAAAACATCATTTCCACTGTGAAGAATGGATTAACACAAGTAACAAAGGATGATACTTCTCTCTGAAAGACAAACGCAGAAATACTAACACAAAGTACTTTATAAAAACTTTAAGTAGTTTGGAAGGAATTTGGAATGCTTTGCTTTATTTCCTCATGAAGTACTTTAAATGATTTAGAAAGCCTGCAGAAACTATCATTGGAAAGTTAGCATTTCATTCCAATGCACTTTGTAACACTGGCAGCCTTGGCCATTCTGGGAAAGGAGCCACAAACAGTTCTGGGTATTTCAGTCCTGGACATGAACCAGGTCATTTACAACATTCTCAGGGCGATTAGGAGCAGCTCCGCTGGGCAAGCTGAGTATCTGAAAAGTACTTGCATGGAGAAGACACAATACTTAACACACTGTTGACAGCGGAGGAAATGGGTTCTGCTTACTGACGACAAGCTTTTGATGCTGATGCGATATATAGCCTTTAATGTGACCCTGGCAGGAGAAAAAGACAGCATTAGTACTGGAAGCTGGTAACACAATGCCTATAACCTCAGCTGTCTTCAGACTACGTCAAGCAAAGCTATGTGTGTATGCTCAATCACCACTGCACTACTGTACTTAGTATCTGTAAGGATCCAATTTACGTAAGCGGGTCGACTCACAGAGCGAGCACGAAGTTGGAACCGTAACCATGTTTGTGTACTAACGGTGCTGTCAGACTGAGAGCCTGCTGCCAGGGCCCCCTACTGGTCTGCTTACATTTCCTTGAAGAGACAGAGCTCTACGGAAGTGTTTCTAGATTTACTCTTGCTCACTTTAAAATGAAGATTTTAATTAATCACTATTCCAGACCTAATTAACTAAATGACATAGTACTTCCTTTTCAGACATGTAGTGTTGTAACACTGAAAGAAATCTTCCAGGCACCTAATCCCACCCTCTGTTACTCCAAGACCACACCAGATAATCTGTTTTCAAAACAGAGAAGTGGTTCACTTTCTTGCTGACACTGCAATGCTGCTCCAAAACCTCTGATTTATTAGAAATCTCTTGATTTCAAGCCTTTATCTGTTCATGAGTAGTTGGGATCCATTTAGAGTAAAAGACAAAATGTGAAACAGAACCAAAGAAATCTGGTTTTAATTTTTTCTAATGTTAGAATATCAAGAATCTCCTACTTCAAAGGCAGAAGAACAAATCCCTTTTGGTCCCAGTTACAATTTTTGTATTTTTAAATCAGTATTTATGCATATATAGAAATGTCAGTACTGGATCTGTAATGTAAAATTCAACTTCAGTTTTAACCATTTCCTGCAAAAGAGGCAGGAACTAGAGGCACTCCTCAGGGCAAATGAAAAGATTTCACTTCGGGCACAAGCGAATCAACTTTTTTACACAAGAAAACCTGGGATCATTGATATTTTTTTTGTAATAAACTTTTATTCTCTACCTAATTTTTTTTTACTGTCTGAAGTCTGGAAGGACCAAACAACAAGTGGTCAGCACATACCATATATATAAGGTTAGCTAAAATGCACTGGACTTCATCAATATCAACGTCATCTACTTGCATGAATTTCAGGGCAAACAGAAAGGCATCTAGAGACAGCTGATGGGTTTTGAGTAGTAAATATCTGAAAGAAACAACAGAAAAAAATCTGTTATTGAGAAACAATCACTTAAAAATTCTGGTTCTTAGAAAAATGGCCTTTCTACAATAAATTCACTTTACCAGGAATTCAGCTCTCTCAGAGAGAGCTAAGGAGCACATACATTTCTATCTCAGTCCTAGGTGAAACCATATTAAATCTGCTTTTGCAAAAATGTAGTTTTTGTTATGCTTACACTTTCTTGAAGAGATTTCTGTACGTGATGATTTTCAGCTTCTCAAGGATAAGAAAGATTCCACATCGAATAAAGAAGGTCTCATGCTTTGTCAGAGCGTCATTCAGTAGGAGAAGATTGCCTTCACTACAAGGATGAAGAAATGAAAACATGAGAACGTCTCACCCAAACAAGAAAAAAAAATTGTCTGACTTGGTAGGAATGTCCCTCCCTTGCCCTCCTCAATCATCCCAAATAAATACCTTTTACTTAATACTTTTTGAAGTAACACACAACGCAATAAAATAATCATCATACCTCACAGCCTTTGTTACTTCAGCAAACTGCATAAGGTCATACTTTTTTAAGAGCTGAACTGTTGGCATATGGCCCTGAAAAATAAACGGTTTCCAAGTTTTCCAGGATAAAGTCAAATGCATTTTAAATGTAATCTAGTAAGCTATAAAAACATTTGTTAGAGAAAAAGACAAATGTTTAACCACCCTTTTTTTTTTTTTTTGCTACAGAACAAGAGGTGAATAAAAGTATTTGTAAGACAACCTCCTTGCCCCCGCCAAACGCCTTGTAGCTCAACACATGATAACTACCTATTTATCATGGTTTAGGGTGTCTCTTTATATTTCTTAATGTTGGGGAACAGTTATCAAACATGTAAAATCAAGATCCTGTGACATGAGGCCTAGGCAGATCCAAATTTTATGTCATGGCTGTATGATCTAATCTGCAAACAGAAGAACCGCGGGAATCCCAAGCATTACTAATAATACAAGCAGGGCTTCAGCACAGTCAAGTGCTAGCTTAGTCTGTACCAGATTTTTTCTTTACTATGCCTCCATGCGGAAATAAAAACGTCCTCTCAAAAAACAAACAAACAAACAAAAACAAAACAAAAAAAAAGAGAAAGTTTAAACTTAAAGAAACAAAATTAATTCTCATTGCTAGATCAGGTAAGACTGAACCACCTGATAAAAACGTTCTCAAAAAACAAACAAACAAACAAAAACAAAACAAAAAAAAAGAGAAAGTTTAAACTTAAAGAAACAAAATTAATTCTCATTGCTAGATCAGGTAAGACTGAACCACCTGCACTACCAAAAAGAAACTTTTTTTTTCTCCCCCCTGCACAGCAGAGATCAGATTGCGCATTGACTTGGGTCAGACTTTAAATTTAGTTACCATCATGCTATGCTGTTGGTAACTCCTTCCTGGTTGGAGGATTAGCCGAGAACAGAACTCAGCTGCATGGTTACTGAGAGCTGCTAGGAATAAAAAAAACCATCCAAGCTATTTTAGTACAGTTTAAGGTTAATGTTTGGGCTTTGATTAAAAAAAGCAACTCTAAAAACAATGACCTTTATCCAGTTTCTTTAGTGCCTCTTGTACACTAGAACTGCTCCAGAAAAGCCATAGTAATTCTAAGCACTAATGGACCCACCAGTTTAAGGTACCCAGTCAAGACTGGGACAAAGTTTTTGTGAAGACTGTTTTTTCTTTTATCAACCCTACCATTGACTGGTCTGCAAACAACCAGTAAGAAAGTCAATAAATAAAAAATGAAAACCAGAAGCCACTTATCATAACTGCTATGCTTCCCCTTTACCCCCTTGACACTGCAAGGGACTAGAAAGAGAGCACTGAATGGAAAAGGGAGGATGGTCATAAACAGGTTGGGGCAAAGGTGAAAGATGGCAACTCACAGAAGCAGGTGGTAACAACATGCTCCATGGGTAACTTTGGTAATAGGGCCAGGAACGGGAAACTCTCAAATCTAGTTCTTGTCCCCTCAGTTACACTGAATTGATCGTTAGCATAATCCCACTAACTCAGGGATACACAAATGCCACCACACACATGAGAAAGGACACGAACAAGAAGGAGAGATGTGCTTAACTCTTTTAATAGAAAGATGGAATGATCAAATAGTAACCAGTCTTTGTTGATTTGTTCAAAACCAAAATGCTCTACTTCATGACCCTTCTGACATGCCTCGAATGGGCAAATGTACAAGGCGCAAATAGAAAACCCAAAGATAGGAATCCTTTCTCTCCTGTGGCAAACCCCCCTCGACAGTCTTCAGCCATCTGTTTGCACATCCTCCTCCCCTTCACCAGGTGAAAGAAGCAGACAGATTTGTACTAGTGAATCCACACATTCCCTGGCCCATCTGTGCAGCTGATCACCAGACAGGCACTCTGCTACATGACATAAGTTACACTGTTAAGTGCTTCTCCAAAGAACTCAAAGTTATCTTTATTACAGAAGTAAGCTCAGGTTGCATCTTTAGGAGGGGTGAGAGGAAGGTAGAGGGAAAGGAGGGTGGGGGGTTTGTTCGGGGTTCCCCCCCTGCCCCCTTTCTCCTTTCCTATGTTGCTATAAATGACAATTCAACATTTTTTGTCCTCACACAACAAAGTGTGCATATGCTGGCTCTTATGGGGGTCAGGCACAGCTAGCCTCTGAATTCCAATAAGGGAAAAACAAGAACAATACCAAGCCATCAGTTTGGTTATCTGCCCCCCCAAAATTACTTAGAAGAGTAACATCTACTCACCAACAACATTTTTACTGGCAGCAGGTAGATCAAAATCATTCTTTTGTTCTTCTGGCTTGAGCGGTGACAGTGCTCAAAGGCAAATGACAGATACTCTTCAGCTGCAGACACAAATAAAAGTGCTAGTAACCTGAGTCAACAACAAAAATGGATTAAAACTGCAACCCAAATCCTGTGCTCAATGGCCACCTCTAGCTTGAACACATGATATTTGAAATTATATAAAAAAGAAACACACCAATCAAAATACATTAAGAAAAATGCTGTAAGAATTATTGGAGATTCACACAAAATACAAAGTATTACCAGAAAAATAAGTCCTCCCTCAGAAAGTCAAAGAAAACTTGTCAAGGTCTAGATGTCAGAGGTAACAGTTACAAGCAATATTGGAATTTTCAGCTCATTTCAGTAATATTATTGTGCTACTATTACAGGAGGGGAGAATCTCAAGAAGCACTGATGAAACAGAACTCTTATTTTCTAAATTCACAGATTAGGTTCTTCAGTGGATGTAAGCTGCATGCGATGCACACATCTGCTGAGCTGCAGAAACGTGCCAGTGAGATCACACAGCATGACAACATGAAAATCTCTCATCAGTTTTCACCGAGAGAGAAAAATGACAAGCCTGACAGGCAGAAGACACTGTTTAGAGTAACAAAACTGGCTCCAGAACAGACTTTGGTCAGGGGCTTAGGCTAGCGATGCAAGTTGTACACCTTAGCTCTAGAAGCATTTCTATTAGAGAATAAGAAATCTCAGAAATGCGGTTTCTACATCTTCCAAAATCAACGCACTGAGAAACTAATTCTACAGTACAGTTTGCTGAAGATTTGCTACGTGGCATACAGCAACTTGAAGAGGACAAGACAGTCGCGAAGCCTCCTTTGTGAAACCTTTTACAAACCTATTCTTTTGGATGCTCATACATTTTATTATGCATGCACACAATGCATAAGACTACAGAGAACCTCACTGACAGAAATATTTTAAAACTGGGCATATCCTACAATTAGAAGTGTCATGTAATCTCATCTCTGATCTGACTCAGCCTGTGGGCCTTGGATCTTTCAGCGCGACTTTTCCTTTGATCAACGCAAACACAACTGCACCTTTACACACATTTTGAGTCACACACACACACGACATCAGCCAGATTTCACACCAAGCAGCAAGACTTTAAATCTGTCTTACTGGCACACAGTACCTTGCTTAAAGTCACTGTCAAACATGGCTTTGCGTCCAACATAGTATCTGTATGTAACTCGCTGTGCCATACTGTATTCATCCTTCAGATTTGAGCTGTCAATTGCTCTAATTAAGGGCTTACATAGATGGAGCTTGTTGATCTGTTAAAAAAAATTAATTGCCTTTTACTCAGAGAATGTAGATACACAGTATCATATAAAAAAGGGTGGGTTTGACTTAGAATATGAAATGCAAAACACAGCTTACCAGACTTGAACCCTACCTTAAAATAAATTTTAAACAGCTGATTCACGAGAAACAACATGCCCCACTTTTTGGAATCTTCAATGCCTGCTCGACTGTCATGAGAAAAGAAAAAAGAAAAAAACCTACTAGTACTGAACATTGTAAGAAAATAATGACTTTGTCCTTATGGTGACAAGTCATGATATCTATCCTCCATAGATATTTTATGGATTTTTAGGGTAAAAATAGGTGTCTGAAAATGAAAATCAAGGCCAAACTCCTTCTCTTAAACCATACCAGCACTGTCAAAACAGAACAAGTGTTCCCATCTTAAATTTTGATCAGCTCTGCTACATTTCTTCTCAACATAATGAAAAGATGTCATGCAGAATATTCCTCATCTGCATCAGGGTCCTCACTCCGGTCTGCAGGTAACACATACACTAGCACAGCAGTTGCTTATAATATTCAAGGTGAAAGAAAGATGGGAAAAAAAAAAAAAAAGCATTTTCTCCACTTCGGAAGTATTAAAATTGCTAAGACTGGAAACCAGAGTCACCTCTTTCCCATCTAACCATAACGAAGCAAACTTCACAACTGAACAGGGCACAAAAGTGTTAATAATCTTTCCTGAGAACCAGGGACATAATCAGTCCCTCCCAACATCTACTAGGAGCATTAAACCTGAAGGGAGGCCTCTCCAGCTGTAGTTAATAGCCAAGAAAGAACAGACTATAAATGAGAGGAAACAACCCTCAGAAGTGTTCATTCTTACCCAGACATGGTCTCAGTAAGTGGAAAAATCTTATGTAAAGTTCATTAAGTTCTTAATTTAATAGTGCAAGTTCTATAGAGGATCTTTCACTTACGTGTCACTGGCACAGACTCGAAAACAGCTCATCAGCAGTTCTGCTGCTTTTTCCAACATGTCCCCAACTTTGCTTTTCCCTTTCTTCACTAGCTGTTGATCTGCCTACCATTACAGACCAAGAAACAATGTGTAATTCTGCATCCTGGTTTGCTGGGTTGTAAAACTTAACACAACATTTTATAAAGTCTTATAGCAATATATTTGTCACGCTTGCTATCCCCCAAATCTAGAAGGTAGTCAAGCTCACAGAATAAAAGAAAACACTTGGAGAGGCTCCTGAACATGTACCAAACCTAATGCACAGGAGGACAGTCCTTTGAAAACAGCACTGACCGCTATTACCTTTAGCGCCACTAAGCTTAATGCAGCTCTCAGAAACCTAAGTTCAGGGTCATCTGATAGCTGAATTGGAGCATTAACGCTTCAACTCAAGTTTTCAAAGACCAAGAGTCTGGCAAAAAAATGTCTTTTGAACAAAAGCAAACTAAAATGACTCCCCAGTTATGGAGTCTGAGTTTTAGAATTTATAGTTAAGCTTCTCTCCACAGCCACGAGGGCTAGATTTTATTTCTACATCATATTCAACATTTTCTAGTAGTAATACCCACTGCTAGGACCTGCGATTTGCAGAAGAAAATTAAAACGTATGTTACAGCAGCAAGAAGAAAAAAAATGAGTTGCCAACACATGGGAAAGTTCCATGCACTGATTAATGCAGAACTTAAACAACAAAGAAGAGTGGGGGAAAAAATAGCAAGTAGATATTTACCATGTGCTTTCTAAAAAGGTTTATTATAAGGCTTGCATTCTCACTAGCTGAAACGCAAGGAAAAGAAATGGAAATGCATCCTTTGCTGCATGAGTCTTCTCTGTATCCGCATCCTTTGAATATACGAAGGTTAGAAGACAGAGTTCAAACACTTCCAACATGGCTGATCCCGCTTTCCCCTCTCTCGTGCATCTCAAACACACGAATTTGCCTCATTCAGACTGAGAATCAAGACTTGTTGCAGAGCAGGCACACACACACACAAAATATTCTCCGTGCAAGCGTGCCAAATGTGTTGTTTTGTGGGTGGGCGGGCACGAGAAAGTGCTGCAGGAACAAACGCTGAAAATACTGGATATTGTCAAACCCTAACCTAACTTGACCTCTAGCTTCACCTCTTCAGCTAAAGTGACTAGGAGCAAGATCACGACCCTGCCATTTACCTTGGCCTAGCAGTTCTCATTAGATCCCTACACAAGCTACTTCAATTCACTAGCCTGAGAAAAAGAATGTAAATTTGTTTGGGGTTTTTTGCTTGTCAGCAGTTGCATGGGCTCAGCAAGGGCTCCAATAAGCATCAAAAGCAGTACACACAGCTGGAAGAGGGGAAAGGAAGCAGAAACTTCCCCTCTTCAGATGTGGTAAGTGGTTAATTAGCTCAGTTGTCTGGGATATCCCCACCCTTATAAAGACTCCACCAAATCCCAAGGATAACACACAGAAATAGTGAGTTGTGCCACCATGCTACTCTATAAAGACAGTACTTAATCCCTTCGTATGCTCTAAGCAATTGCTGAGAGTTGCGTGCAGGTCCTCAGAACCTCTCTAGTTCAAGCTGCAAGTGGGAGGTGGGCAGATTGAGCAATCTAGTTTTTCAATAGGACTGGATGAATTTAGTGTGTCAACAAAATCCTAAACAAGAAATTAAACAGTACTGAGCAAAATTAGGCTATGTAATAAAGTCTAAAATATTTCCACCATGGAAACTCCTAAAAGTTTAAAGATAAAAGTAATGAGGCTGTTAATCAGATCTACTTACATTATTAGCAAAAATTCGAAGATCAAGGGCTACAGCATACATAATAGGCAAAGCCCTGGAAAAGTAAAACATAGTATACTTAGTAGGTGCAAATCATGTAATAAGTAAGACACAAGAAACAAGCATTTTTTTTTTCCTAGTTGGTCATAAAACTAGAAAAGTATACATTAATCTTTATTTAAAGAAGGATGCATCTTTTAAAAGGAAAAGTCTTCAAGATCTCAGCATTTCAGAAATCCTACACTGGAGGAAGAATTAATTCAGAAACATTTTTTTATGGTGGCTTTAATAAAATACCATCTCACCTTGAACAAATTCTTCACGTGTTTACTTATGGACCATTCTATATAATTAAGCTTAGATGTTTAGTTTTCACGCTTTTGGATCTAAAAACTCAAACAGGCAGCAAAAACAATTAGGCTGCATTTAAGTATCACTGGGGATAAATAAAAACTATAAGCATTTTAGTTTGACTACTATGGTATTACGATAGTGAAAGACGAGAGTCTCGTTTATAGCAGCTCTCTATGATATACCCACCAGTTTTCCTCTTTATGTGCCTGAAATGCTCGCAGGAAAGATGTATTGTATTTAAAGAAATTTAAAATGCTATTAAATGAAGCACAGATATAAAAAACAGCAGTTGTATGGCACCACATATCACTACATGAAAGGGCAGAAACCAACAAAGCAGCAAGTAGATGAGGAGTCAGGATGCAAAGACGCAGTAGGGAAGAACGTGAGCACAGCCACGCACTCCTTGGTATGGCAGGGGGCGGGAGAAACACTGGTCGCTTAGAGATAAGATAGCAGCTTTCTTTATCAGTATCTTCGCCTCCAGACAAATACAAACTGGTACGTATATTAATGATTTGAAGGTCTCCTATACTCTGTGAGAAATTAATTTTCTATTTTAGAGGCAAGTGACAGATTCCTTCTTAGTCCTACAGAAAGTTGAAAGAAGAGTGTATCTGGATTTCCTTGCTCAAGAACCTAAATAGCTGAAGTGTATTTGGAAGCAGACCACATTCTATTAGATTTTAAAAGGGGTAAAGATAACTTATTCTACAAGAAGACATATAGTTAATCTGAAAACAATATACAAGGTTTATGGAAAAGGATATTGGACGATAACCGTTTGGCATTTGTATGCTTCTATAAAGTCATGGTTTCCAACAGCGTAAGTACACCTGTCAAAGAAAAAGTGCATTAGTGCATCAGAAAATATCATATATGTAAGACAAATATTTCTTTTTGCCTTTTAATAGGCATAGAGCTTTAGAGTTTATTTAAAAGAGACACAGAAATATGATTAGAAAATGGCACCAGTATTTTAACACAGCACTAAGCCTGATAATTGCAGAAAACTGATCCGAGACAAGAATGGGGATTTGTTTGTATAATATATACAGTATTAACTGTAATATGCTAATGCTTATTGAAACTGTCACCAAGATTGGCATAGATTAAAAAAAAAAAATCCAAGACTGTTGAAAGTGAACTAAAGACTGTGTTAATGCAGAAATTTTTTTAAATAAAAGCCTCACAGAATTATTTAGGTCCTAAAGCTGTCTTAAGAGTACTTTTACAACTAAAATTCTCTTCTGAAAATATTTATTTCCCTTACTTATTTCACTCTGAATTCTTGCATAGCTAGTAAATGCAGAGGAAAGGAAACAGCAAGCACCGAAACCAAAGCTGTGTCAACAGCTATACACAGATGACTGCCAGGTACATAAAGCAAACTTTATGTGGAGAGGAAAGAGAAGGTCTTTATTTCCTGCAGTTCTAGCATTATTTATAAGAGTAATAAATACCAAGTTTTCAGATGTAAGCCCTTTAAAGTAACTAAGTAAGCTTAAGAATAACCTTCCCCATCCCTGCTGGATGCCTCACAACTGACTTTACATTCCTGGTCCATCTTTACCTTAAGTGGGCTGCAAACATTTCATCATATGGTGGTTCCAAAACTTGTTGACACTTCTCCTCTGGAGACGGAAGCTAAGTACAGAATAAATCAATGAAAAATTAAAGGAACATTCAATGCACCAGAAACAGAACATCATATGGGTATTTTGTCATGGCAGTTTTATGCATACATCCTTTGCTATCTATCAGAACCTTAAGTTGTATTAATAATCACATCCAGTGTAATGAATTGCTAGCGTGCATTCTGTTTCCAGAACCTGGTTAGAGCTAGCCTTCAATAAAAGCACCTGAAATGTATATAGCACAAGCACTGGACCCTTGCTACCCACTGGTTTACTCTTTATAGTCACTTCCACTGTGCCACGTTACTAACTAATGCAGACCTGGCCAGAAGGGACTTTCAAAACTGGATCTATCCAGAAAACAATTCAAAGTGGAACTCAAAAAGCCATCCAGGAAAAAAATGGAAATACATTAATATCCTTGTAAGAAGAAAAGGGAAACAAACCTAAAAGGGGATCCTGCTCTGGCCTGTGAAACAGATTTCTGAGGTTTATCTCCAATGGAAAGGAACCCATAGAGAGAGCTAGGAAAACTGAAAGCAAAAAAAAAGAAAGGTCAAAAACAGATTCTCACCTGCAGCCTTGGGTTTGCAACATGTGGATGTTTAAATGATACCAATTCTGCACAAAATTGTCCATCTCTGCTATCAATGGCTTCTTGTACCTACCAAAGAAAACAGCCACATTACAGAATAAAACCCAGTCACAGCCACACAACGTATTTACACGTGACTACAGAAGCCACCTTCTTGTTACCAGTGTTCATCCACATCAATACCAACCCAAATGTGAGTTTTTAAAGGTTTAAAACTGAATGAATCAATATTGTACTTTCAATACACCTGTTTTTCAAAAAGGTATCAGGGAGAAGGTGGGGCGAATGCTATTGTGGTTTTTTCCGTATTTGTAGGATACGAGCAAACCAGAGAATCTCCAAACAACTTACATGGGTTTAGCATTGTAAAACAGCAGTTGTGAACCAGATTTGGTTAAGATTTTTAAAATTCCAGTTGGACTTACAGGCATCAAACATGTATGTGAATGCATAAACAGTCTGAGTATTATTGTTTGCAATGCTGTAGATGGAATTTGCATGTCATGAATCAGGATTTGCAAATATATTTCATGTGAATTTAACGTTTATTAAGAAAAACTACTTCCAAAACACAAAATTAGCTCTCCTTTACTTGAAAAAAACCCACCAATCTCTTAAAGAGTTTAAGCAGTTGATTTTCCATCTTTTGCCACTTCCCTTGCTATTTTAGTCTATGATTTTTCCCATTTGGTATGGGCTTTGCATACAGCAAAAACATTTTTTTTTTTCCTATCAGGACACAAAAATATGACAAATAAAGCACAAGCAGTGGGAAAGGAACTCTTAAGAAGTAATATCTAAAAGTACTTCCACAACTGAAGAAATTTCCAGCTTGATGTCACAACAAGCTGCTCAGACAATTTTTTTACACGGAGTTATCTTTAGCAGGAAGCAGGATTAAACTGTTCTCCCACAGAATATAACATTTACAGTCCTGACAGGTTTCAAAAGTATTCTATACAGATGCTAGTCTAATATCAGACATTACCTTTGGAACAATAGCTACGTGTTTAATCTACCTGTCTTTTATTTTTAAGCGTTACGCATCCTGCTATCTGTCACTTCCTTGCTTTGCAATCCATTGCTTTGGATTTCCATCCTCGCCTAGTGAGCGTCCATTCCACCAGCAAAGTGTCCGAGTTTGACACAGAGCAAAATGTTTTTTTCATAAAAGATAAGGTATCGGTGAGGGGTGTGCATAAACGTAAGAAAATGCAAAGAGTTTAAATGCACAGACACGGTGTATATGATATGGAGGGTGGAGACAGAGGATCACAGGGACTGTCAACTGGAGAAGATGCTGACTTTTCAGAGCAGATCACTGTCCTGAGAGATCGCAGCCGCTCCATTTTTGAGACTAAAACCCAAACAATTATTCTCTTTTTGTGCCCTTCACTCAGTTGACTTGACTGATCTTGACTGAAGCAAGTAAGATGATAACAATGATGAAAACATGATGGTTCAGAAAGCAGCAGTAAGAGCGGTCACACTAAAAGCTTGACACTGAGAGCTCAGTCCAGCTGGTACCCTTGTGACCTTGCTCCTGTCTGCATCCTCCATGCCATACCCACCGTGTCTCTGCATTTCTGTACTTCTTAAATCCCTGTATTTCTTAGATCCCTGAGCTGCATTTGTTACTGCAGGCACACACAATCCCAACGTGTCAGTTCTTATGGAAAAATTACTTCACTATTCATTATATCAGCAACCATCACACTTTTCAGAAATTCCAGGAGTACATCCTTGGCAGACAGTGGTATGCTTACTACAGACTTAAAAAGTATAGTTGTTTACCACATCGCACGTTCTAGGTTAATTTATTCCTTAAACAAGGTAACAAATTTCCAGCAAAGAAAAATACATCCGCATAATCTAACAGTGCCCACAAATAAACAACTTTGCTTACTTGCTGCAAATACTGATTTATGGTGATGTGCGCCATTAAAATAGAAGCAGAAGAGGCAGGAGTCCAAAACAAAATGCAGCTGTATCACATTCTGCAAAACGAACAAGACTTTAAGAGAACGGCAGAGCGACAGCATCTCACGCAGATCCCCCTCTTCACTCTGAGGAAACACGGGGTGACTTTCTCGACCCC
>NW_008795029.1:3154823-3155992 GCF_000699145.1 Aptenodytes forsteri
GCAGGAACGCAGCCGCGGGGAAAGCAGAGCGGAGTCCAAACACGTGCCGCCTGCCGGGGGAAACTCCGTCCGGCGCAGAAACCCAGGACTGCGCACAGAGACACCCGCCCGCACCTCCCCAGCACGCCCCCGGCGGCCCCTCCGCCCCTCACCCTCACCCTCAGCCCCGGCCGGCCCTGCCCCATCGCAGGCCCACCCTCAAGCCAAGGCGCGGCACTTCCGGCAGTCGGTACGACGCTTCCGGCAACTTCCGCCGCACTTCCGGTACCCGGCAAGGCACGGGCGCGAGGCAGCTGCCAACCCGAGGGGCAGTGGGAACGACCCGACGGGTCACGTGACACCCTCCCGGTTCCCGCCGCTCCTCCCAACCGCAATAGCCGCTGCCGCGCCTCTTCCCCGCCCACAGCGGCGGCTGGGAGGCGTGGCTTTGAGCCGGTAGCCAATGGGGAAGCGCGATAGGCGGGGCCGAGGGCGTGCGTCAGCAATAAATCCCGTGCGCTGGGGAGTACTGCACGTTCGCGGGCGGCGGTGCTCGTGGCCGCTCCCTTGCCCGCTGTAGGTGTTGGCGTCGGTATCGCGGAAGCGGTCGCTTCTGCTCGCCCTTGTCCCCTCACCTCATAAAGGAGGCGAGCGGTAACCCCCGTGAGCCCCGGGCCCCGCGTTACCGTGCGCCGGGGCCGCGCTGACAGGAGCCCCGTGTCGCTTCCCTGAGGGAGCGCCCGGGGTTTGAGGTTCACCCCCCCCCTCCATGCCGGCTGCTGCCGGTGCGCCCTCTGGAGCCTCGCCGTCCGCAAGGAGCGCTGGGGAATCCCTGTGAACTTGGCGTCCAAAAAGTTAAACCAAGCACTTAACTCTTGGAGCCGTTGCTCTTGAGAGCGCTGGCGTGAGGCGCGTAAAACGGGGGCGCGCTCCGCGCCCTGGCAGGCTGTCCTCGGGCAAGCGTGAGGCCCGGGCGTGCCCCGGCTGGGATGGGGGTCGCCCGTGGGCAGGATGCGGGCGGCCTCTCGGGGCTGGCGCCTCTTCTGTGCTAGAAACCGAGACCAGGGTGGGAAACGCGGCTGCTCCTCGGCTTCTGCTCCGGCCGTCCCTCGGCGTGGTGCCGGTTCGCGCCAGGTACCAGCTAACAGAGCCAGGCGAAGCAGGGGGAATGGAGGGGGTGCGAGGCGGTG
>NW_008795029.1:3157012-3186859 GCF_000699145.1 Aptenodytes forsteri
AGCGGCCCCGACGCCGCCGGGCGGGGTCGCGGTGCCGGCTCTGCCCTTGCCGGGCAGGGTCCGCGCTCCGGCCCCGGGCGCCCCGGCGTGTGCGGGGCCGGCCGGCTGCGGGGTCAAGCGCGCCGCGCAAAGGTTTCGTGGCCTTGGGAGGAGTTAGTAACCCTGTCCTTGTGCCAAACTTAAACGATCAAGCGCAACACGGCTTGGCAGAACTTAATGAAGCAGGGTGAGAAAGATTGCTGCAGACTCTCATTGGGCGGCTAGTTTTCAACTACCTGTATCTTCCTTCACAGAAAGGCCCAAATTACCAGATAATTATACTCAGGACACCTGGCAAAAACTTCATGAAGCGGTGGGAGCGATACAGAGTAGCATTTCTATTAAATACAACCTTGAAGAGCTCTACCAGGTAAGGCGCGTAGAGTTCTTTTCAGTTTAACAGAAGGAAAATTAACTGCTTTGGGACTTTCACAGAGCTACATATTTAACATAATGCATTTTGAGTTGTTAAAAGCTGATTATATTTTCTGAACTGTTCGCTCCATATTCTGTTTCTAATCAGTTTGCAGTTTTGTATAGCAGTTTGTTGGAGAGTTACCAGGATCTGGGCCCATGAAAAAGCAGTTTATGTTGGGAGAGACGGAAGGCTGTGCCCGGGCAGGGTTGAGATTTAAGTCTCGATGTCTCCAATACTGTGCCTACCCAAGATGCCGAAAACGGGATGTTACTCTCACTGGGTTATGCAGATACATATTTTATGATGATTTCTCCTTTTGTACATGCTTTCGTCTCTTGTGTATAGTAATGTTGAAATATTTGTTATTATTAGATAATAACAATTAGACTTCAGCATCAATACCCTTTGGGGAATTAAAAAGGAATCTTCGTTGAGCAGGCAATAAACTGTCAGTTTACCTGTGGTTCAGATTACTGTTACATTTTCATAACTATTGGGATCTTAATTTTTTTATTAAAATGGTGAAAAAATATTTCTGGAACATTTGGACTACTGGAGCAGGGGCTAGGGAGGGTAAAATAGAGAAATACTCATGAGCCATTTCTTCCTTTCTACTTTCTCAATTTATATATGGTTTAGTTCTATATTATTTTAAACGTATGTGCTTTGAGGTATTTCATGCTTTGAGATATTTCACTGAAGTGGTAATTTCTTACAGTGGTCATGTTTCAAAAAATTACTGATGCGCTAAGTTGTGCTACATAGATTGTTACGAGTTTTCTGTGGGTGCAGGTGTTTGATCTGCAGATGCGGCTCTCATTGCCAGATCAGGACTTAAGACATTATTATGCTCACCTAAAATTTTCTAAATGTTCAGCTGAGGTAGGTTTGATGTTGTCTGCAAAGTGCAGACTGTGAGAGAGGAGAAAGCCAGCAGTCCATATTGGGTCCATGCTCAAGAAAATCAGGATGAATTTGAGAGCTGATTATACTTGTCTCTGTGATTAGTTAGGATATATAATGTGTGGGTCTAAAATGGCTGATTATGTAAATGCATATTGACTTAATATAATTTATTCCCTTTAAATAGATAACGACTGTGATATATTCATCTATTAATACTTGCAGGTTTGCAGAGTTTGAATTACATAATACATTTTATGGTTTTAAGCTCAGCATTTGAAGAATCCTACTTTTTCATGCCTAGCTAAAAAAAAAAAAACCCACAGATGCTTTGAGCGTTACCTAACATGTTTTCAGAAGCTCAGAAATGAGATTAGAGTAATATGGGTATGAAATTGCCAGGGTACAGACTTGAGTTTTGGCAGAAGAGGAGGAGAGAGATTTCAGATAAACTATGAAGGGAGAACTGTACTTCTTGCTTTTTCTGTTTGCCTGCTTATTTGTAAAAACTGCACAAGGCCAGTCCAATAATCTGTAAGGCAGCAGTGCAAATCAGCAAGATTTCTACACAGTGGGTGGTGGCGGTCAGTGTGCCTATGCATACATAGGTACTTACTCTCCTGCCAAAGGAATAAAAGATGAAGTTTAGCATCCGTTGGAAACCTGATCTGTACTTACAGATTGTTTTAACTGCCTGTTGGTGAGCACCGAGTCATCCACAGGGGAGAATTTCTCTGTGTGCATCAGTTTTTACTATCAGGGCGCTTTTTTTTTTTTTTTTTTTTTTTGCGTCTTTATCTGACATTATGGGAGGAAGTGAGAGGCCTACTAGATCAGTGCGGTGAGCGGGCTGGTGTCCCAGCCTGCCTTTGAACTTTCTGATTTATTTATTTTTTTTGGCAGTGAGAGGCCTACTAGAGTTCAGTGCGGTGAGCGGGCTGGTGTACCAGCCTGCCTTTGAACTTTCTGATTTATTTATTTCATTTGGCACGGTGGCTGAGGAAAAACTGAAGAACAATGACAAGGCTTTGTGGGAAGCCCGAAGGATACTCCTTTCCAGGCATTAGAGGCAGCATGGGATCAGGCATGAAGGTGCTTGGCAGAGACATAGTCAGTGAGCAATGGGAGGGTGGCAGCCAATTTTTTGCGACTAAAATAGAAATGATGTCTGGGATTGATGGTAGATTGCACAGATTTTGATAGAAGTAGCTTATACTTGATGGGATAGAGAAAGTGGGGCAGTGCAAAGAATTGCCGAGTGAGGAGTGACTGATAAAAGTAATGGAAAAAGAAAATTCCCTTTGCAGCAAGGCCCTAAATAACCTGAAATGGGGCAGCACTGCCCTTCTGGAGGGCATAGAGCAGAACGGTGTAGTAGTGAAGGAAAAAAAGTGATGCGAGTCCTGACCAGACTTTTATTTCAGACTTTTATATTGTGGATGGATGGATAGGAAGGGCTATGTCATAGGAAACATAACAAACTATCTGCAAAATGATTATGTGTGAATACTGTTGCAGATGTCATTCTACTTATCTCTTTTAAGACCAGATGAAAAACATAACATAGGCACTGTGTGATAGTTGTGTGTGTTTGTTTGCTTGCTTTAATATTGTATCAAAATTGAGGAAGCCATAGTTAATGTGCATTTAAATAAAATGACATCAGGTAGGTTAGAATTACCCCATGGGGAGATCTCTGGGAAGCAGATTCACTTTGTGTTTTGGAAGTCAAACTATTCAGTATGTTAGAACCTATAGAGGAAATAATACAAGAAGTAGCAATAATTTGCATGCTAAATGCTAAAATAGAAGACTCTGCTCACAACAAGCTATCAAAAGGTTGATTTGAAACAGAACTTTTACTAGATTTGTGTAGGTGAAAAGTCTGAAAGTGTTGTCTTTCTCGTATCCTTGTAGATGTGATAATTACTGTAGCTTTTTTCCAGACTAATTGTGTGCAAGATGAATAAAAGTCAAAGCAAATTTCTTCAGAGAGGCAGCAAAAACTCCAAATGAAACAAAAGGTGAAGAAGGAGGAGGAAATGACTGGATCTCATGCCCCCCCATCAAAAAAAGCAGAAACAGCTAGTAGAGGCGTCACTGAGGTGATACAGCTGCAGTTTGAATTACGCTTTAAAAAGCACTGCTGCTCAAAGAAGCAGCCCCACTTTCCCCCTCACCTCTCTCTTGACCCATCCACTTGCTAGCACGTGTGTGTGTGTGGTCTTAAACTGAAACAGAGTGAAGAACATTTACTAATGCTTTGACAAAGAGTTACATGCTGGCATTGGGCAGCATAGCATTTCATATTACAAAGAAATAAGACACACCCAAAAAAGCTAAAATTTGGGGGGAAGTGAGTAAACACCAAGCACTGGGAAAATACTGAGACTTCGTCCAAGTTCCTTGATGCTGTCGGAAAATTCATCAACAAAATATGACACTATAAATCCTCGGGAGCAAAGGAAAACATTCTTGGGCCGGTTTTAGTTGTCCAGGTGAAATAGTGCTTTAAATCTTAGGCAATGTTCTCTGCAGTATCACCTCACAGCATAAAGGCAGTTGAGGTGAAGTTAAAGGAAGAGACAGCTGGATTTTTAGTTCTGAAAATCATGTCCGACTTCTTTGGATAATTTTGTATGAAGCACTGAATTGCCAAAAATACTTACTGTAAACTTTACAGTTCTCACAGAACATTTGGCTGCCTTCATTGTGATTCATTTCAAATGCTATGGTCTATTAATAAAATAATTTATTGAAATACAGCACAGAAGTTAAAATAAAGTGTGCCTGGAACAAAGTCTAAATATAGGCAGTGGTATCAAGCAAGGCTACGTTTTCTCTTTGGCATTCTCATTGAGTTTCTTGTGAGGAAAAAATGTTAGTGTAAGACAAACTAATTACTGAATAGCTGAACAGCAGTATGCTAGAGATGTGCAGAGCTGTCTCTGTAGTCTAGGTCAGCTGCTAACAACTCAATTTACATTAACGTAGTGACCACAAGAACGTTTGGTTTTGGGCAGAATCGTTAGCTATGGATAAATACTCAACTAAATCCCATGAGGTCCCAATAAATCAATTCAAGTCTTTATTTAATGATTAATGTGGGGGGGGTGTTGTTTTTCTTTATTTTTTCCCCTCAGTTTACATACCTTAGCACGAGTGTGTGAATCAGTGGAAATATTTGGAAAGAAATAAGTTAATAAAGTGACAGGAAACCAGCTGTATTCATTTACTGTTTAGAGAGAGTGGTTGAAATGTCTACCTTAAAGTTATTAAGAAATGAAAATACTTGATATTATTGTGTTCCCCCCAAGAAAGTGCATGTGTGCGTGTGCTGGAGGAGGCACAAAATGGACCTACAAGAAGAGTTCTGCTGCTGAGCAGTATTCATGGGGGGGGAATTCTTGTAATGTTTAACAGCACCTCTGAAATATGACCCAGATGGTGATGGTGGACCTTGTTTGTACATGAAATTTGACAGTATAAGAAGGGACCAAAATCAGAAAGGAATCATGAAGTCTTAATTTTTCTACATATTTTGGACAATTTCATTTTGATACTTTGTTTTTATGTATAGCTTGGACAGATAATGTTGATTTTTTTTTTTCTCTTTGTTGTTGGCCTTGATTACACAGGCACAAAAATTTGAGTTGTTTTTTTTTTTATCTCATTCACAATCTTTTTTGTTTTTAGGCTGTTGAAAATCTCTGTTCTTACAAAGTCTCTGCTACACTGTACAAACAGCTGCGACAAGTCTGTGAAGATCATGTGAAAGCACAAATCCTTCAATTTAGAGAATATCCTTTTCTTGTGCACAGAAATGGTTAGAATGGTTAGTTTAAATCATTATTTTTTAAACCAACACTTTGTAAAAATTACACCAGTAATTGCCAGTGTGTTAAAGAGGTTCTTTGTTGACCACTTACATATTTTCAAATCAGGCATAAGCAACTTTAGTCATCTGGATGAATAATTTTTGTGTGCAGATAAGTAGCATGCTAATAACAATTTACTTATCATTTTAATAGGAATGCGAATTTTACACCTAATCTAGAAAATTTCAGTAGCACTATGAGATTTAACAGCAGGTATGGATTTTTATAGCAGTTGAGTAGTGGAGATGCTTACAGCAGCAATGGTTTAAAAAAAAAAAAAGAAAAAAAATCACCGCAGTAGTTTTCAACAACAGTGTCTTCTGTAAAAGAATTCTCAAACATGAAGTATACCTGTTTGACCAGTAGTAACTACTGGTCAGCAGCAATGTGTCACGGAGGCATTCAGCGAGCCCTTTAGGTATCTCATGAGGTTCTTGGGAGAGAGCTTTAAGTTCAGGAGGTCACTTGGCTGTCTTGGGACGCACAGTAACCTGAAGTTTTGTGGTAAATTTCCCCATAGTTTTCTCAGGTTACGTTGCTGGGCTTTTCTTCTGGCTGAACTGGTCGCAGAAGTGCCTGTAGATCTTCTCTGGACACTTGGGTGTAGCCAGCCTTGTTTTCTGAATCCCATCGTGCTTTTCATGCTGAGACTGTTCTTTATGTGGTAGTTGTCTTTTGTGTAATAGCATAGGGGTTGCATTTGCTCAGGCAGTAGGATAAATAGAGTCTACGCCTACCTGGCTGTCCCCGTGTTCCTCGAGAGTGCCTTTGCAAACAGATGCTGGAGGGTGCCATACTGAACAGATACTACAGTACTTTGGGTGCTAGCAGTGTTTCCTCGGTTTCTGTATGTATTTTATTAGCAGAAAATGATAAGCTAAAACAGAAAGAAGCAAGGGACTAGGGCCTAGAAAGAACCTTCTTTCCAGGCGAATGCCTTGAATGTGCTTTGGATTGTGACTCTCAATTTCTCAGTTCACTGCATTCCCCAGGTAAGTGCCTACACTCATAAAAAAGATCAATTTTCCCCTCCCCCCCCCGTTATCTAGCTAAGTCACAACATGGTTTTTGGTTTGGTTTTTCTGAGTCCTAGTTAAGGAGTCTGGCTTCTACGTAGCACATAAGAAACATTGGTACGTAAATCAGCATTGTGAATTCACCTTTTATATGGCAGCTGATTTTTTCATTACATTTACTTCGATGCATTTAAAATCACATCTAACTAAAAAGTACATTAGTCAGTACAGTAGTCTCTTAAACATAACTGATCTCTAAGAACCAAATCTTATAGTCTGCTTTAAAGCAGTACAGTCAACCAATTTTTGCATCCCTGGCTTTTCAGACTTCAGATGATCTTCTAAAGAGATGTTTTAAAGCTGGTGTTTTAAAACTTTGCTTTCTCCCCACCCCTGACAGAACCGGTGGTTTGGAGAGTTGAGAATTTTATATTTTACAGGTATACCACTTTATATCCCAAGGGCATGAGATCAGATTAATCAGATTTGGCCAGAGGGAGTTAGAGATGATACTGTGCAGGAAAGGAAAGTAAAGCCACATTTGAGTTTACTCATATGATATATTAGAATTCTGTTATTCATAAATAACAGTTGGATCTGTTGTGTAATGAAGAAAACTATAGAGTTTACTTAAGGAGACCTGGAGATGTATATGAGAAGAGCGGTATTTGGATTTGTTGAGGATTATTTAGAACTGTAACTGCTTTTAAGAGATTAGGGTCACTCCTGTTGTGCACAGTGTGAACTCATTAAAAAAACAAAATAAACCTTTGTATCCCTCTCACCTCAGTTGGTGACAAGCTTGTTTTTGACACTGGTGGGATTTCTTGTTTAAATCTATACCAGAGTTATACGGTACAGCCACTAGATGATATTACTGAAGAGCAGTGAGTGTTATTCCTTGAAAACATAGGGAGGCCTTTTGGAGAACTGCCAGCCCCTCTGCTGGGCAGAAGCTCTGCAATTAACTGGTTTTCCCTGGGCAGTCCCAGTAACATCGGAATATCCATGGAGCAGCTTTGCTTAATGGCTGGCAAAGATCATAGAATCATAGAATGGTTTGGGGTGGAAGGGACCTTAAAAATCATCTAGTTCCACCCCCCCTGCCATGGGCAGGGACACTTTCCACTAGATAGGTTGCTCAAAGTCCCATCCAACCTGGCCTTGAACACTTCCAGGGATGGGGCATCCACCACCTCTCTGGGCAACCTGTTCCAGTGCCTCACCACCCTCATAGTGAAGAATTTCTTCCTTATATCTAATCTAAACCTACTCTCTTCAGTTTAAAGCCATTACCCTTTGTCCTATCACTACATGCCCTTGTAAAAGGTCCCTCTCCAGCTTTCTTGTAGGCCCCCTTCAGGTTCTGGAAGGCTGCTCTAAGGTCTCCCTGGAGCCTTCTTTTCTCCAGGCTGAACAACCCCAACTCTCTCAGCCTGTCTTCATAGAAGAGGTGCTCCAGCCCTCTGACTATCTTCGTGGCCCTCCTCTGGACTCACAACAGGTCCATGTCCTTCTTATGTTGGGGGCCCCAGAGCTGAACGCTGTACTCCAGGTGGGATCTCACAAGAGCGAAGTGGAGGGGGAGAATTGCCTTCCTCGACCTGCTGGTCACTCTTCTTTTGATGCAGCCAAGGATATGGTTGGCTTTCTGGGCTGCAAGCGCACATTGCCAGGTCATGTTGAGCTTCTCATCAACCAGCACCCCCAAGTTCTTCTCCTCAGGGCTGCTCTTAATCTGCCCTGCCTGTCTTTGTGCTTGGGCTTGCCCCAACCCATGGCCAGGACCTTGCACTTGACCTTGTTGAACTTCATGAGGTTTGCATGGGCACACCTCTCAAGCCTGTCCAGGTCCTTCTGGATGGCATCCCTTCCCTCCAGCGTGTCAACCGCACCACATAGCTTGGTTTCGTCGGCAAATTTGCTGAGGGTGCACTTAATCCCACTGTCCATGTCGCTGACAAAGATGTTAAACAGTGCCGGTCCCAATACCGACCCCTGAGGAATGCCACTCGTCACTGGAATCATCTCCAGAATCTGGCCTCAAAAGATACTGGCAAGCTAGTTTTCCTTAATAGGTGCTGTACAGATTCTCTGGATAGTCTCTTATTTTTAAAGAAGATAAATAAATGCTGGCAAGATCATTGCAGACAAATGGTAAGTTGAATGTTTGTTCAGAAAACGTATCCTTGAGGTGTGAAATCTGGCAAAAATGAGTTTGTCATGGTTTTAACTTGGGACTGCATTGCACCTCCTCCTCCAAGTTTCAGCATTGCTTTTCACTTTCCCCTTTGCTAGCTGGGGGTGGTTTTGTTGAAAACTTACGTTCTGCTGTGTTGACTGACTTTCATCAGTTTCATATGAAGTTGGAATATCACTCAGAAATATATTGTGACACCTGTTTTCTATGGGTGGAAAGAAAAACTAACCACGCTATGCTGAAATTGTTTGCTGTTGGTAATTTTAAGTAATTGGAGAATCCACAATCTTTGCTTTTAGGTAGCTCCAAGAGCTAGGTTAATTTGTGACTTTTTTTTTTTGCAAAGCGGGGATGATTTTCATGACTATAGGGCTAAGAAACAGGAAGATTAAAGAAGTGAAACTCTCTCTTTCTTTCTGCCCTTCTTCTTGTCCTCTACCTCCACAATGAATTATGTTACAGAAAAAAATCCTTTCTCAAAGACACTCTGTGTGAATTGTCCCTTTAATAATGCATCATTATAATTCTAAACCAGCATTTTACAATGAGTTTTCATCGCATTGTCACTTAGCGTTGCCTACAGATGCCCAAAATGGTGGAATTTCTATTTTCATTCCTCGAATCCACCCCTCTCCCCTCCCATGTGGGGGATGGGCAGAGGTATGTGATTTTTATCTGAAATAAAAATGGAAAGCATTATGGAAACTATTCAAAACAAATTCAACAGTCTGATGAAAATAGAAATGCAGTTTATTGCCTTGAAAATGTAATTAAACTGGACCTGTGTTTTTAAAAAAAGGCTTTTACTGTGAACTCTGTTCACTTTAATTACTTTTGAGTGGGTTTTTTTATTTTATTATTTTTTTCTCCTCAAAGCAACAACCTGTAGCAAGTGGCTTTCTTGTTCATGTGCTGAGTTAGCACCTGTGGTATTTAAGAAAAAAGAATCAGCCTCGCTGCTGTTTTACTTTAATATGATTGGCCAGAAACAGTGTCAGCTTGAGAATTGCTTCAGAAGCAGTGAAACCTTTTAGGGGAGGAGTAGGTGGGCAGCTGGGGATAGCAATCTCTGTAGCTGGCCTGGGGGTGAGTTAGTTACTGACATCCTGTTTTATGCTAAACTGAAAGCTGGGCAGCCTTTTTATGAGCAAAGTTAAAAATGGATTTTGAATGTGAAAGAGTAATAAGCTAAAAACCCACCTCCTTCTCCCACTTTTTTAATTAAAAAAAAGATAATATATTTTTATACCTTCTTTTTCCTGTTAGAATTAATGTATCCCTATTTTTCTCATGAATTTTGGCAGCTAACTTTTATTACGAAAAGATCTGTTGCACAGCTTATTACTGTCTCTGCTTAAAGCTTCTTTTTTTAAAAAGCAAAAACCATGGCAGCATGCTATTTCAGGGTGTTTACTGAATGTCTTGGTGGTACTGCTTGAATGGCTTATGTATCTCAGTAGCACTAAAACTCGTAACAGGCTAATAAAAGTGCTTAGTTAATGGTCATGAATTTGAAAACTGTCCCGGATGTACTTGGTAATACCGCTTAGTAATAGTATTAACATCAATAAACTACATACCAGTGGCTGTACAGGTCACCACAAAAGCTGAAAATACGTGCATCAGCAATTCAGGTGCATGACTACGTGATGTAGTTTTTCAGAATTTGCTTTATAATTTAAAATGCCACATGATGGTGAAGAGAAACATTTTCTTTATGTATTTTCAGATCATGATCAGAAGCATTTTCCTATTTTTGGATCGTACATATGTACTTCAGAATTCAATGCTTCCTTCTATATGGTAGGTATCCATGGAAGAATTACTCAAAGCTTTAGAGTTTGAACATGCTATTATATTTGTAAAGGTTGAAAATAAATTTTTCACATTATATTTGATCTGTGTAATAGGTCTCTAAAATTTTCTGTTAATTTATGGAAATACATGTGTCAGTGTATGCATGTGTCATTTCCTCCTTCCCCAGGAATATTCATTGTAAAGTGAAGGTAAAAAAAGAAAAAGGTCTGTGAACATATGCTTAAAAGTCAAGGCATATGTATAGCTGTAGTTGTCACGGCCTGGGTGAGGCTGGCTGTGTGGGGAACCTCCTTGGGCTGATGCTTCTGCACCTTAACCCTGGGCCAAGTGTTACTTTAGGTGCTCTTGGTTTTGACAAAATTCAGTGCTCAACTTCTTGCTCAGTTGTTTTTTAAATAAGTCAGATACACTGACAAGGTACAGATCATCTTTCCAGCACTGGCCTCTTGAGAGTCGAGATCAGTGGCTCAGCGTGTTGAGATGAAAGCCAGCTCCCCTAGATGCTGCTGTACTTTTGGCACACCACAGTCACGTCTTTGCGCATTCTGTTTTTCAGCATCCCTCCTGAGGGGCATTTTATATCATCGCCTGAGCAAACAAACCTAGGCTTTGCCAAAAATTTCTGGTATCGGTACTCCACCTAAAGCAAAAAAAGATGTAGATAAAGTACTGAAGTGAGAGAGTGCCTTTTCCCTGCCTGGCTGGCTTCTGTGCTCTCGGGAGTTCCTCAGGCTGTCTGAGAAACCTGGCATCCTTCTCCCACCCCTCACTTGTCCTGCAGACATCTTTCTTCCCGACCTCTGCAGTAGTTTTCCTCCAACTCTTTGTGTTAGGCTTCCTTTTACTGAATGTCATTGAAGGGATCTGTTCATACTTTGTGTCTTTCTTCCTCATACTGGGAAAATTTCTCTTACTGAAATCCTGATGCATGAGAGGACGGATATTGGAGATAACAAGTTTTACCTAAGATTCCTCTGTTTTCCTTGGCCAAGACAATGTTTAATACTTGGTTTTTTCATGGCATAGAGGCACCATTCCTCATCCTCTTGGAATAAAACAAGAATCTGATACAGGTGATCATAAGGTCCTAAGCATACAGAGAATTCATGCTTTTAAACAAAACTTGTAAATTACACATGGATTGACTGATCCAGGGAATCTTATGTTAAGGTCTATGTTCAGATTTTTTATTATTTTTATAACAGTAATTTTTTTAATAAGCAGAGAATGTTGTACAGTATATTATGTGAAATGTGGTCAGGCTGGTCACAGTTGTTAGCTGAAGTGAATGCATCTGGTAGCATGTGGCCTGGTATTATGATAATTCTTGTTATACTTTTCTTAGTGGACAGCACCAAAAGTATATACACACCATTAATATATTCTCTTTCTGTGTAATATATATACACGATATATATTTTATATGTATTTGTTTTTCTCAAACTGAGATACAGATTTTTGGAAAGAATCAAAAGTGTGATTTATTAATTTTCAATATTCACACAGGGATATGGGGCTAGAGTTATTTAGAAATCATGTCATTAGTGACAAGCAAGTTCAAAACAAGACTATTGATGGAATCCTCCTGCTGATTGAACGAGAACGGAATGGTGAAGCTGTGGACAGAAGTTTGCTGCGGAGCTTGTTGAGCATGCTCTCTGATCTGCAGGTGAGTACAGCAAACTTTACTAATAACACCTACGTTTAGAAACAGAGTTTGGACTCTTCTAATTTGTGTGTTGTACGGAAATAATTTTATTCTTTTAGTAAATGTGCTTCAAAATCTAGCTATTAGACTGATAAGGTTGCCTTTTCTTTACCCGATGCACAATCTTTCATTCTCTGTTTGTAAATGAGACCTCTTTGCCTGTTTTTCTTAGCTCACATAGTGGCCTACAGACTCTTAAATAATAGGTTTGCAAGTCTTTTAGTATGTGTAATATTTTGTCTGTCTTAATCACTGGTTTCCTAATCCTAGTGCTGGTTAAACATAGCAACCAAAAAAGACCACCTCCCTCACTGTAAAAAGGCTTTTTGGAGTCCAGATCCCGGGTCTGTACACAAAAAAATCACTGCATTGGCAAATTCTTAGCAGAGATGCCAAGGATAGAATGAGATGTAAAGTTAAGGCCAATGTTTCCAAATAGATAAGGTCAATCTGTAACTTACTGGAACTTTCTATTAGTGTAGATACTAAGTAACCAAATAGAATAAAAAATGTTGTGCTTCTGACTCTGGTGTATGTTGTTCTCTGCTCAACATTGCAGCTTTGTGTGATGTGCAATAAAACTTACGAGCTGTCTTTCATTCTTACAAACTGCTGAGGTTGCTCGTTCCCAAGTGGTGTACAGTGTTACGAAACTGGCTGAAGGCTTAAAAAAGAGTTTGGAGAGGAAGACTGCATAGAAGACTATTAAATAGTCCTTTTTGGTCAGGCAGTTTACCTGCTTTTCTGCCTTTCATGTTAACCCTTCTGACTTTCATCCATAACTGTCTCTAGTGTACCAGAAAAAATTAATTATTCTGTTCAAGAGAGAAGGCAAACTTCTGTCAATGATTTTTTCAGATCACACAACCTGAAGGTGCAGATCTGATTTGTGTGCTTTTTCCCACTTTTTTTTTCCCCCCATTGTTATTTGCCTTCTCTGACTGCATCAAATTCTTGTAGGTGTTGAGTTTTTAACATTTTTTAGCAATGTACTCTGCTGAAGGTAAACATTCCCCTTTACTGGATCCTTCTTACAGAATTGGATTTAGGTCTGCATTCTCCTTCATTGGCTCAAAAGTGTGGTTTTCTTTTTTTGCTGTGGAAACTAACCTAATCTAATCTGGTTTTTTGTAATACACGCCACTTCATTGAGATAGAGATGTGCTTATAATCCTGTAATTTTACTCCAGGATCTCTGCTTCTCCCTCTTTCAACAGAAACTAGCTTCTGGAGAAAGATTAATTAATAAAGCCAATCTTATATTTAATTTGAAAACAATTAAGCTCCTACTCATTCCTGATTTTTAGGCAATTGAGAACCAGCTGCTGAAAGTTGATTCCTGCTTGCATATATCCTCTTCTATAGCTGTTTCCTGTTGTAGAGCTTTACACATGTTTTATGCAGAAAATAGCTCTATATACTGTTATACTCATGTTTTTCCAGTTATCCTGAAGGCAAGGAAGGTAAGAAATGAAATCTAGTATTTGATCCTGTTGAACTTGGAGCTAGTGTAACAAGAAGACTGAAGCAGGGAGTTGATGTCTACTGTGAGTGATGCTGAATTAGTGAATTATTATGCTCTGAATGCTTGTCGAGCCAGAGGTTTCATATTTAAGTTTGCATTGGAAAAAAAATAAAACTCTTAAAAGTCCATAAGAAAAACCTGGTCAGAATGTAATAATGAGTTTTACAGTTCTGCTGTATTTTTTGGAAGAAGTATTTCCTTGTATTCTTCCACCATACTCAAGGAATCTTTCCTTTTTCTTTTCGCTAACTGTCCCACTGTTTACATGTTATTCCCTAGCTACCTTTTCCAGATTATTTAACTATTTTATATAGTTGTCTTTTCTAACTTATCTCCTTTCTAGACTAAACTGCTAATTGTTACGCAGAAATTTTTCGATGTCAGTGATTGTTGTTGGTGCCCTTTTTGGTTGCTCCTTCCCTGGAGGAAGAGAGGTCACCTTGTTTGGTTCAATTCATTTTTCTTACTTTTGGGCCACTGCGATAAACCTGACAGATCTGAACATGTGTCACTGAGCATATTATTATTTTCCTGATGGGAATTACCTGTTTTGTGCCAATATTTCACTAGTTGGAAGTATCTTCTTATTTTTTTTGCCACAGAAATATCAGTGGGAGTCTTGAGCTCAGGTGGATTGGATGTCATTGCTGTGCTTATGCTGGGTACTGGTGTTGGTCTGTGTACCTTAAACAGAAGCCTGTCAATTTAGACGATTTGAGTACTGATGACTGAAACACGCTATTGCTGCACCGGGAAGTCAGCTCTGATCTCAGTCTTTCTAAAACCAGGGGGCAAACAGAGAACTTCTGTGTTAATGTAATGTTACACTGGCACTTCTCATAAGTGTGTGTGTTCTTGAGTTTTTACTTGCCCTCTATGCCTGACAGCCGAAATGTGCTACCCTTACTGGCAGCTTAATGTAAATGACTAATTTCTTGAGCAGGTTTACAAGGAATCATTTGAACAGAGGTTTCTGGAAGAGACAAATTGCTTATATGCTGCAGAGGGCCAAAGATTAATGCAAGAAAGAGAGGTAGGTGCATGCTGTAGATGATTGCTTTTATGCTAGTTTTATGTGCTAGTGAGAACTTCTGGTAGTACTGATTGGTGTATTAATGCTCAATGAAATTCACTAGTGCCCAGGTACGCAAGCACACATTCACCATTTTTGATGGGGACCACAGTACTGTATCAAAGTATCCAGATTGCCTTGGTGTTTGAAATACGTAATTAAGGGTGGAGAAACCCAGTGACATTTTGTGTAGCTAAAGTCACGCTATCAGAAAGTCATTTCCACATAAAGCTTAAAGCTGTGCCACCAATATTATTTTTGCCCGAGAGCTGTGAAATATCTACTGGCATCATTCTGCTATGTGCTTAATACTTAAGTAAACCATTTACTTTTTTACTCTGTCGTTGCATTTACTTTGTTGTTTTGTTTCTTTTGCTTATTAGTTAAATAGACGTAAGGCATTTTTGTTTTCTGTCCTCTTGAGATAAAATTATGCTCTGCAGTGGGCAGCCTGCAAATGTGGTTATCTCTGAAAACGTATATCAAAAGCCGAGTTTCGTGGTGGTCTAAAATACAGAAGACTACCTTTATTAATTCCATTTTAACATTGAGTCACTACAGGCATTTTGAAAACTCCTGTTTACATTGCACAGAGGTGAACCCTTGTGTCTAATCTGCTCCATTCACCTCATTGCCTCGCGTTCCACTGGGACCCGCGGTGAAATGCTTCGACACAGATTTTGAGACCAAGAGTCTTACTGCTTTTACACGCCTAGTGGAAAACTGTGGAAAAACACAAAAGGAGTAACGCCCTAACTTATACAGTGTATACATGCACATATTTATGCATGTGCACATAATGCGTACACATATATGCATATACATGCATATGTGTATGTGTGTATGCGCATACACATAACTGTTTTGATCATTTGAAGCCTGAGTTTCATACCTGTGTTGTAATATGTGCTAAATGTGTTAAGTCTCCATAGGGACAGATATTCCACTGGACAAACTGCCATTGAAATAATAGAACTATATGGTTCACACCAACTGAAAATCTGCTCCGTGATATTTTAAGGGCTAGCTTAGCTCAGAAGGGTTTTGAGAAAAAATTAACTTCCTCTGAAAAATTCTCAGATTTCTGTTTTTCTCTTCCTTTCTGTCAGGTGCAGTTATAATACTTTTAAGATAAAATAACATTGTTTAATAAAAATATCGATTATGTAGTACATAACATTCTGGTGGAATAGTCCTTTCCAATTTGTATTCTCTTTAAATTTATAATTTAAAATAATTGTCATGAAACGAGATTATCTGCCTTTCGTACTTTTGCAGTTAAACTTGACGTTCTCTTGTCTCGCTAGGTCCCAGAATATCTTCACCATGTTAATAAACGTTTGGAAGAAGAAGGAGACAGAGTAATAACATATTTAGACCACAGCACACAGTGAGTACAAATTTTGTCATTCTTAGAGTAAGTCAAGCATCCATCATAAAACAGTGTGATTATCCGCGGTTGTAGAGAGACAGAGATTATTTCTGCATTCTCTTACAGATACTGTCTTGTTGACAGTGCTTGTGATACGGTTTGGTTTTTTTAAGACTTTATTTTTATCAGAACTGATTTCTTTAACATCAAAATATACTTTGAGTAAGAGGGGAGAAATTTGTCCAGAAAGATTCATCAGTGTGTACTGAAGTTAACAAAATATTACATAAGAACTTAAACTTGCATTATCAAAGTAGCAGCTGATTTTAGCCACTCATGTACTGATAACAAAATTAACCACAAATCCTTTGAGGGAAAGAAAGACTCATTAGGCAAAAAAGAAAAGAAAAGGTTAAATTACGGCACAGGATAGAGGACATGAACATCACTCATGAGCAGTCCAGGATGTGAACTTACAGTAGATCAGCTTTGGTTCAACTGCTGCCAATGTATTGTGGAAGGTAGCTTGTCCTTTTTTCACTCAGGTGTTGAGTAATAATGTGCGTTTTGCTGGGGTAAGAATGTGCATTCAGGAAGTACTGCAGAGTCACTGACATGCTATAAACCCATATATAATTTGTCCTGCAGTAAGCTGTTGCTTTTTTTTTTTTTTTTTTTTTTTTAAGAAAGAACATAACAGTTAATAAAGAACATAACATTTTATTTTATTTTTTGGTTTTCTGGATGATGTATTGGCATTTCATTGAGTGTTAAAAGGATAACTGAATAAAAATTATCTTTTTAACTTATTATTTTCTTCAGACATCCTTTATATATACTCACACACATGTTCATTGCGTGTCATGGTACATATTTGAACTTGAATCTTCTTCCTGTAAATGCTGATTGCAGTGTGACTAGCTTTTTCTGGCAAAATCAGTCACATTAAAATATATGGAACTATTTCTATGTATAAAGTTAAAGCATATATATATTTATTTACTGATTAAGTTAAAAAACAGGTTGATATCATTATGTTTTCAGTCTAGATATACATCAAGTCCTTGCTTTGAATCTCATCCTTAGTTAAAGGCTTAGAAACCTACTTTTAGAAGGCTTCGCACTAATTTCCTTTCTTTGCATTAAGAAACAGCAGTTCTTAAAATTAGTGCCCTTGAGTTGTCCTCAGGTCATACTGTCTTTCCGGGTGTGCATGAAAAGAGCAGAAAGGACGTTAAATTTAGTTACTGGGTTTGATCTTGAGATGGAAATGATACTTCCAGGACAAAACGGTCATGGGAAACACCATTCAAAATACTTCAAACCAGATTTATGCGACATGTGGAGAGTGTGTTTTTGCAGCCCATAGAGGGATTTATTTGGCCCATCAGTACATGTCTCTTTCTGGACAGCTGACCAGAATAAGCATGTCTCCTGGTCAGTCAGTAGATGACTGAGGTAGATGACTTTGAGGCCGTACAGAAGGTACCTTCAGGCTCATTCATCAGCTAGCAGTCAAGATAAATACTCATTCTGTCTGTCTGCTTGTTAGGAAATAGTGCTCTGCCTTTCAGTCTCAAGCAGACAAATTGTTCTTACTTCCCCTGCAGGCAGAATAGGTCTTCTGGGGCAAAGGATGGTATTTTATACAACCTTGACTACTACTGCTGTTGTAGACAATCAGCAGCTGTAGATAGCAGTAGTTGGAAATTTCAGGGAATGTGGAAGAGACCATAAAAATGGCCGTATGTGTTAAGACCAAGGGTCTGTCTAACTGGTATTTCATATTCGTTTATGACCACTGAAGGGAAAGAATAGAGTAAGCGTATGTGATGGCCTGATGCTCTCCTAGTGTCTGCCTGATTTCAGCTCAGGGTTATTTTCTCAACCTGATGTGGTTTGTCTGTTTGGATCCCTTTCAAACACTTGCACTATCTCACTGGGATTCACATAAGCTTTTCCATCTGTGCCAGCCTTTGGCAAAGCATTCCACCGGTGCACTAGCCATCACATGATAAATTGCCTGCTTTTGTTTAAGTCTGGCTCCCAGTACCATCACTGATGACCCCAGTTCTTGTATTGGAAGGGAAAGTGATCAGTCAGTTCCCTTCCGCCTTTTCCCTGCCTGTCAATGCACTGTATCCCTGCTAAGTCATCTCCTTCCCAGAAAGAAGAGTCCTAACACATGCAGTTGTTTCTCTTGTAGCTGCTGCAGCATACTTTGATCATCTCTGTTCCCGTCTCTGAACCTTTCCAAACGCTAATTTAATCCTTTTAAGATGAAGGGACTAAAACTGTGTATTGTATGGAAGGTCAGGCAAATCATTGGTGGGGTGTTTCAGGAAAGGTGGCGTTTTAGCAAAGGTAGGGACATAAAGTAGATGCTGCTACATAAAAGGCTTCCATCAGTCCAAGTTGAGCACCTCTCTTCTAGAAAATCTAAATTAAGGCTCTGAGAACCAGTTTTATAAAACTTAACTTAGAAAGAAATGGTTGGTCTTTTGTTGTCATATTGTAAGCAGCGGTAGAAGTTTAAACATTGAAATTAATTATTCCTTTGTACTTCAGGCATTTCTTTCTTCTTTTAGGCCATAAAAGATGTAAAGGAAAACTTGCCATTATTTTTCAGTCCTGTCTAAAGTGAATGTATCAAAAAGAAATTTCATTAATAGTAAAAAGTAGGGAAAATTCAAGGATAATTTTAAAATGTTTTGCAAATTTGAGTCTTGTGGTTCTAGCTCAATTTATGCTTATGTAGGTGCATAACACAATTAGGTGAAAAGTTTGAGTTTTGAACATCACCAGCGTGTATTGTCTTTTGGAGTTCAAACCCTTGGAGGTTTTTGTTTTGTTGGTTGGTTTGTTTGCTTGTTTGTTTCCAAGAAAATGTCAATTTGACTTTTTTCCAGAAATGTTTTTGTATTGATTTTTGGTATCTAAGCTTCTCTCTTCTACAGGATAAGAACTTGCTTTTTAGTATTCAAACCTGAATTTCTTTTTTAATTGCATACATGGTTTATTGTTTTCTTTCTTGACGTATATCACATGTGACATTTTTGTCCTAAATTGTAGCTTCTATTTGAAATTGAAAATTGTTGATTTTTTTTTTTTTTGTATTATAATGTAAGTTATTCACAAATACACTGTAACAGGAGGTAATTCCCTTATACTCTAATACTTCTAATATACTTTTCTTGCCTTACTGAGGAAACCACTGATTGCTTGTGTGGAGAAGCAGCTACTAGGAGAACACTTAAAAGCTATTTTGCAAAAAGGTATTTTTTTTAAATTAATGGAATCTCTGAACAGCGACAGATTCTCATACTCTGCAATAATGATAAACTCCGCAGCTTTTATTTAAGGAGGTATACTAGCCATGGGAAAAACTTCCACAGATACAGAAAGCTGACCCTATGACTGTTACACCCACTGTGACAAGTAAATTGTATATGTGGAAACAAATATCTAAAATATAATTCCGTATTTGTAAAGGTTGCTAAACCTCCTAAATCCCCTTTGACTTGCAGCAGTGGGCTTAGGAATTAAACCTTTGGAACTGCTTATTTCCTAGAATTACATAAACTTCTAAATGAGAGCTGCAGTTACTGTCATAGCTTCTTTTATGGGATAATCACCCAGCTCAAGTGCAATAGCTTCACATATTCTTGTGATTGTATAGTTCAAGAATCGTGAGTTATTGGAACTGACAACATTACAAGGCAATGAACTTTCATATGCTTTTGTCTGTGTTTTACCTTTTGTATGGCAATTTCAGATAAGAGCTGCGGTCTCCTTAGGAAGTCCTTGTTCAGACATTAGTGTCTTCAAATCACCGTTTCTTTGTACCTCTTAACTTTTAATCTCTCCTTTTTCACTAAATTTCTGGGCTTGGTCAGTATCCCCTGATCTTTTAATACTTTAAATGATCCTTTCCTTTTCCTGCAGTAGCCATATTTTAGGTTTTAGATCTTCTAGCAAATTGTCCGTACATCTTTGTTTCCTTTACTGCTGCAAAACAGATGTCCCTAGTAGTCTGGTATCTTCGAGCTCCATCACGTCCATATTTGTTAATACTTTCAGGTTGTTACACATAGCCCTTTCACTTCTTGCTTCGTCCCCTTTAAAGATAGACATATGCTCACAGTTTTCTCTGAACTACTCTGGGAATAGGTTATTTCACTGTTTTCAATACATTTATAAAAATAAGCGTGGTCACTCCATCTTAGCTTATCATAAACAGAAGGTAGGAATAATTACATTTTTGTTGATATACTGTGTGTGGTCTTGTTTTAACCTGAACTTTTTCTTGGTTTATGATGTATATGTACCATTTATGTAAATATGGAGAGATTTGTATGTTTTTCTAGTTACTACGTTTTAGGACTGTAGTATTGTTGGATCAGCTTTTGCATTCTATGTCTGCACTTTAAAAAAAAAAAAAGGGAAAAAAGAAAAAGTAAAAAGAAAAAAAAAGTAAGTCTAACATCACTTGAGTTGCATAACTTTCTGCATTCATCTGATCCAGGGCACACTGTAATTTGCTTATATCATCCTAGTATTCCATGCAAGTAGAAGAAGATACTGCCTTTTGTAGGTTTTGTTCCTTAGGAGAAGGCACGTGATGTAGTCAGTTTGATGGTGGGGGGGGGAAGAAGCAAATGCAGGGAAGCTTACAAATGCAGGGTATGTATAAGAAACTTTTTTCTTGTATTATTACAACTGCCATTGACTATATATTGGTGGGTTTTTTCATGGTGAATATAATAAATTTTTCCAAGGCTGTGGCAGTGCTTTCTGGAAGTTGTGTGAAGCCTTGTCTCAAAGGACTTTCCTATATGTCTTTTTCATTTGTCAAGTATATGAGAAAATAATTATTTCAGTTGCACAGCTCATATGCCAGAGGAAGAGGGAAGGTTAAACTTTATAATCTAGGTTATAACAAAGCAATTAGTGTATTGGTATCTTTAAATGAATAGGAGGTGGTGCTTGGATGTGATGGAATTGGCATTTCTTAATTCCCTATTCAGTGCCAAAAGAACACCAGTCACTTGTATTCAAGACTTTGTAATACGTCATCTTACATACATTTAAAATATGTCCATTCTTCTGATATCTCAAAAGTTTAGGCATATCTCAAAGTTTAGGAAATCTCAAAATACCATGCAAAAGTTTACCTGACATCATTCTTGAACATTGGTTGCCTTTCTGAACATGTAAGTTAAAAAATACATTGGAAGTATTTTTAAGATGAAGAATATAGTAGAAATGGGATAATTCAGTAGTGATTTAAAATCCTTTGTTATCTAATACCATTTAAAAATTGGGATTAATGAAGTATATTTTGTGAAGTAGGACAGCTGTACAGTGTCAACTACACTGATGATATGAATTGTCAACCTGTGTAAAATCAAGCTTTCTGGATTTTAAAAAAATCCCATAAATCTTTGATGCTACCCTCCTGTATTACTGAAGCCTCTGTCACCAACACCAGACAATGTATCTCTGATTACACTGGGACTATGTTCATCTGATTCTCAAATGTAAAAATGTGTCTGTAGTTGTTATGCTTCATGTTTTGCCTTGAGCTTTGCTTCTCCATTCGTTAGTCCAAGGCCTAGTCTCTTGTAGGGTGAATTGATAAAGGCAAAAGTTGCTTGGAAGGAATTTGTAGTCTTGTGTTATTCCATCCGTATGAGCACAGACAATTCATAGCACGTTCTTAATCTAAAAAGATGGCTCACCACACTCCACAGAAAAAATCTTGCGAAGTATTTATCTTTACTTTAAATTTGAGGCAGTTTACTTAGCTTACTGTTTTCTGACATTCTTTAGAGGTTCTGTGATATCTCTTGATAAAACTGTACCCTTCAAATCAAGCACTGTTCATAAACGTTCTGCAAAAGGCTTACAGTCAACACCTTGTTGGGAAAGTACTTCAGTTGAAATGATTTTAAAATACTATACCATAAATCATTTCAGCCAGTTTAAGCAAGGGGACATGTTAACCCTGAGCATATCACTTGCTTTCAGAAATTTAGTCTTAAAAAGTTCATACTTTTTAAGTGCACTGGAGGGTCTTGCCTTTTGATGTATTTCATAGAGATTTTCTAGTATCTTTCTAACTGTATTTATTCAGCTGTGTTCAAATTTGCTCTTTCTTCTAATTTTATTTTTTTTAGGACTTGATAACCTGCTCGATGAAAATAGAATATCAGATTTGACCCAGACATACCAGCTGTTCAGCCGGGTAAAAGGTGGGCAGCAGATCCTTTTGCAACATTGGAGTGAATACATCAAGGTATTTCAAAGATCTCTTATTAATGTCAAAATTTATGCTGTTAGATATTTCTTGTATCAAACCTAAAAATAATACCATCAAAATTCTGTTTTAAGCAAATACAGGGAGAGATGTTAATGCTTCCACCCTGATAACAGTCACATGATGAGAAACAGCAACACCTAAGTTTTGGGTTTAAATTTCTCCTCAGAAATTGCTTTCCTTGTGGGTTTGAAGGTTATACAAGAAGTTATTTTGGTTTGCTTGCTTTTAAATAGAGCCACATGCACATGTGTTTAGAGTATGCTGGATTGTACTACATGTTGTGTTTTGCTACAAATACACTCAACTATTTACATATCTGCAAAATCAGTGGAACATCAGAATGTAGCTATTCTACTGCAGGCTAGCAGTGCTACATGTAACCAACCTACAGCAATGCTGATGAATGTTTAAGCTATTTTGAACGGAATACTCCCCTTGAAAATAGGTCATCAAAGTCGTATTTAGATGCTTCAGGTTTGTTTTGCTAGGTGCAATATGCAGGTAGTATGCTGCCCCAGAGAACTTGCACTCTAGCGCTCTTGCAAGATGAAAGCAGGAAAGCTTTATAGAAGATATTTCTCTCTGGAGTTGATAATTCCCAATGTGGTAGTTCTCTCCTGAATTGCCCAGGTGTTCACCAACCTTCAGGACTAAGTGCACAACATCAGTTTGTTTCAGAGGTGCCTTTCCCACACACCCGTGTCGTGAGTTCTGCATGGCGCACCAGTGCCCAGCCCACGCGTGTGGGACATAGTCTCCCCTCTGCCCCCAGAACCGAGATGGAGTTTGCTCCACAGGGTGTTGTCCCGTGTCCCCATATGCATGCAGTCTGTGGATCCACAGGCAGCTGGGCCAACTGAACAGCTTGCCGTGGCCAAGAAGGAGTATGTTTCTTCCTTGCTCCCAGATCACGCTCCTGACTTAATCCTTGTGCTGCCTGCCACTCCATACACTCTTTTGTGATCTGTTTTAGCACATTACCTGGGCAAGGTCAGTTTTATGCCAGGTTTAGTGAGCTAAAGAGGCTCACAGAAAAGTCCTGGTGCTGGCCCAAGGAACAAAGCAGGACTTTGGGACAGGTAGGAAAATAAGGGAAGGAGGACCAGAACCTCCCCTTTCACAGCAGCAAGTTGTTAAGTTGGCTTATCGTACCTTATGTCTCGCAGAATCAGACCTTTAATGGCTTTTCTTACAGACTCAAAAAAACTGGAAACCATTTTCTGTAGTGTCAGTGAATCTCCTCCTTTCAAACATTCTGTACGACAGAACGCAGTAAAGCGAGGTTTCAAGAACTTAACTTTTATCTTGTGAGCCAACGTAAGAAAAAGCACAGAGAGCATGCCACTTCACACTGGAGTGAAGGTCTGTGCTCTACTGTAGTCACTTTGTTATGATTTCAGAGGTGCCACTTAGCTTTCTGTATCTCGGTTTGCCATTTGCAGAATGGGGGAATGCCCTGCAATTTATGAACGTAACTGGTAGAGACTGTGAGATGTCCAAATGCTGTGTTAATGAAGGGGAAATTGTGCTAAGTGTGGATATGTGGTGGACTAGATGATCTTCAGAGGTCCCTTCCAACCCAAACCATTCTGTGATTCTGTGATATACATATTGAATCTAAGGACCTTGGGCAGCCTTGTGTTTGTCTTGCTTCACTCTGAAATGTTACTTGAGAAAGATCACAGTGGATAATTGGATATTGAAGTGGAAATTCTGAGGTTTGGGGAGGATTTCCTTCTCTCTCTTTGACTGGTGGTGTGGCTAACATACTTTAGTTGATGAAAATGCACTGATTGAATACTGCTCTGCTGTTACTGTGCAGATGTTCCTCTTTCTCACCTTGGAAAACTGGTCATTCTGTCTAGGGCGCTGATCAGTGTTACTAAAGCAATAGTAAATTGTCCGATAGGTTAAAATCCTCCCTTACAGGATATTTTGGTTCACGAGACAAATGGTATTGTATCTCTAAGATAATAAATCTAGGAACAAGAAAAGCAAGTCAAGTCTGTGGCTGCTTCTTGCGGATGGGAAGGTTTTGTTTTATAGCAAGTCAGCTAGGTTTTTTGCTTTTAAACCCTTGCTGAAAGAGAAGTCTTGGAGCGATGAGCAGCGGTTGAATTTTTGCCACCTGTTCCATCAATAGAGCTCTCTAGTGGATTTAAGAAAAACAGTGCAAAGTTTCCCGTTACGCTTAACATTTTTGAGGCAGTTTCCACATAATTTCTCTTACATGAATCATGTAGTTCTGTATCTAACTGTAAACTTGCGCATCATACAGTCATGTCTACTGTGGATTTATTTATTTGTTTGCTTGTTTTAGCTTTTGTCTTATATATAAATAAACTTTAAATCAAACACTAACGTTTGAAATCCATTAATGTGTGTCTGGGTTTTTATTTTAAATTTCAATACATCTCATTTTTTGAAGTCGTATGAGTAGCTCTGTAAAAAAAATCATTATTTCTAATGATAAATTTTATAAGGGTGAATGTGTCTGTTGGGGGAGATAGGTAGCGCTCTAAAGTATTTTATTATCAAAAGTGTTTGTTTTACAGAACTTTGGGACAACAATAGTGGTTAATCCTGAAAAGGACAAGGATATGGTGCAAGAGCTACTAGATTTTAAGGATAAAGTGGACCATATCATAGAAGTGTGCTTTCAGAAAAATGAAAAATTTATAAACTTGATGAAGGAGTCCTTTGAAACATTTATCAACAAGAGACCAAATAAGCCTGCAGAATTGATAGGTACACAAATATTTTTCTGTAAAATATTTCAAAAATCTGTAGAAAGCATGATAAGATAATGCTGCTGAGTGTGCTAGTGCAATAGTGATGCAGTACGCATTCTGCTTTAGGAGACTTGTTTTTGGGATACGAGGCAAAAGTTAACCTGGGAGCGCTGCGGGTTCGAAAAGCTTGGGTGTGCTGTTAGGCGTGCACGCAGCGTCCTGAGGGAGCATGCCGACTTCTGCTGTCCCTGCGCTCTGCTTCCTGCACGGTGCCTGGTGCTAACAACTGCTCAGAGAGCGTAACGCTGGTGCTACGAGTGGAGTATGTGGTTAGCGGGGAGAGTAGCTGTGGCAGAAAAAAGGGAGCTGTTTTTAATTGTGGTGGTAGTAGAGTTCTTTGGACGTTATGGATCCCTCAGAAAGGACTAAGTAGAGCCCGTCTATCTGCCTTGAAGGCTGAAGTTGGGAGAACAATTTTAAAGCCTTCAGATACAAGGAGTTTTAACAGAGAAAAAAATTCATTACCTTGAAGGGGGAACTGGTGCTCATTAAGGGGAAAAATAATAAAAACATCTTAAAGATGCTATTATTGGGTTTATCCCTGATCTGGCAAAAGCTGTTCTGACTGTTTTGCCTGCAGCAAAACTGGAGCTGTGGCATTTTACACCGGGAGGGGATCCCACTCCTTGGTTGTTTGTTTCCTCTGTACTTTCTTTTGCCTTTATTCAGCTTATTTTGTGGCTTCCTTCTAAAACCAGCTTTATGTAGGACAAATTGCACAACCTAGTGATACAGGTTAAAGCCATGATACGGGCTGCTGTCGTTTGTGGATTGTGGTGTTTCAGCTCCCGCAAAGGTTTCCTTCTTACGCAGAAGGTTGTACAAGGATACTAATGTGGCTTAATAAATACTTAGCTAAACTCATGGCTTAACCGTATTTCTGGCATTCTGAAGCTACTAACTTGAAAGCATTGCTTCTGTTTAAATTTTGGTATGCTCCTACCAAGGAGCATGAGGGACATGGTAAAGGTCTACAAAAATATAGTCCTCTTTGTGTTGTTTGTTTCTGTTTCTCATAAAATACATTCATATACATTGTACGCTTCCAAAACATTGTCTTTCAACAAGTCATGTGCTTGCTATGACTATGACACAAAATGTGGGAATTTCTAATGCATTAATTTTAACGATTATATTGTATTCTTTTTTTTTTTTTTTCTTGGACGGTTCCTTTTTGTGATATTTTTCCATTATGGCAGTAGTACAGTAGGGCTCCATCATTCCACTGAGCATAGGGATGGGAAAAGGGAAAACAGAAAATTTAACACTTATCCTATATTTTAACATATAGTAATGTTTAACATATAGTAATATTTAACATACAGTAATATTTCAAGTGGTAAAAGCTTAAGTTAGTTATTTTAGATAATTTTTTTTAAAGCTGTTAAACTGTTTTATTTATTTGTAGCAAAATATGTGGATTCCAAGTTAAGAGCTGGTAATAAAGAAGCAACAGATGAAGAGCTGGAAAGAATCCTTGACAAAATCATGATCATATTTAGATTCATTCATGGTAAGAAATATCGGTTCACAGTTGATGCACTTAAAACTGTTTTCCTTGCTACTAGCAGAACTGCATTTCCCTGCCCACCTCAATATGTCATAGGTGCAAAGTACATGAAAACCCAGCAACTAATGACTTGTCTCTTCTCATCGTGGCTGAGAATGAACGCAGAGGAGGGCTCAGAATGGTGGGAGAAAATGTTCCTGCTGTGGTTTATTGCCTTTGAAATGCACTTCCCTAATGTATGTCCCTATCTGAGCAAAACCCTTGAATGTGTTAGGAGAATTTTTTTTTTTGCTAGGTAGGATATCTGGAAAAAAAATGTGTTGAGTCCAGTAGAGATGCATGGTCACTGTTTTGAGGGAAGTGGGACATGTATGCTGGGCTGGGGTGGAATAAGCAGGAACTACCCAATTAGTTTGTTCTGAGATCTGTGGGGTTCTTTCCTCGTAAAATCCAAAACAAGTACAATATCATGGGAAAGCAGACAAGAAACCAGTCATAAAGTAGTATCACTTGCATTGTGATTTTTGTCAAGCGCAAAGGATATCGGATGGAGATGGTGAATGAAAACAGTATCACTGGCAACTTGTCAGCCTAAGAGATTAATTTCTGTTAATCTGAAACTTTGACCAACTCTTTTTCTCTTAATATTTTTTGTAGCACTGAGCTAAAAGTGCAAATTTATTTTGAGCTATCTAGTGCGTAAGAGTCCTTTTAAGAGCAGATGATAATTAGTAGTTAGGTTCTGGGCACTGGACTTTTCGATAGTAATCTTGATGCTGTTTCATGAAACAGCACTTTACCAGAGGGCAGGATGGAGAAGGAAGGGTATCAGAGGAATCGCTACATTGGAAGGTGTTTGCAAGGAATCAGGAGGAGCCGCTGTAGGCAGTGCAAATAGTGCCTTGAGTTACAGTGAATTTCTTCCTCTTAAAAGTGAAACAACTTGCTGCTATCTTTGCACTATCAATAGAAAAGATTTGCTGCAGCTCTGGTTTAAGGTGTGAAAGTTTGTGGGTGTCTGTGTGACTTCTTTATTTCAAAAGGCTATTGGCAAACCAAGTGAGAAGACTTCTCTCAATTTGTCTTCACTTTAGGCTTTTAAAGATTATTTCTTTAATACATAGGAACCCTTTTTCTTTTTTTAATTTTAATAAATCGGACCACCGGAGGGAGAATGTTCTTCTGGACCCCAGAATAATTTAATGTGGTTTGTAGCTCATCCAATGGGAAATACAAGGCAGCCCATATTCCTGCGAAAAAAAAGAAGGAACTAAAAATTGTGTTAAGTATGTTAAGAAAATAATTAAAATATAAAAAGAACAAGTTGTCTACATGTTTTTCTTCGCTGTTGCGCAGTGAATATTGTTCTGCTGATGAACATGTCAGGAGAAAGGTTTGTGTCACAAACCTGAAGTGCAAATGATGCAAATAGAATGTATGATTTCAGTTGTATTTTATTTTTGTTTCAATTTCCATACAGGTAAAGATGTGTTTGAGGCGTTTTATAAGAAAGACTTGGCCAAAAGACTGCTGGTTGGGAAAAGTGCATCAGTAGATGCTGAGAAGTCCATGTTGTCAAAGCTTAAACATGGTAGGCGCCTTCAGATGTGTTAAATTTTTATTACTTCTTGGCACATAAATTGGAATCCTTATTTTCTCGTGCTTTAAGAAGTGACAAGCCAGATTTTAAGTAATAGCTGAGCATATCGCAGCTTTCATTGTGCTCAAGAGAGAACTATTGGGCTGACCTCTTAGATATCTGACTGTTTCATTTAATGTACCTAGAGAGGACCAAAATCCTTAAAACATGTTCCTGGTTGTGGGTGCTCTGGACCCTGGCAAATCTGGCTCAACTGTCTCAGGTTAAACCCTTATTGCTTCTTCCGTGCTGCTTTGTAATCGTGGGATCTTTGCTTTAATTCGTGTGACAGAATGTGGCGCTGCTTTTACCAGCAAACTGGAGGGCATGTTCAAGGACATGGAACTGTCAAAAGATGTCATGGTTCAGTTTAAGCAGGTACATTTAGCTTGTGTTCATGTGCTAAATTTTCAGTAGCGATGGGGAAGCACTGAATGGTGTTATACCTTGGATTAAGCGAAAATAAAACCAAACAGCATTTGAGCAGGTCCTGGTCATAGTAACAGACTCTACTTATAGCTCTATTTATAGAACAGAATTTATTTATTGTATATCTATTCAGAGATAGTCTTATTTTACAGTTTATTTGTTTATTTGTAAATTACAGTCTAAATACCACATAGTAATTTAGCTGTCTAACATACTTTAAAGTCCATATCCCTTCATTCTGTAAACTGTTGCTGCTCTGATGAATTCTTTGTGAATGACTCACACCAGAGGAACCCCCTGAAGGTTGCTAAGTGCACAGAAACCATGTATGTCTCAACCCCAAAGCTTCCAGCCTGTTGGTGACCGAGGGAATGCTTGGAGGAAATACTGTACATGCTCACCCTGTTGTTGCACTTCTCCCTGGGTACCTGCTTTGGGGCCTTACTGGAGACAGGATACTGGGGTAGAGATCTGATCCAGGACACCTGCTCCTGTAAATAAATACTCTAGGGACTTCTCTGTCCCAGACTTTGCAGCCTGGCTTGACTGATGCTGTGCTCAAACTGTAAGAAAATGCATTGTCTAACAGACGTGTGGAAGTCCCAGAGGATCCTTTTGGTCTTACAGTTCTTGCCCAGGCTTCTGATCGAGAGCCTTTCTTTTGCTTTATTTGCGCGTGATTGAAGTTCCTTTGACCTTAATACCCTGTAAAGACGGTGGTCTAGGATACTTCAAGGCATGTCGTACTTTTTACTTCCAACCACTTGCCGTGTTTTGAAACTGGGGACGGGAGCAGTAAAGTAATGAAATTCAAAACCATGGTAGAGCATGTCTAACCAAGGATGTGGCCTGTAGAAATTTTTCATTATTCTACCAACTTTAAATTTCTAATTTAAGTATATATATTTTCTAATTTAGCATGCAACTTTATACTTGAACGATTTTTTTGTCTCTTGTATTTTAGTATATGCAGAACCAAAGTGACCCAGGAAATATAGACCTGACAGTAAATATTTTAACTATGGGATATTGGCCAACTTACACACCAATGGAAGTCCACTTAAATTCAGAGGTTAGTGTTTGAATTCTCCTTCTAAATGCACTTTACGGAGTGGAATCATAATCAGTATCATAGGGTGAACTAATGCCTTCATTTAATGTTTTTTCTGCTAGATATTTAAGGGCTTTAACTTAGTATTTTTTTTC
>NW_008795029.1:3187466-3200114 GCF_000699145.1 Aptenodytes forsteri
TACCTAGCAACAACTAAAACATCGGTGTGTTATCAACATTATTCTCATGCTAAATCCAAAACACAGCACTGTACCAGCTACTAGGAAGGAAATTAACTCTATCCCTGCCGAAACCAGGACGCTATGTTACTGCACGTTCTTTTTTTCTGTAAGATCCTTCCTCTGTTCCCTGCAATGTGTCTCACAAAACTAGCCCCTGCATTTAAATGGCATTTGCCTGAAAAAAGATTGCTTCCAAGTTGAGAGATTTTTGCAAAGCCCCTATCAGTAGTGATTTAAGTTGAAATATGTATTTGGAGTCCTGTTTCCTGCAATACCTTGCTTGATCTGAACAAGCACTTCAGAGACTAAAGGTGTTAGCAGTGTTCCCATTCAGTTCAGAAGCTGTGGAAGCTTTTGTGCTTTTGCTCCTGTGGCGTCTGTTCCTCCACAGCAGACTACTTTGGAAGGATCCAACCTGAGCAACACGTCATGAAAATGGAGGGGTAAAAACCCCATGAAAATAAGAGGGTATGAAGTACTGGAATCAGACTTGAATCTGTATAGGGCAAACTAAAGGAAGAATTTGGGAGCAGATGGTAATAGTCTGTGTATAGGTGTGAGATGTATGCTTCTTGTCTTGTGACTCCTTGGTCAGATGTAAAGTCCAGGACAAAAATAGTATTTATTTTAGAGGTTTAAAACCCTTTATGGGTGGCGGCGGTATTTTACTTCTATTATTAAAAAAAAACCAACAAACAACCACCACCTCCCCCATGAGAAAAAAAACAACAAAAAACCCAGGGAAATAAAAAGCTGTACTTGAATTGAGGCTTTCTTCTGTGCACAGTAGTACCGGTGTACATAAGAGCAGAATTTAGCTCTTCAGATTTAGTTTTTCACATAAACACTTACTATGAAGCATTGTTGAGAACCACCAAAGCGATTACATATGTGAAATCATCTGGCATCACTGCACTGGCATAATACTAATAAACTTTTTTCTCTCTTTGCTTTACAGATGATAAAGCTTCAAGAGGTATTTAAAACCTTTTACCTGGGAAAACACAGCGGTCGAAAGCTTCAGTGGCAGACCACTTTAGGGCATGCTGTCCTAAAGGCGGAATTTAAGGAAGTAAGTTTGCTTGTTTAATGCTTAGCCCGTTGGGATAAAATTTAAATCAATTATTTGGAATCTAGTCATGCACTGTATTTTTTTATAAAGGTAGTAACATTCCTGTGGAGGAACAACTGCAATCCAATACTGTTATTTTGTATAGAAAGTATAGGCTTTTTATAATTAAACTGAAATACTACCTAGCTCACGGAAGACGACGACGTGATACCTTCTGGTAACATTTGTATTTGTTTGATAGGAATTGTTGCTCATTCAAATAAAGAAGGTTGTAATAAAGCAGTAAATTAATGAAAGAAAAAAAAATGTAGCATCTTTTTATTTTTAATACGGAATTGTTTTGATCATAGAAATACTGGCGACACTTCTAGAATGCTTCACTGATGCAACAAGAGACTGAAGGGTGTTAGTGATGTAATGACTGTGGTTAAAATTTAAATGCTTGTTGAATTATTTAAGTCTTAAATAACCACATTGTTTCTTAATGTGGTTTTGTTTCGTCTCATGGAATATCTTGCTAATAATGCAGCTTAATTGAGCCAGAGCAAAGACCCCCCCCAAAAAATGTATTCTTTTACTAACTTATTGTGAATATGAAACTTAGAGGTTTAGGCATTATGTAACAGTAAGCTGGATAGGTTTGTAGCTGTCGATTGACAGAGGTGTTTACAGCTCTCTGAAGAGATTGAGTTATTAATTTCCTTTCCATTGCCTGTTTGTACAAACATTGTGCTACTGATAATATTGTTACTCTGTATGATAGTAAACCAACATTATCTTCTGTTTCTTTCATATTTGATCCAACGCCGAGATTTCTTTTGTATTAGTTTGCTCATCTCTATAAAATGAAACTTCAGTGAAGTATGAAGAGATTTGCTATTGATGGCAGCAAAGCCAGATCCTTTCCATTGCCTGTTTGTACAAACATTGTGCTACTGATAATATTGTTACTCTGTATGATAGTAAACCAACATTATCTTCTGTTTCTTTCATATTTGATCCAACGCCGAGATTTCTTTTGTATTAGTTTGCTCATCTCTATAAAATGAAACTTCAGTGAAGTATGAAGAGATTTGCTATTGATGGCAGCAAAGCCAGAATTTCATATATTGTAATTAATATGAAGGAAATGATGTGAAGTAAATACAAGGCCATTCTAATGAGCTTCTGCTGTGTGCTGTATTGCTACTGTTAGAGCAGCAAAAAAAGAGGTTTTAAAAATATCCTGTTTCCTCGATACTGCATTCAGGCAGATTCTTCTGTGTGCTAGGCATGCTAAAATGCACGTCATCTTCTAGAAATAAAAGAATCTGTAGCTTCTGTAACTTGTCAGATTTGGAGGATACAATAGAAATTGCTTTGAATATTACTTCTAATTATTTATTTCGTATTTCTTTTTTAGGGAAAGAAAGAATTTCAAGTATCGCTCTTTCAGACATTAGTGTTGCTTATGTTTAATGAAGGCGATGAATTCAGTTTTGAAGAAATTAAAATGGCCACTGGTGTAGGTAGGAAGAATACTTTTTGATTCTTAAATTTTTTTCATCGAGTGATTGCCAATTATGATTCAGTATGTAAAGGCTTAATTTTAAGAAATTTGCCATGATCATTAGGACAAACTTTATGAGCCAATAATATATAGACACCAAAAGAGACGAGGAAAACAGACTGCTGGTACTTCCTAGTGTAGGTAAAATAGATGCTTCACAAAATTAACAGTAAGAGCTGTGTAGCATATGATACTACTAACAACCTATTAGATTTACAAAATGTATCTGCAATTCTTAAAATTCAAGCGGTGATAAAGACTGTTGTGTGTACAGATTATTTTTGTTCTACCGCAGTTTCAAATAGTATACTTTGAAAATGATCTGTTGTAGAATACTGTCATTTCGGGGTGATTCAAGAGAGTATTTTCAATTGAGCTGTACTGAGAGCTTGCCCACCTGTTTTCCATTCCTGTTGCTGGAGTGCCCCATTTACAATAGGTCTCATTTGTTAAGAAGAGCAGTGGCCAGTAGGGTGTATACTTCGTAGCTGTCTCCCTCTGCACTTGAAACCTGAAGGCAGAAATGACAAAGAAAACAGAGGAAAAGTATAGTTTTCTCTTTAGCCACCTGCAGTATCTACCTTCTGTGTTCTTATGCTCTTGGGTGGTTTCTTTTTTCAAATTTTTACACTTCCTTGAAACAGTTACAGGCATTGGCATTAAAAATGGTAACTCTATCATCTCTTGACTCTCTGGAACTTCTGCATCAACCAGCAGGTCATACCCGGTAGCCCTTCACATGTTCAATCTTAAGATCAACCCAATACAGCAACTGCTGAAGGAGTATTTGAACCCACACAAGTACTAAAATATTGTAAATATATTTACTAAAATACTGTAAAATGGGGATATCAAGAATCCCCGTGGTTCAGAATGATGCGCTGCAGAAGGCAGTACGGCCCAGGTGCTCCAGCTTCTCAGCCTCGAAGCTTCAGGTTGCTTAGTCATCCACTCCATTAATGCTAAGGGAGCTGAAGAAAACTCGTGCCAGTGTGAATGATAAGCATCAGGATCGTCCGGAGAGGCTCATTAGGTCAGAGTACAATGGTTACAGAACAAACATAAGTTCACGCAAGCCTGATCCAGATCCTGCTGTACCTCGGAGCTTGCATTCTGGCCGCCTGACAGCAACAGATAAAATCTGCTGCATGGAAATCCATTACATTATAGCACAATAGAAAGGATTTCAGTAGACTGTTTTTAAGGCAGCTGGCTAGAATTGATTGATAGTTGGGAGCTATCTATATTATGTTATGTCATTGCACTGAGTGCCACGTCTGTGTTTCTCTCTCCTATGGGGAAATAGTGTAGGAATGCAGGTAATGAGGACAGTTCATGGTCCATGGGGTTCCCGTGGGGCCAGGATGGATGACATAAAATCTCTGTCTTCCCAGGCTCTACCTACACAAGGCGTTCGGAGCTGCTTTAGAGAGGTCCCATTACCACCTAGCAGTCTCCCTACTTCTAAAGGAGAGGAAACTTTATGGCCAGAAATTATCTGAAAAATAGGTCCGACACTGCGCCCTTCCTGCCTCCTGCTACTTGGATGATCCTTTCGCTCATTGGTAGCCTGCTGAAGGCTGGTATCCCTGATAGTTGGAGAAGAACAGAGATTCAGTTATTAGAAAAAGTAGCTGAATTTGTGATGCAGCTGCTTGGTGAATTGACCACTAAGGGCAGAGGTGCTGACAGCCAGACTCTCAGAGACCGACCTGGATGAACCAGAGGTCCTGGCTCATGGATACAAATAATACAGGACAGGGTAGAAATCCTGGAGGGCAAAACCTGGGCATTAGGGTTGCCATAGAAACCGTTTCTAAATGTTCTGAACACCACGTGCAGGGCTAGACAGGCAGAATTGCAATGTATGTTTGAAAAAATGACGTATGGAAGAGGAGGGTCTGGATTTATTAGGAAGTAGGAAAGCCTTTGAAACAGGGGGAACCTGTACAAGAAGGATGGGCTCCATCTAAATTCAAAGGGAGTGAAGCTGCTGGCACGCTAAAATATTTTAGAGAGTCTGTAGGGTTTGTCAGACTTCTCCCTCCACCATCTAAAAATAACAAAGTAGGTCTAAGAAGAGTTCAGAGAATGGGAATAAAGATGGAGGACATGGGACAGCTTCTTTAGAAGGAACAGCTAAATGTTAGGACTAAACTAAATAGACCAAAAGGTAAATAGGTATCAGTGAATAGGGATTTGTTTTAGACTTCATTTTATCTGCTTTATCTTTATAAAATTTTCCTCACCCACTTGTTTCCACTACTTTCCTGTTGTGGGGGAAGTTTGTCACTGTAACAACTGTCAGCTCTGCCTTCCCACAAAACATCTTCCTATCAACTTAGACTCCTTTTCTTTTTATTATATATTTTCTGGTGTGTGTTAAAAACAGTGATGAAATCATAAAATGGGTGGCTTGAGTTTCTTGTCATCAACTGATTTTTTTTTTTCTTCTAAGTCCTGTTACTACCAAACAAAACTAAAGCAGTAAATCCAGGCTCACGTTAATGTGAGATCTTTTCTGAAACTACTTTCGGATAGAAAGCAACTGAGATGAGCCTGAGTCTGTCTTCCTGACATGTACAGTTCTGTGCGTGCTCTCAGCACTTACCTGTGAAAGATGCGAGACCAAGCTTGAAGGCTGTAAGTTGTTACCTAATTGCAACTGAGCTGGAAGAAGGCATTAACATAAACCCAGTAACTTCTCAATTGCATTTCTAGATTAATCACATGAAACTCTTCATGTTAATGTTTTGTTCTGCTTTCTCCCATACTTTGAACTTCTTCACAGAGGACAGTGAATTAAGAAGAACCTTGCAGTCTTTAGCTTGTGGAAAAGCACGAGTATTGATTAAAAATCCAAAGGGCAAGGATGTAGAAGATGGAGATAAATTCATCTTTAATGGTGATTTCAAGCATAAACTGTTTAGAATAAAGATCAACCAAATCCAAATGAAAGAAACAGTATGTATTTATTTTTTGCGTTCATTCTGTTTGCGTTAACTGTTTATCCACATGTCCCACATGAAGAGACGGAATCTGCATTTCCTCTCATAGTTTTTGCATATGGAGAAAGGAAACAGGTATTTAATTTTTTTGGTAGTCAGGATGACTCGCAGAGGCAATAAAGATTTTAAAACTCACTGAAATCGAAACAACTTGGGTTCCTTCCTGTGCTTGCAAATTTAAATGCCTATATATTAAACTGATAGGATCTTGTAAATGTTTCAGTTCATCTTAGAAGTTTTCGTGGTGTGGCTGAAGTGTTGGTATTATATTGAACTCATGAATCAAATGTCACCATGTCACTTCTTTTCTTTCTTTAACAGGTAAGAGTTACTAAATTCAGGGTTGTCCCTGTTTTTGCAGTGAATGTCTTTGTTGTACTTGAATCCCAATTCTTGACACAAGGTGACATGTTTTAATTAACACTGAGTTGTTTCCTTTTTGCCTTTGCATATTAAAATCCCTAAAAGTCAAATTGGAGTTGTTTGATACAGAATACTGCTTTATTTGGGCTGTCAAACTGTTATGTGTTCTCTCAAAAATCTGCCGTGAGTTTTTAAGGTTTAGTTTAATTTATCAAATAGATTTAAAATAAGGCATACATTGTTTTTTTCTTAATTTTATCTTTGGCTTGCTTTAGCAGTACACTTCAGAATCACTTAGTTCTTAGCATGCAGTAGTGCGTGCATCTGTCTCAAAGATGAATACGAATACATGAGTTTCATCTCATTGGAAAGGTTAACTATAGAAATTTAATTGATAAAAAAATAGCAAAAAAGGTGATATGATTTGTGGTGTTGTATTGTTCTTTAGGTCGAGGAACAGGTCAGCACAACTGAAAGAGTATTTCAAGACAGGCAATATCAGATTGATGCTGCTATTGTGCGAATAATGAAGATGAGAAAGACTCTTGGTCACAATCTCCTTGTTTCTGAATTGTATAATCAACTGAAATTTCCCGTAAAGGTAACTGATTTTGTTTTTCAAACCATCCTAGGATTATCTAAAAAGATGTAATATATTTTTCCATTCAGCTGGTCCATAAGAGTAAGAAATGTGAAATACGTCTGAATCAAATCCAAAGATTAAGGTATTAAAATGAGTGTGTGAACAGAAATAAGCCAGACTGGCAGTAGGAAATTCTATTTAGAGATTTACTATGGCGCATTTTCTTCTGTAGCTGTTAGCAGTCCTGTTTTTTAAAATGTAATATAAATGCAAATATATTTTTAACTGTTTTACTAATCTCATCTTTTCTTGTAGCCTGGAGACTTGAAAAAGAGGATTGAATCTCTCATTGACAGAGACTATATGGAGAGAGACAAAGATAACCCCAATCAGTACCACTATGTTGCATAATGAAGAGGAAATACTTTTACTTAAAAAAAAACAAAACCACAAACCCAAAAAATAGAAACCAAAATCATCCACATATATCTTCAGGACACCGAATACCTATGCTGGTCCAGACTTTCCTTTTAGCAGATTTCAGGTTGATGTGTATTATTCAACCAGCTGCATGCACTGCTGTGGAAGAGAAGCAAAATGACATGTTAATTGTTCATTCTTGTCAAGACTCCTTACCAATTTTAAACATCATATTTTTTATTTCTTTTAGTTACTCTCTTGTTCTTTTGGGTTCTTCAAAATTTAGATTTACAGTTTTGTTTAACGCTGTCATTGAAGTTGGATGGAAAGGTAAAATTACCTGTGTGAGAAATACTTCTGTGATGGATGCAAGTCTGGTTTCTTCATTTATGTGTTCCTAACTGCATCCATAAAGACCCTATATGCTGCATTCTTTAGCTACAGTGACAACTTGGGTAACTTTTTAAAAACCCTTAACTGATGAACACTTACGTACAAGCAGCGTTGTTGAAATACGCTGAATTTTTGAAATTATGCACCGTGAAAACCCTTGAAGTAGTGTTCAAATTTTCCTTCAAATGATGATAAACTTCAGTCTGGTTTGCTTAAATCAGGTTTTGAAGTGAGACCCTTGAAGTGCCAAGAGGACAACTGCGTTAATGTGTGTAGTGAGTTGTTGGATTATTTAGCTAAGATATGGATTATTATTTTATTACTACTGCTGCTGGCTTGAGTGGCAAAGATTAGATCCGAGTCAAAGAGGCCCTACCTCATTTTAGGGCAACTGGTGTTTATCACTGTTTATGTAATGGCCGTAACATTTAGTTTTGCCTTTAAAATAACATACAGGGAACCTACTGTACAGCGTGCTCCACTTTAAAAAAACAAAACCTTTTTTTTAAAAAGACTTTTATGGTCTCGATATTGTGAAAGCATAGTTTTTTGTCTTGAAAGACTAAGGATTTTGTGAGTACTTTGTTACATATTGTATATATGTAAGTTGATTTGAATTAAAGAATGAAAGACACTGTAGATCTGTTAGATAATTGTAACTATAAGGAAGACGCCTTTTGTGGTAATACTTACAAGACTCTGTTTCTTTTCTGGATTTGCATACTGGTGTGTTTCATTCTGAAAAAGAGCTACCAAAGGAGTTTGGATCACGGCATAACTGAGAATTTAACCGAGCAATATTTTCTTGAGAGATACCTTACTAAGTTTATGTAACATGGGGTTTGTGCATCAATTAAAAGGCCACCACCTCTTCTTAAAGTAAACATTGCAAAGAGTTGACATCTTGTGGATTTACATATTAAAGTCCTCGTTCTGTCATCAGGTGTCATTAATTGTATTGCATTCTTCTGAATTATTTTTGTTCCCTTCGTGTTTAGAAGCTAAACACGTTTAGTTTATTGTATTTAAAACATATTTAATATTGTAATTTAATGTAGACTTATTTTAATATTTGAACCTTCAGTTAATGCAAATAAAATCTTTGATGCGTATTAAATATTAATTTCTTAGCCTTTGTGAGAATGTGGCACTTCGGTTTATTTGTGCAGTTTGTTCTTTAGCGTTAATTATACCATTCACCTTGTAATTCACTTCCTATGCGTATGGAAGCCGATCCGATCCATCTTGCTAGACTTCTGAAACAAAAAGGAGTAACGTCATGGGCTGAGGGCTTTATCTACACAGAAAGTTGGCAGTAGTAGGCAGTAACTGATACCAAGCAGTGAATGTGTACTGCCTTCCCTTTCTGAACCCCAGCTTCCTGGTTCAGCGGTTTTAAACAATAGATTAAAAGCAGCGGTGTTAATCCTGAAGATGACCGAAATGGTTCTGCCTTACAAAGCAATGTTAATTGATTAAAAGTGCTGAGATGTGCAGTTTTTCTTAATTGCCATAGACTAGAGCTCTTTGGCCAAATTACTCTGGTATAGCAATTAAAAATGAGTTGTTCCACAAGCAGTGGAAATAATGAAGCCTGTCTTTCCGTGATGTATGCCCTTTGTCCCCTACTGTATCATCCCCCAAATAACCTCAAGCAGCAGTACTGCAGAGGGTTTTTCTGTTTAGTTCTGCCTTTCTGCTCGTGGGAGCACTGGTTTTGTTCTCCTTTATCCAGCTGCTGATCTCTGCCCATCCCCTTACCCCCCAAACCTACAGAGAATGGAACGATGTCTGAAGTTTTTTACTCTTCCAAATGGGTCTGAAAGTGGCTTCAGAGTTTCAAAAGCTATGGGAGAGAGGGACAGGCCAGGTGACCGCGTCTCTCTTTTTCTCAGGTCCTCATTCTTAATTTGATTTCCTCAAATTTCTCTTCCTGGGACTTTGTACGTGCTGAACCAAACAGGTAAGCACTTAGTTTATTAGTCAGCGTGGTAGTCGCTTCTTCATAGCAAAATAGCTGCGTTTGATTGCTTTTTGATAGCTGGTGGTAGAATTTGGCTGAGCATCCAGTCTCGACCAGTTGTTGGTTTGATGTCGGCTATTTGGTTCACATCACTCCCCTGAGTGTATTTGTGCCCACAGGGCAGCGGTTGCTAAACGTTTCTTCCTAGACAATCGCCCAGTGTTGAAGACATCAGGCTGTGGCAAAGTAGCAGATTTCCTCTGTAGTGCATCTATGTTCAGAAGATGTCTTGAAAACCTGGATCTTGGCAATTCAGCATCCTTGGAACAAATAGTGTAGCAGCTTCTTCAGAGTGACAAAAATAACAGCAGGAATCTGGGATATGGGTAGGGGCTCTCCAATCTTACCAAAACCTTCCAATTTTAACTCGAAACTTTCCAATTCAACTCAGTTTAACTTAAAACATTCAGATACCTCATCCAGACGTACGTTACATGTATTTAAAAAGCAATTTTCCTAAAAGTGATGCCCCGTCATCTAGCCCAACATTTCCTGAGGGAAAGCAAGTGTGAGAATGCAGGCTGATGGCTGACTTGCAGGTGCTTCCCAAGTCTGGCAATTACAGATCTCCTCACTAGCCACCAACAGCCTCCTTCCTGCCCGCTCCTTGTGTCCTGCTTTCTTAGTTCTGTATTTTAGTTTCCCCTCTTCCCCTGTATCTGAACCTGGGTTTATCATTTAACTCCCTTGGTCTGCTGCAGCTTCTTTCTTCCTTTCTTTGTGCTATGCATCTTTGAAAAAAAAACTACACACCTTTCAGGCAACTTTAGTGCATCGATTTGTACGCAGATAGACCTATTTGTAGGTTTATGATCTTCGGCAGGTGTGTTAGGGAGAGCGGACTCTGTACCTTTTCGATAGATAACCCTGGTTATCTATTCCTAGCAAGTCTCTGCAGAAAGAAAATAACCCAGTGAAGTCAGATAATACACAGCAAAAGGCTACAGGAAAAATGGAGTCCTGTTTCATGGAAAGTCTTTCCTGGTAAAAGTTCCCAGCCTGTACTCTGTCTGCCATGCTAGTATTCTGCCTCGACTTTGCAGAACAGTTTGTGTTGTAGTAACGGCTCCTCGATCTTGTGGGCATTTCCCATGTTCTTCCCCATAAGCAGCCGTTCTGCATCCATGGCCCCTCAGGGCCAGGAGGTGTACCACGGTTAATCTGGAACTGCGTGCGGGTTGGTTGGCCAGCAGCTCTGTCAAACAAAATGCGTAAGGGCTGGATACGGACTACATTTCCCTCAGTGATGGCACTAGTTTGGATCTCCGGGCTGGCTATATACCAGCTTTTACAGAAGCTGTAACGTTATGTTTGTTTATGTCTTACCCTGCTATCAAGTTTGATTGATGTTGGCCAACAAGTTACTGAGCAATGAAGCTGATGGCCAACATGGTTGCGTAAGACTTGTTTCATTAGGAAAGCAGGCTAACAAACACCCTGGTAATATTTCTGCTAACAATGACATAGAGACTGGGTTTCGTGCAGTCTCTATACCACTATAAAAGGCTTAGTAAGCTAATGATCCACAGCGCGTAGGATCAACATCATTCTCTGCTGATAGCCTTATGTTCTTTACTTACCAATTTCTTGCCACAATATTGTTGCTTGATACAACTTATATATTAATTGGTAGTAATCCAAGCATCTATCATTTGTCAATTCTAGACGCCTACCAATTTTCCAGTGGAGGGGCAGACTACTGCACAGCAAGTTTAAACCTGACGTTGGGCCTCCCTCTCTATTTTGTTTTCTGGCAGACTTCAAGTAGTCCGCAGACCTTCCTCCACTCCCGGTGCAGGTTCCAAAAACAGTGATCAAAAAATGAAAAGAGCTGATGTCCCAACTCCATTGACCTCAACTCCTCTGCAGATGACTCATTCAGACACTTGACCAGAGCTGTTCCTTACGACCTTTTTCAAGCTGACTTACTTCTGCTTTTGGCAATACATGGCAAGAATAAAGATTGCTAGAAGTGCTGCAGGGAAGAGCAAACAAGCTAAAACATTTCTGTCTCTAAGAATGCACAAAAACGCAGCATTAAGAAAGAAATGTCTGTTTGTAGCAATAGCACTGAAAAAGAAAGGCAGATCCCCAAGCCAGCCTGAAGAGCAAATAAACTTCTCTAGGATGTTTTTGGGAAATAGGAAGTGTAAATGAACTGAGACAAACGTTGGGGAAAGGTCATCAAGTTTAGAGCAACTGGACTTGACTTTAGCTGCTGGTAGTAGCTAAACTGCATTTCAAACTGGTTCGAAGTAAAAACGTATGAAGGCAGCTTGGGAGCATAAAGGATTCTGTCTCAGAGCTGATTAATCTGGAGCACACTGTAATGAGGAGAAGGATGACATGGCAGTCATTTTGAGAAAGCAGAAGCACCCTGCTATTGGCACACTTTCCAATAGTACTTGAAATACGATTTCAGTAGCAAAGTAAGTACTTCTGAGGTTTCAGATAAAGAAAGTATACCCTTAACAGTTTAGGTAAGAGCATTGAATTACAAAGTGATCAAGTGGCCTGGGCTCTGTATCTCCATTACTATGCTAACATCTGACGATGTCAATAGACAAACTTCACCTCTTTTTTTCTAGTTACCTCAAGAAAAAAAGAGATTTCTTGTTTATAAAAACATCAGACAACATCAGAAACTATGTGAAGGAGCTATTAATTTTACCCATGCAACCACACGTCATCAGCAGTCCCTGTTTTGGCTCGGAACAGATAAGTGGATTATATGCATACACAAGTATACACAGATGCATCACTTCAGAGAGAACAGATCACTAACGTCCAGTGCTTTTACACAGCCGGGACTGGATTAATTCTAGGCAAGATGACTGCACTCACCTTAGACTGCCTTTAAACTCGGTGGCAAGAAACATATTCTGGAGGCAATACAGAAGTTAGGTGGGTTAATTGCTCACCGAAGCCATTTCTCACCCTCCTCTGTCACCTCCCCTTTAACGCAGGGGTGCCCGTGCTGCATTCCCCACTGGGAACCACAGCGAATGCCTAGAGCCGGCAAGGCTGACCTGGGCCCCGATGTTCCTCGCAGCTCTCATCCGACACAAGTTACAGGGACAAGACGCACGGCAGCTCGCAGAAAGGCCCCGAACCTCTGAATGCCCGCTGCCCAACAGCCGCGCCGCAGGCGAGGACTGGGCAGGTGGCCTGTTCCGGGCCGCAGCGCCCAAGGCC
>NW_008795029.1:3202213-3239033 GCF_000699145.1 Aptenodytes forsteri
AACGGAACTTTGTGGTGCAAATAGAGGCCCCTCCTTGGAGTACAGATAGCCTCCACCATCTTCTGCCAGACTGTGGGGCTTGGGTGGTAGTGAGGGGAGAAGAATATAAGCTAATGAGAAGATAGGAGCTGAATTCTTTAGACGTTTGCAGCTTGTTTGCAGCCTTTTAGTCATCTGAGTGAACACTGATCAGGATAAGGTAATGATCACAGGAGGCTGAAGGATTAGCATGGGCGGGTCAGATGTGAAAGCTTGTTTGGCAATGCCTTGACTTTGGGACAATAGACTTCCCCCCCCCCAGAATACCTCACCTCACTTACTGTTTCAGTTTTCCATTTGCATTAAGCAGCAACCACTAAGCTGAATATTTCCTGAATGTTCCTTAATGTCAGCATTAAGTATTTCGTGATGAATTTCCTCATGAATATCAAACGTGCATATGGAATGAAAAAAAGATTTAGGTAATACAGTGATAAATACAGGGAAAGGGAGCTATGGGAAATAAAGTACCTCCCCTCAAACTTAGCTGTTGCTTTTTGAAATTTGAGGGAAGATGGTGCTTGTCTACTGTTGAGCACTGTTGTGGTTTAACCCCAGCTGGCAACTAAGCACCACACAGCTGCTCGCTCCCTCCCTCCCTGGTAGGATGGGGGAGAGAATCAGAAGAGTAAAAATGAGAAAACTTGTGGATTGAGACAAAGGCTGTTTAACAGGTAAAGCAAAAGCTGCCCACGCAAGCAAAGCAAAACCAGGAATTCATTCACTGCTTCCCATTGGCAGGCAGGTGTTCAGCCACCTCCAGGACAGCAGGGCTCCATCACCGTAACGGTTACTTGGGAAAACAAACGCCATCACTCCGAATGTCCCCCCCTTCCTCCTTCTTCCCCCAGCTTTATATGCTGAGCATGACATCATATGGTATGGAATATCCCTTTGGTCAGTTGGGGTCAGCTGTCCTGGCTGTGTCCCCTCCCAACTCCTTGTGCACCCCCAGCCTCCTTGCTGGTGGGGTGGGGTGAGGAGCAGAAAAGGCCTTGACTCTGTGTAAGCACTGCTCAGCAGTAACGAAAACATCCCTGTGTTATCAATGCTGTTTCCAGCACAAATCCAAAACACAGCCCCATACTAGTTGCTATGAAGAAAATTAACTCTACCCCAGCCAAAACCAGCACAAGCACGATGGGTCAGCTGGGTTGTCTGCCAAACCCAACAGAGCTGCTTGTGCTCTTGGAGTCCTAGAGCACCTGTAGTGTTTTTCCTTACTGAAACACAAACACATGAGAGAAAACATTTCTGAAAATCTAAGTTGAGAGTCAGACATGGATTCAGTATCAGTGAGTAAATAATGAAGTGTCTGAGATTTGGGGAGGGAAAGATGAGTTTGAAAAGGCAGCGTGATGCCATTTCAGGGTTATTGACGCATAATCCACGTGTTTCTATTGCACAACTCTAGTCCGAAGGGGAATTTTAAACTTTGCTACCAGTGTAGGGATAGTTGAGAGAAATTTGGATAATAAATTTCAGCCAGTGAGTAATTTGGTGGTGTATCATTTCCCTCGGTTTTGGCATTGCTAGCTGTATGGAACTGAGACTGAGCATAAAGTAGTTTACACAAAATATAACCGCTCTTGTGCTGTGTGACTTTTGAACTATTGCTTTAGCAAATGCTGCCCTTAACATAGCGTTTGTTTGATAGCTTCTTTAAGCGTGTTGACGCAGTCTCTAAGGATCTGAATTTGTGTGCTAGTCCCAAGCCTGTCGTCATCGATAGGTTACTTAGCTTTGACTTTGGCAGCTTTTCTGACTTGTAAAGTAACTTCTTACTTGCCAAGTAAGAACTCCGCAGGCTCCCTGACATGCCGCTCTTGAGATACACTCCTGAGGTTCCTGTCCAGGCCGACTTAGAAGTTTTCATTTTTGGTGTAACCTGCTTCTAGATTGTTCTGTAGTGAATAGGATGATTTCTAATGAGTAGTAGATGATTAGCTGAAGAATTACCTCTAGGTACAGGGGAACCCTACTAAAAGAAAAGATGGATTTTTTTTTTCAGAAGTTAACTACTGTTACCACTGTTAAGCCTTTTGTATTTCTTAAAGATAACTTATTTTTAGCACTAAGAAGGCACGCCTCGCCTTTGCTTATTTCAGCTTAACTGCAACAGTTTCTTTTCTCTCAAATCGGACATTATTTGGAAATTCCTTGAGAAAGCTTGGTGCCATAATGGATTTCTTGATATTTATTCTCTTAAGCTTGGAAGGGGACCCTTTGGTGTATGTGAGTGGCAGTAATTATAACAGCTATTTGAACACTTTGTTGCATTATCTTAATTCTAAATTATAGGCCTACTAATTTAAAATGTGTCTTAAGTTTTGGTAAATCAGGCTTCCATGTTTCTTGTGCATCTGACTCAAGATGGACTGGTACCCCTTTCAGTCTAAGGGTAACAGTTTCTTAACCTTCTCTGTCACTTGACAGCACCACTGGCTGGGCGGGCACTTTTCCTGCTGTAATTCAAAGTGTGAGAGTGTTAGTAGCACCCTGGCAGTAGAATACAGAATTTCAAACGTGGTTCAGCTCTGAGCAGTGAGCATTTCTCTAGCTGTTCCCTCTCCGGTGTTCAGGCTTGAGCACAGTAGTCCACACTTAAGACATTTAGTTTTCTTGTAGAAGAAAACTACAGCCAACTTCGGTGGCTTCTGATTTCTTAACAAGGCAGAATTCAGCCTGTGTAATACGGGAACACCCGTATGTCTTTACTTTCCTTGACAGGGGTGAGATCTACTCTCTTCTCGATAGGACTGGGAGAGTGGTTTACTCGGGCATCTTTTTTCCAATATCCTCTCCTCTGGGGAGGCTTTCTCTTTTTAAACTGTCAACACAGTGCTCCTTCAAAACGTTGTTTGGGGCTGCCAGCTACCTTGAAGGATGTGTGTTAGTTGTGTGGTGTGATACAGCAGCACTAACCAGAGCAAGTGCAAAATGAACTTGCATGAACGCTGAAAAGCATCTAGCCATGGGAGTTCAGACCTCCTGGTGGACTCATGTAATCAGCTGCTGTAGAGCTATCCCAGGACTTCCTTCCTCTAGATAGGAAACCGTAAAGAAGCTTCATGTGACTAAACTTGATGCAATTGTGTAATTCTCTGGCCAAATGGCAAGTGTACAGCTGCTAAATAGTCTTTCCTTTATAATGCTTTTGTACCTTTATAAATTTGTTTATAGAGAGCTTATTCATCTGCAAACTTGAATTGAGAAACAAACTGTTTACTGCCTTAATGGAAATCAACAATATCAAAAACATAATCTGAGACTGCATGAATCTGTCCCTCTTAGTTGGCAAGGATGCATCTTCTAGGGTTGGATCAGGAACTTGATATAATCAGGTGCTGCACCTGCACAAGTGCAGCTGATTCTCTTCTCCCCTAAAGTACTCTCAACCATCCATGAATTAAGCTGTGTTTGTGCTCAAGCGTGTCCAACAGCAGTTGAAGTGAGTCCAGCCTTGTCTTTGATAGCCAGTGTTCAGTCTTCTGAGTCCATTGGTGACAGGTAAGTATAACTCATACTTTTATGAAGACCATCTTGTCTCACGCAAAATAGTTTATACATAAAGTCTGTCAAGAGATTTTTCTGCTTTCAGCTGTTTCCCAGAAATGTTAGGGTTGGTAAATAGTGTGATCTTTCAAAAAATATATTTTTTAAGTTCTTGTTTTTTTCCATACTATCCCAAGGTAGTATAGATCCTGGATCCTAAGCAAGCGATCTTCACTCGGTCTTCTGGGAAAGGACTTGTACCAGGTGTCCCTCTGGGAGCGGTGCTTACATTAGAAGACAAGTGATTAGAGGAGAGCATAACTCCTCAGGGATTTTTCCATTCTCTTCTCTGGCATAGACTTAGGAGTCTAAAGTGGTGACTAAGGTCACCACCTTGTTCACAAAATGGCACTGAGATGACAGGATCCTTCTGAATCATCAGAATGAGTAAATTACTGGGCACTTCTGTTCACATGTACAATGGGAAATAAACCTTCTTTAGATAAGAACCAGCATTTCTTATCTCCTTGGATTAATGCCCCATAGATAGCAGTGTTCGCTGTGTATACCCGAAGAACCTAAAGAACATCTGGGCAAAGGTGCAGGGCAACACAGCAGTGCTGTAGCTTAGGTACAGAATGATTGTGTAGCTCTGGCGTCTGTTAGCAAGCATCCCTTACCTCCAGAGTACTGCTGCGCAGTAATTACGGGGTAGGCTGTAGCCGAGCAGAGTCTTTGGCGTGTATGAGCAGGCTGTGGGTGTGATACTCTGAACCACTGTCGCGGCGCTTGTGGGGAGCTGTTAGCTGGGCTACGCTGCAGCCATGGTTCTCCTGCCTACTGCCTTAGTCACTCAACGTAACTGCAAATGGCCCCATCTGCTAGGTATCTATTGCTTAAACTACTGGTGATGTGGAGTATGTGCCCAGGTGGATTTGGATGGCTTGCTGCCCTTTCTTCCAAGAGGGAGGCAGAAAAATACTAGAGGTTTTAATTTATGCAGGAAACATGAATATAGCAACAAACCCCACATTATATAAGAGTAGCTTTTGTGTTTGAGATCCTTATTGTCAATGTTCCATGTTTCTAATAAAACTTGGGAGACAAAGTAAATTATTAACTATAGTCACTGAAGTCCTCTTCGCAAGCAGACAGTGTAAACAAATGCCTTTAATACGTGCTTGCTTTTTTAGAGCACAACAACCATTAATCTTTCTTCCTTAGTAGGTTTCCATTATAATGGGAGAGTAACCCAAGGGTAGCTGTGCTTGGCTAACGGGATTTCAGTTATAAAAAAGTTGAAACCTGAAAGCATCTTTGTGTGGTCAAGAGATGGGGAATCCTGCCATTCTAAGAGCTGTATCCAAAAGGGCTCAGATCTAGATTGTTCAAATGTGCTAAATTGTTTTGTTAGCTTTGTAGTTTTCAGTTTAAAACCAGCTTAACTTTTTGAGGTAGATTTCTTTAAGACAACTTGTTACATAACCAAGAAAGTCTTAAGTTTTGTTTGACTTGTTTCTTGTATCTCGGAGTGTTAATACACTCTGCTTGGTTTTTTGATGCAGGTGTGTTAATAAGGAAGGATGCTGGATTTAATTAGAGTAACATTCCTAGCTTTGCTTCAACAGTTTTACCTTCAATCTTTTCTTGCATGAGACTATAATTTCAGAAATGAGGTATAAAGGGAGAGATTATCTTACGATTTTCAATTGAAAATGTGCAGCTAGAATAAATATGTAAGCAGCCCTTTTTTTGGAACCTATTGGAATACAAATGAAGCATCTGAACTAAGTGAAATTTCTTTGACACTAGTACATTTTTGATGATTCCTCTACTAGATATCCATAACGTCGTATTTCGAGCCAAATGAATAATGAGCTTTACAAAACTTAATTTTGGAAGTTAGCTACTATTGAAAAGTCTAAGAGCTGTTCAGCTGTGAAAATCTGAAGTACTGCAGTTGTTCTACCACACAGTTTTCAAATAGGGCGCTGCAGTTTATTTAGAAGAGCATTTAAAATCTGAAGTTAAGAAACTGGAGGTTGTATCAGTTTTTGTGTTAAATAGCAAATAATGATACTGTTAGGAGAAGTACAAGCAATATTCTCAACTTGTAGATGTGCCATGGTAAAATTAAGCAATACTTTATGTAATTTAATTAGAAATATTCCCAGGACAGATTGATTCAACATCAGTTTGCTTTTCTGTATTCTTGACATTTTGACTGTAGGCTCTTACTATTTGTGGGCTGGTGATGATTCATGCATCAATCACTAGTCGACACTGAAACTGCCTTCACAAACTCAACAGCTGCTTTCCTGCCAAACCCAGCGAGCTGTTCCTCTGCCTTAAACTGGCTGGAGCGAAGAGTAGGCAGGACCTTCTTTCCTTCAGTCTCCTGATTTGTTCTCCAGTGGTTTTTCTTTTCCTGACTTTTCTTTGCCCCTATATCCCTTATGTTTCACTCAGTTCCATCTGTATTCCTCTCCATCCCTGCCCCAAGACCGTGGGAGCAGATGACGCTGCAGCACAGTGCTCTCTCTGATCACCATCCTTGTGCACGTCGGCTTACTCGCAGTGAAACAGCCCTCTTGCCACTTCATCGAGGACAGCTCAGTGTCTCATGCTTAATGCTTCTGTCTCATGACTGACACTGCAAATCCAGCAGCTGTTGAACACTTCTTAAGAAGGAATGGGGTTTTATACCGTTTGTTCCACACTAATGAAATCGGGATTCGTATCATGGTGTGAAGTTAACCTTGCAAAACTCTAGTAGTTATGCAGGTGGTATTTTTTTTACTGTTTGTTCACACCCCTTATTCTTGATTACTTAAACTTGCTGAGGGTGATTCGTCAGCTCTTCATTCCCAGAATCTGTCTTCCATTTGCTGCTCTCTGGTACCTCTGCGTTGTCTTTTGTTGTTCTCTGAATCATCTGTAATGGGCAGGTCTGTCACATTTTCCTTTAGGTCAGCAACATTTTCTTAATTGTTTTTCAGTCTCTTCTTTCCCCTGTATTTCTTTTTAAAACTGATTTTTTTTTCTGCTTCTTTTAGTCTTTTGCTGCCTATTACTTGTTTATTTTTAGCTCTAACATTGCTAAGTTTTTTTTAATAGGTATCAAACAAGGGAGTCGGCATGCACACTGAAGACTTTCATTCTGGCATGTTTTCCGTTGGTAGTGTCAGTTCAAGTAGCCATGGACTCTTATTCTCTGCCTCTGTGCTGTGCTAGAAATCTTCAAGAAAGTGTAAGCAGCTTGCTCTTGAAGATAAGTGCTTAGGGAAAATGTAAACAAGTTCCAGATGTAAATTTAATTGAGGGAAACTTTGCAGATTGAAACTTCCATGTGGAGGAGCATCGATTATTTCTAGCACTGCAGTGAACTGCAATAAATAACATTTTCTTTGTGAATGTATGTTCCTTAGTGAACAGTATGAGTTGGACATAAAGTCGAAGGTAGGACCATTTTGCTTTGAAATATCAGTTTTCTACACTATCCATTCTTAAGCAATTTCTTTCTCCTGTCTAGCTCTGGTTTCAAGTCTAGACTCTTTAAACAACTGCGTAAAGTGTATGAATTCCAGCTTAAGTTTTGGCCCCCTTTGGTGTTGGGTGGAAGATAATATTGTTGCTAAGGGGAAGGCAACAAGGGAAAATGCTTGCTGAGTGCCAGAGAAATTGTTTCTGATGTGTTCCTACAACTGAAGTGCCTTCTACCCAAATTGAGCTGACGTAAGTCCAATTTTTCCTAATAATTGTCTTAATACAATTGTATGCACCATAGTTTTGTGGTGAAAAGTTTTAAAATTGGGATTTGTTTTTTTGAAAACTTCTTGGGGAGGAAAGCTAGCTAATGGATAATCCCTCAGCTGGATCTTTTTGCTATATCAGCAGTTGAATGAATTAGCATGTTTGACTTTTTAAAGCTTACATGCTTGAGATAAATGCAGTGGTTTGCCTTGCAGCTGCTTTTTTTTTTCAGGTTTTCTGCAAGACTGAAGTTGTTGCAAATGCAAGCTGATAAAGTGCTAGCATGAAAATGGTGCAGGCTTTTTGCAGTGAGGTTTGCTTTGGATGTGTGCGTGGTGTCAAATTGAGAATCAAATGCAAGGATAAAGTGCTAGCATGAAAATGGTGCAGGCTTTTTGCAGTGAGGTTTGCTTTGGATGTGTGCATGGTGTCAAATTGAGAATCAGAAAAATAAAATACTCTACAATAAAGAACTCTGAACACCTTGGTATGATTTCAGATACAGGAGCACTGCCCAGTTAGTCCTTACTGCAAATGAAATAATGAGATAACCAGCTTTCTGGCTATATCTAGCCTGCTGCAACGCGTCCCCTAGGCGAAGCTTCGTTGTCAGTGGATGCTGGCCTAAGTCTGTGCTGCTGTCAGCAAGGATGATCCCATGCTCCTCTCGCCACATGTTCTTACCCTAAGGCAGTACTAGTTTGGTCAGTTGTACTAGTGTGGTCAGTTGTTCTCTGGGTCTGGAGGGGAGCGAGTCAGAGAAGCTGCGCTTTTGTCAGCAGCTCAGTCTGAGGTTAGTTTAAACCAGTCAGGGAAACATAACCTCAGTCTGTGTCAAGGTCTTGGCCCCCATCCTCCTCTCAAGTGCAGAGAGTGCAATGGCATTAAAGAGTTCTCCTGGCAAGGGTGGCACGCTCTATCATGCTATTTTTGGCAGTCCCTCCAAAACATCTGTAGCCAATCCAAGCTTTCCAAGTGCTGCATTCAGTGCACATACAGCTGAGTGTCCTGGTACAGCGGGTATGAAGGCTGCGTGGTGTGCCCTGGGGGGAAGGCTGAGCACTATAGGCATGCAGGATCAAATATGCTAAGTCAGTTCTGGCTGAAGCTTGCAAAATAGTTGCTGTGTAGGGTGAACGTTGAGTAGCTCCCTTGAACAGTATGACTGGTGTTTGTTGCAAGCTTTTCTTACCCTCTGAGGACCCAGCACGTCAACAGTTTTGGTTTGGGTGGCTTTGTCTTTTTATAAATGGGGTGTTAAATTTGTCCTCTGTGTGTTAGTGATGTTGAAGCTAGTATAGAGACTGTTAATGCCCAAGTTTCCAAACTCAACTGCTGTTTAGGATGTACTCCTAAAAGGTACAGTTTTACGTATTTGTCTCTTTGGGATCAAAAATAAAAACTTACGTGACACCAAGTTAACCACGTGTCATTCTTAACAGGCTTTTTACAGGCTTCCTCTTCATTTGAGGTGAAAGATTCAAGTGGTAAGGTCTGCATAATCGCTGATCTGACAGTAGCCTTCTCAGTGGAATACAAAAGCAATGGGCAAAAAGAGGTAAGGGGGGGTATCTCACTGCTTGTCTCTAACTTGTGTTTATAAAATGTGTGGTGTTTCTGCACGTGCGCAGTATTTAAACTTTGAACAAATATTTAAGCGTGAAAAACTGCTTCAGCAAAGATTTCCCCCCTCCCAGTCACGTCACATCAACTTTTCTTTATTACTGACGCTTCTTCGAATTAAACAGGGTTAAGGCTGCCTGAAACAACCACAAACAATACATGTATGAAATTACTTTTGTGACCAAAATCTCATGCCAGTCCTATTGGTAGCTAAAATGGCTTTCATTGGAACTGTAAAGGCAAAAATGCTACCAGTTGGCTTTTGGTGAACTTGGTCATACTTGCATGGACTAAATCTGAACTAAAATGGCCGTTGGCATGTAGCTTTTAAACTTCCCTGGAATCTGTGATCTTCTTACCCTGAAAGCTAGAGATTTGCTCAGTATCTACAGACTAGTGCAGTGCATACAAGTTGTTCTATATTAACAGCAAAAGCCTGTTAATGGCAAGTTAAGAATTGTTATTCACAAATACTCTGCTTTTCAGTTTACTTTTTTGGTATCTTTACTACTGAACAGGAACTGTGGATTGTTTATAATCTCATTGCAGTTGCATGTTTTGAGGCACTCTTGAAGTTGATTTTTTCCTAGCCATTGGTGTAATGTAAGATTAAAAAAATCCTACTACTTTGCCAGCGGTGCACTTGTTATGTGTGATTTGAGCTGAGAGTTATATTGCGTAGTCCACTTTTTCAGTGGTGCTGATGGTCTGAAATCCTGCTGGTACTGGTATGCAAGTTTGCATTCAGAGGTGACTGCTTTCATAACATGCTTTTGGCTGTTTCTTCTTGTAAGCAGTAAGCTCAAAACTTTCCAGTAAACATTGTCTTGGTCTTCAGGTACTAAGTTACTTCTCAATATGTAATAAACTCAAAGTATTATGGCCAAACTATGTAGGCTGTCTGTACCATTTGCTTTTGTTCTTACTCAATTGCACTACAAGAAGCGAAGCTTAAATTCTTCCATTTTTCACATGGCCAGAGTTTGCCAGATTTGATTTACCTAGTACAGAAGTACCTGCAAATTCATAGTGCTAGTTTAGGGGGAAAAGAAGTCTAAGAGGTGCTGTGAGTATGTACTGTTTTGTCCTCAAATTTCAGAGAACAATAGTCTTAGAAATCCCAAGTGTCAGTAACATGCTACTTGCTATATACAGGTATATAAGTAGACCTCTTATAGCATATATGAATGTCAGCTGTATGTTTTATAAGAGTTTCATAGGATATTTAAAAAGCAGTAAGGAAAAGCTGTTACATCATCCCATTTACATGTGTGTTGTTTTCTGCCCCACAGTTTGCGCACTTTTTTCTTCCACAAAATGCTACAGTAGAGCCACAGAGCTCATGTGGTGAAGGTAACACATCTCATCCAGTGCTGGTATTGGGTTTTGGAACAGGACATTCATTAAGCCTGAATTTCTCAGAGTATGCAGACAAGTACCAAGTAGGAGAGCTAGTTTTCCGCTACAATCTGTCAGATGCAACTTTATTCCATAATTCAACTGCAGGTAAAAAGAAAACTTCCTGTTCTCATTGTGTAACCCTTCCAGATGTAATACCGATTTGTTTCTGTAAATACTGTTACATACTAATGCAATGTAATCTTTTTACAGGAGAAATGAGGAGAATGTCACATAAAACTATTATTCAGGCATATATGGGCACAAAATACAGATGCATCAGCTCCAAGCACGTCAATATGAAGAATGTGAACATTACTTTTAGCAATGTTACTTTGGAAGCCTATATCACAAATGGCACTTTGAGTATCAACAGTAGGTATCTTGTAGCAGAGAACGTACTTGGTGGGCTAGTATTGCCAATAATGTATTATTTCTTATTATTTCCTGACTAATCGTATTTAGGCGGGTACAAACTGGATCTAAAGCTCTGATAGCAGCATCTTTTGAAATGAATAGACCTGCTTCAGGTTTTCCCTGTAGGGGTGTCGGCATCCATGACTAGAAGATAGTGCGCTGTGTTCCCATGGGTTTTGGACAGGTGTTAGGGAACGTTCTTTCTGTTCATGAGTATTTATGGGTGTAAACATGTGCTGCGGTAGGTTGACTGGGCACATGGCCAAAATCCTAGCTTAAGAAGTATCTGACAACTTCCAAGTATTATGCCTCTACCAAAGGAGTTTGAACTAGTTACTGTGTGCTCTGGGGAAAGTCAGTGATGTAATGGCAGACGATAGAGAACTGGTCTGTAGGGAGCAGATATGTACATCTTCCTACAGGAGGCCTTATATAAGCTGTAACAGTGATATTCTTTCCCTGTCAGGCTCAATCACAAAACGACTTTTTGTCCTGATTGCTTGTATTGAAAAGCATTTTGCAATTTCACTGCTATAATGATTAGAAGACAAACTACTTCATGGTGTGTCCTTTGCTTTTGCGGCAACACTCTTCAGTTTACATGGCTCTTGATGTTTGATCACCCGTGGTATCTTAGGGAGTGATAAATCTGTGCCTTACTTCTGGGGCAAGTAAGAAGCCTGATCTTCTCTGGGAAATGTGGAACTTTTCTTTCTTATGCTGTTAATCCCATTTATGCCCTTGTTGAAATGAATCTTAAAAACTAGGGTAGTCAGTGGTGGCATGTGATGGATACATTGAACAAGTGCCTTCTACAGGAGTATCTATACCTTGTCCCGTGTCTCTGAAAAATACCTTGCCTGATGCATGATAATACTGGAGTTGGCTTCTTTTATGGCTGCCTCACATGACTGGCTCAGATTTCGGCATGCATCATTCTCGATCAGTCTTTTCCATTCAGTGAACTAGTTTGCAGCAAAGATGTGGACCTACATTTGTAATTTCAAAAAAATCACCTGATTTCTATTACTCCGGTCTTCAGAACTGTCTCATTTTTTAAATAGGATATCTTGATCCAGTTGCTATACTGGATAATTATGATAAGTGATCAGTTATCAGCAGGCTTGAACATAAGCCACGATATTGGGAAAAACTGTTTTTTGACTTCTATACAACTTCAGTAAAATCTCCCTACTGTGTAACAGTTTTCCTCTTAACACCATCTATTATCTGTTCTTACATAGTCCTTTGGTTAAAAAAAAAAAAATCAATATTGCATTATTTCGGGAGGGTGTCCCTTATGCAACACAAGTTTGTCAGCACTTGTTTTCTTTTCTATTCCTAATTACTTCTTTACTTTTTTTAGATTAATATAAACACTTTAATTTGCCAGGATCACTTCTCCAGGTTGCTTTTCTTCATCCTGTGGTATCACTGTCTTGATGAAACTATTGATCCTCAGAAAAAACACATGATTTCCTATGATCCTGGGGTAGATGCTGTTTGGTCTGAGTTTAAGCTTTTTTTGGTTTTTTATTTGTTTGGTTTTGTTTGTGTATTTCCACGTTCCTGTTATCCATACTGCCATGCTGAGTTTTTTCTTTAAATTATCATCATCCCTAAGTTTTTATTACTGTCTCGGGACTGCACCCAGATTTTTTTTTCTATTCCTACTGCACAATGAGCTATCTCTATTTTTTTTTAATTCAGATGGTTAAAGAATTCTCACTTTATCCTTTTTTTTTTTTAATCTTGACCCTGAAATCACCTTGTTCTTTCCAGATCAGTTCCTTCTTTCCACTCTTGTAGGCTTGAGACTTCCCCTGTCCTTTTGGCAGCTAGTTATTGATAAACTTTAGATCTGGAATTCTCCCTTAACTTTTTTTTTCCCTGCAACTCCTTCATTAGTGGATATTTCTGCTGGTGATTTGGGCAAGGCTCACTGAAGGGAAGAAGAGTCAGTATTCAGTGCATCTGTGTATCACCAGTAGTGGTAACTTCTGTCAGCGTACCTAGAAGTTAGTGACTGAGGTTGTGGTAGTGATTATCTGCAACTCTGAAGAAAAGGAGGCTTTAATTTTACCTGTTGGTAGTTTTGTCAGCTGCTTTCCTATAACTGTCAGAAAAAGACATAAGAATTTGTCTTGTCTCCAAATCTGTCTTGAAGAGTTACTAGCAGCTATGCTGTAAATCAGTAAAAATACTGTATCAAGACTCCACCTAGGACAAACTTCCACTTGAAGTGATTTGGTTGTTTCCATCTCTGCTGACTTGAGTAAGAGGCTGTATGTGTTGGTCTTGCAGATGGAGGGAAATTCTCCATTGAAGTACCAAGTAAAGCTGCCGTTTGGTTTATTTGTTAGGAAATTAACACATTTCGGGACCTGACCAGTATGTATTAAGCCTACAAAGGATAGGGTCACTCCTCCATTCATCCACCTTCCCTCTGCTCTTTGACTTTCCAGAAATGGAGTAGACATAGGAAAGTGTGCTATGTTGGAGTCTGCGTTCAGAAGGTGTGATTAGAGTTCCTCTTTCTGAGCCATAATCGAAAGTTAAGCTGCTGTTTAAGTTCAGAGGCTATTTATTAGTTATCTAGTACCTGCAAGATATGCATGGATTAAATTTTAGAAGTAGGCCCTTTGAGTCAGAATTGACTGCTGCTGCAGCTGCTGTTGTCCTTATAAAGTTGCAAGCTGTTATCCCGGACACGTGGAGGTGTCCTTGGCTTGTAACATGGAAGCCTTTACTACAGTAATGTCTTTGCTGTGACCTTTGGTTTTGGCTTAGATGTTCAGTGCAGGAACCTTCTTGGCTCCCAGATCAAGTTAAGATCTTGCTGCCAGGTGTTTCTGAGTACTCTGGCAAATAAATCAGTCGTGCTGTTCTTTCTCTCTCCTTTTGCCTTGGAAGTTGCTGCTGAACTGGATGAAAAGAGAAGGCAGTCTTACACATCTTGACTCAGCCTTGTACGCCCGGTGGTGGGTGGCTGCTAACGCAGGACTAAAGGGAAGGATGGATGTGAGACCCAAGGGGAGAGGATATAGCAAAACAATTGCCATCAGAAGCAGTGTCTTAAAATCCCTTTGTTAAGGATAGAAGAGCCACAGCACTGCAATGAGGGCTTGAGAGGTCCAGTAGTATTTTAATGTTACTGTGAGTATTGCCAAAATAATGACATAGGGTCCTCACAACCTGGTAGTGTAACGGGGGGAGGGGGGAGCGGGGAAGGAGAACAACACATCTCCTGGGAAACTACTTTTAACAGCGGGCAGGAGAACTGTTCCTCTGCTTCTAGCACGTGAGTGCCAGGAGTGTCTGAGGGGCAGTCATCTCAGCCTTGCTGTGAACGTACGGCAGGAATGCTGGCTCTGTCAGCACAGCAGTATCTTACTTATCCTGACTTGATGGCAAAGTGAAATGACAGGCATGAATAAAAGCAGATGTGGTCACCATGAATTCCTGTAAATAACAGCAGAGGTGTCATTTTCACATGCCACAAGTGTCTCAAACTTTGCAACAAGAGTTTAGGTAATGTTTTACCATTGTGTTTCTCAGCTTTTATCATCTTCTATTAGGAAAAGCTACTTGAAATTGTGTCCTCCATTCTCTTGAGGATTAAAAAGGTAGAGCATCCCACAGCTTCATTTTGTTTGGTAATGACTGTTTTCCTTTCTCTCCAGAGACAGAATGTGCTGAAGATATGGTCTCTACTACTGCTGTAGTGCCTACAACTCCTAAACAGACTACTAGCCAGGTTCCAACAACTAGCCCAGCACCAACTGCATCGCCCCCAAATCCTGCAGTCGGTAAATACAACGTAACTGGTCCAAACGGAACCTGTGTACTTGCCTACATGGGGTTACAGCTCAATATCACCTACCTAAAAAAAGATGACAAGGTACATTTTTTTCTTTCTCCAAAGCTTTCAGATTCCTTCTTTGGGGAAAACTTGGTAAAATATTATAGGCTAACTTTTTTCTTTAAAAATCCCAGTTCTTTTGTAGTGTTCATCCATGATTGTCCTCTACTTGAATTGCTTAACTTGGACTAGACTAGTGACGATTCAAACAGTTCTCTTCTACTGAAAGTGGTCATTAAAGATTTTTCCATTCAGTAAGAGTACTAAACTTGTCTGTCAAATCCTGTAAGTGTATACGGCCATTCCACAGAAGCAGTAAAAATTATCAAGATAGGAGTAGGGGGAATCCTATTATCAAAGATGCCATCTAAACAAGATTTTCAAACTTAAACAAAATACAGGAATTTGGCCTGAGGCACCTGAGTGAAAACAGTGAATGACTATTAGAAGGGAAGATTACTACTACTGTAAAACTGGACAGGCTTGTGACTTAGTTGACTTCCAGCCAGCACCAAAGAGGCTTGGGTTTGACTTTAATGCTTAAGAGCTACTTAATGGCTGATTTTAACAGCAAGAATGCTACGTGGTTTATGTAAGATCCAGCCCCGGCACAGGTTCTTTCCCTCTGTTGTTGATGCAGAGCCCAGCTTGCCAGCCCCATGGACAAACCCCTTACCCGCTAACCGGTAAGGCAAAGCTGTGAGCGTAATCCCAAAGGGACTGCTGAAGGCTTTCAGTAGGAAGCAATGACCAAGGGTCAGCAAAACTTTATGTTCAGTAAAGCTTTATTATAAGGACTTTTGATCACAAGCTGCTTTTTCCTATCCTGTGGCTTAATCTGAGGTGACGAGGACAAGTGCAGGCAAACAAATTATGGCTGTGTTTCTGTAGTTTAAGTTGGATCTCGGTGATAAAGGACCTGGTGTGAGGAGGGTGGTATCTGTATAGGATTTAGCTGCTTAATGCTGTATGTGGTGGTGCAAAGGAATCTATTGCATTTATTTATGACGATGATGACTGAGAGGTAAAATCATGAGCACCGATAGCTGGTGTGTGGCTGTACAGTAGTTGGTTATGATGGACTGTGTTTTAACCACCTTAATTGTGTGAAATTCCCTAAGCTGTGTCCTGTAGCATGGCATTCTAGCTCTGCTGGAACAGCTGATTTCTAGTGTAATGACCAGTGAGGAGGTGGCAAATAGGTTTTCCAAAGTCACGTGAGGGTCAACTAAGAGCTACTGAAGGTTTCTATTGGATTGTTCAGCAAGTGCATTTAACCCACAGCCTTCTGCAGATACAGGACAGTATAAAATCATGTGCCATGGGCAAAGCTAAAGCATTCTGAACTGAAGTGACGTGCGAGATGATCATGCTTACAGGCCGTTCCCTTGATTTATGTCAAAGCAGTATTTTACAGCTTGTTGCCCTCTGTGTAGTGGTGGTTACTTTTTCCTTACGCTGCTAGGACCAAAGAAGTTTAGTGTGGAGGAAGCAGCAGGTTATCGGCCGCAGCCAGTCAGGGCTGCAGAAAGCTTCGCTGGCATGCAGAGATGCCCTTTGTTCTCTGTACCAGCCTGGTAACTCAGGTGCAGCTTACACCAGCCTGTAACTTGCACACCTATCTGCCCAGTTGTTTGTAAAATGTGTGGGCAAAGACAGCATTGTATGCATGTGAGTACAAGTAAACTAGAAGTCGACTGAATGTATATGGTGACGTATTAGTCTCTTCAAATGTCATAATTGATCCTCTTCTCTCATAGTTTGGATTGGATTTGCTGAATTTCATACCACATAATACAACTTCTTCTGGGACATGCGATAATACATCAGCCTTCTTGAATCTGACTTTTGAGAAAACAAGGGTTATCTTCCACTTTGCATTGGTAAGAATCTCTAGACAAAGCGTGTAGGGTCTGCGGGACCTCTCACGTGGGAAAACTAATTGGGGCAAGTACAAGAGAAAAAAGATGCAACTACAGGAAGGGGAGTAAGTAATTCCTTTGTTTTTAATACTAGGATTTAGAGGGTTTAATGCTTGGTAACTGTTGTGGGGAAAGAATAGATACATGTACGTACACACACGTATGTATAGATAGACATCTATTTTGTTTGGAATGGGAATTTCTTTTAAGATTGTATTGCCTACTCTGTAAAGCTTCTTGCCCAAACTGGGAACAGTTCTGCTGTAGCAGAGGAATAGCCTGTGACAAACAGTCTGGAACTGGATTTAAGTCCTCATTAATATTCTGTGTACAGCCCAAGAGCCATGTGTGCTTGTCTTAAGGACTCCTGCGATGGTTGGAAATCCTGTTTCCCACAGGTGTGCGATGGTTGGAAATCCTGTTTCCCACAGCTCTGCCCCAGTACTGTATTAGAGCTGTGTACCCTTGAGGACTGAATCCACTGTGTTTGTCCGCTTCATGCTGCTTGTAATACTTGCAGGACTGATCAAATGTGATCACCTAGACCTGTTGCTATTAAATGACTCTCCACATCCCTGTGGGGTGCTGAGCTGCTTTAAAGCTGTGTCTGTAGCACAGGTGAGATCATTGTACTAGCCTGGTTAAGGCATGGGTGGGACTATACTTTCAGTGTGGAGGTCAAGTCAGCAGTCTGAGGGGTGACGGGCCCCCTTTCTCTGCCCCCCTTCCCTCCCCCAAAGTAATCTTCCCTAAGGTGCGTACCTTCTGTAGCTTTTCTCTCTAAAAGTGAAACTAAGCTCTTCCTTTGGATGCTAATCCCAATTGCGGACTACCCTTTGAAAACCTTTCTCAAAACGTATGCAGAATTGAACCCAAATCTTAACAGTTTGTTGTACATCATTAGCTGAAATGACAACTACTGGTTTGTTTTTTTAAAAGAATGCAAGTACTGAAAAATTCTTCCTGCGAGGTGTGAACGTAAGCACGACTCTGCCTTCTGAAGCAAAAGGTAGGGACTTCTAAGAAGTCTACTTTCAGTGACTACTTCTATAAATATTAAGGGTTGCCTGCATTAAATAACCTGTTAGAAACATTGGGGATGAATGTACTGAATTTAAGCTCTATGAGCTTACAGCTCCTGCTCTTCAGGATTCTGTAATAAGACTTGTTCTTACACAGTTCCAAAGTTTGAAGCATCGAACAACAGCATGAGTGAGCTGAGAGCTACAGTAGGGAACTCCTACAAGTGCAGTGCAGAGGAGAATCTCCAGGTCACGGACAAAGCCCTTGTCAATGTATTTGATGTTCAGATCCAGGTTTTCAAGATTGATGGAGACAAATTTGGGGCAGGTAAGAGGTTTACATTTGGGGGGGAGGGGAAACCTAAGATTTGTGAAGTGCACTTTGATATAAACATATAATATTCTGTAGTCAAGTGTCAGCTTGCGGGTGCTATGCTTTTGTCTCTGCGTGCCCTATTACAGATGTTGTAGGGGCTGATAAGATGTCTGAGTGGAGGCTAGTGCAAGAAGTACGTAAAGAGCTTTGAAATAACTAGGACTTGTTCCTTGTGGTCCAGAGAAGAGTTAAGAAATAGCATTAACTTTCCCTCCTAACTGTGTGCAGACAGTTGTATGAAATGGGGAAAGTTCTGGGAAGTTGCTGACTCTCTTAATTAATGCTGTCCTTTGTGACTGTGGTTAAAGGAAAACGGCTAGGGGAGGAGTCATGTGCATGTATTTATGATGGCTAAGCTTTGTGTAACAGTAACAGCTCTTGAGAAGGAAACAATTGTTATAAATATCTATATTGTGCATACAACTAGTGCTAGAAAGACTTCATCCTGAATGATCATAGTTAGTGGACTTGGCTTCCTTTTGGTTGTTGGCAAGCTAAGCTAGAAGTTAACCTGAGCCAGTTTTATCTATGTGCTGAGAGTAGAAACTTGAAGTTCTGCATATAGCCATCTGTTGGTGCACTAGTGCCTAACGTGGATCTTTTTCTCTCTCTTCAGTGGAAGAATGTCAACTGGATGAAAATAACATGCTGATCCCTATAATAGTTGGTGCAGCCCTTGCTGGTCTTGTCCTAATTGTCTTGATTGCTTACTTGATTGGCAGAAAGAGGAGCCATGCTGGATATCAAACAATTTAATAACTTGCACTGAAATCCAGTGTAGATGAAAAGCAATTGCAAGAAGCTGGGAAACCCCCGCCACACACACATTTCCCCTGAGCTAAGATTGATATTGTAAGGGAACACCTTTTCTTGCAAATTGCTTCTTCTTTAAAGTCTGCTTTATTAAATGTGAAATCATCTTGCAGCATTTAACTATGCACAAAAATAACTTCTGAAAATTCTGGTGTTTAATTTTGCTAACTAGTTTAAATATTTACCCACTTAGAAACAAGCTAAAAGTTTTTAAGGGTGCTTTTTTGGAATTGGCATAAGGTAATGTCAGCTAAAGATTCCAGAGAGGGATGTTGCTAATTCACACTGACTCAATTTCGGAACTCTTAACAAAGGGAAAAGGTTCATTCTTCGTACTGCTGCCATCCAGCGACGATGTTAATTATACTGATGATGCATTTAAAGAAATTTAGTAACAACTGACAAAATTGAAATTTAAAATCTAAACTCCACCTTGTCTTCTAGGTGTGTATTTTTTACTAAGCTTTAAACTGAATGCCTGGCATATGCAGGGTGTGAACAACGCAATACTCAGACCTTACAGGAACTCTTTATGATTGGACAGCTCCCCTGTTTGATATTTTTGATGCTATGCCAGCTTGTTAGGAGCTGGTACTTTTTTAAAATGGGTGTTATTTTTATTTACCTTTTTTTGTAAAGTGATTTGTCTCTTCTGTTGGAAGGTCCAGAGAGATCCTGTTACTGCACATGTGTACAATATAGATCTCAATCTGCTGATTCTCTTGCTTTAAACTTGGCTGGGGGGTTGTACACTTTAAGGATCAGTTCTTATGTATGCATTGCCTGTAACAATGCTAATAAAGACACTTTTTTTCTGTATATCTTAGTGTTGCTGATCACTCTTAAAAACATTTGGCTGTTTGGTAAGTGCTAAAGTCCTGGTTTGGCTCTACTTTGAGAGCTTTAAACAGTCCTTAGTGTGGAGTTATGTTAAAGAAATGTTTGTTTTCTGTGTGGCACAAAGATGAGGCTTAACTGTGTATGTGGCTTCAGAACAGTCCCTCCTTTTGGACTTTGTGCTTGGAAACAGGTAAAGCTTCTGTGTATCAGTAACCTGAGATCTGGAGAAGATAACTCTTACATTAAATTGCTGAGAAATGTCAGTATATTGGTCTGCCCTGCTAAGCATCGCTTTCTGAAAGTGCTGTTAAGATACTCGGTACAAGGACTGTGTAAATGACAACATTTTATGTTTTATTTTGAAGTGGGATTCTTGCCACAGAGTAGGAGATGCTTGTCTGCTGAGGTCTGTGTGTTGTAATGTGCTTGGAAATGAACCTTTGTGTTTAAAGCTTCCCTGACTCCCTCCTGCAGTAATGTTTTGGTGTTAACAGTACTAGCGACACGGGGCAGGAACCAAGGCACACTGAAACATTGCACAGAACACTATTCTTCTGACAAGGAGAACTGGACGCATGGCATAAGGCTGGTATACTTTGGACCATATCCCCTGCTAGCTTGAAAGTGCCTGGAAACTGTGGGGTTTGCCAGTGGTGAATAAACTAGTATTTGCTAATACCTGCTGATGCACTAGAAGTATGGTACTGCTACTGTCCTTACAACTCAGTACTTGGGGAGAAAGGTGCCTGTCTGGTACTGTAAAGGATGGGATAGCTTGGAATGATACTGCTAAGTAGCTGTCTTTACTTGTCTAGAAGAGCACCCATCTGCTTCCTCTGAAACTTTTTTTTCCTGCTGAGGAATGAAACAAACTCAATCTGCGGGGGGGGGGAAGCCTTACTTGACAAGGAATGAAGATAACTTGGAGTAGAGTCTGAAAAGAGGTGTGGTGTTAAAAGGTGAGGCTTTCCACAGTAGTTCAACAGGGAGAATAAAAAGCACAAATTGCTGGCCTCTCTTCAGTCTTCCCTCCCTTCCCCAGCAGGAAGGAGAGGGAAAGGATTTGGCCACGAGAGGGCTCTGTAAGGACAAGAAAGCAATTCACAGGCACCTGGCTCCAGCAGGGCTGGAAGTGCCAGGGGCTGGGCTGCTGCTTTGCTTGTTTCTGTCCAGGGGTAGGATATTTAGACTTGCATTAAGGTACAGCTTTGGAACTGCCCGATGTCTCACCCTGGCAAGGAAGAAGTCTGTCTGTGGCTATCTTTATGAGTGTTTCTCCCAACATTTTCAGGGACACAGGTATATGAGGATATAGCACCTGTAGTGCAACCTCAGTATACCAGCACAAAGTAGCGCAGCATCTACTTTCAGCATCCCTTAACAACAACACCTGTAGCGCAACCTCAGTATACCAGCACATAGCGCAGCATCTACTTTCAGCATCCCTTAACAACAAAGTGAGAAATGCTACTTCCAGATTTGAGTGAAATTATTTGTTACCTACTGTGCTAGAGCTAGAAAACCCCAAATAAGTGTATAAGATATTAAGAGTGGTTAGAAAAGAACTGTTGCTGCTGCTTTCTGTAGCCTGGATTGCACGTGTTCCCTGCTGCCTTTACCTGAAGAGCTGTTACACACTGCATAGAGTAACTGTTAGTGAAGATGAAGATCACCTTCCTCATTGCTGTCTTGCCCTGCACTTTACCATATTTATTGAGTTTCTTAAGTGACAGCAGCAAGGAAAAAGGAAGATGCTTGTATTCTAGCCAACTAGTGGCAGTCAGGAAAGAGATCAGATATTTTACTCTCTTCACACCAAGAAACAGGTTCTGACAAATTAAATTAATTTATTTTGTACAAATGATAGCAGTGTCACAGTTAATACAGTAGGAAGGATATGTAATTTTATACACCTGTTTTCTTTTAACATTACAAAATGCCCTGAAAAGACAAGGATGGTAATTGCTTTTTTAAAAGGAGTGTCCTGACACTGATCACATTCTACTCTGAAAACACTTTAATCCTTACAAACAAACAAACAACAGAACCACCAGTTCCAGTTATGAAGTCTGACATACAGTACAAAATATTAACAACACTTACTTGAAAGGCAGGAAAGATTGGTCAAGTGTCAGTTGACTCATGGAAAGCTTAAAGTGTGCTCTAGTCAGTGCAAATAGAGGAATGTGTCAATTGCTGTAGTATCTGACCACCTGGTTAAATCTGGTGAGTTACCCCTGAGAAAGCAACTTCTCTCTACAAGTGTCTCGGAGTTTGTTAATTGTTGCCATGGACAAGCTTCCAGGGTCTGTGAATATTTTCTGGGGGCAAAAGGAGAAAATTCTTAGTTAAAATTCTGTCTTTAGACAACATGCTGGAATTCTCACATAATTCTCCAAAGTGTGAAATCCCTGCTTTGACATCCATACTGTGAAAATGCTTGCTGCTGTTTGGCCTCCTTGTAACAGGGTAGCATCTCCAGCTACTCTGCTGTAAAGACATGGTAAACCTGCAGCTCATAACAAGTGCTGTAAGTTACACAAAAGCAACAATACAAAAGCTAGTTTGAATGTAAGCATCCAGTTAAAATTATTTTAGAAGGCATTTGTGTTGGTGGATGGCAGATGTATTTAGAACGTATTAAGCTATCCTGGGTAATGCTACAAAGCACCAGTGCATTTTGTGGAGCTAGCATAGGTTGTTCAGGCTCTGGCACCCATACATGCATACAACAATATGTTCCTACTGCAAAAAATCAGTCTTAGTCCCTTGCTGTGCCACCTTTGCTCTTCTTCTCTACTGATCTTTCCAGAGTAGCAATGTATATGGATGTAAGAATTTGAGGCATTTCAAATGCTGTCACACATCTGTAATATTTTTTGCTTTGACTTTTGTTGCTCAAGAACAAAACATTTGTTTTTACTACTTCATCTAAAACTTCTGACTGAACAAAACTATGAAGCAAGCTGCAAGTTTATGCACTTTAACCTACAGTTAAGATGTGTGGGCCCCTCAGTTCTCTGTAGTTGTAACTGACAACTCTGGAGATCAGATTATAATTGAGCCAGTTTTGAACAGCATTCTAGTAAAGAAGTCTGCATTGCATTAAACTAAAAACTAAGATTTTGTTCAGGGGGAGGGGGGTATAAAATACTGAACTGTCATCACCTCCGCTGCTACCACTGTCTACTGCTGGAAAAAAAAAACAACACAAACCCAAAAGTATGTGTTTCAAAGTTACATAAGAACTTAACCTAAATTGTTTGTTTAATTGCCTTGAAAGCCCCTCACTACAGTAACCACCACAGTTAAAATAAATGTTTTATTCAGAGTAATTGCAAGAAAAAAGTAGCTGATTTTTCTAAAAACAGCTGCTGTAAAATGTAATGTAATTAAAGGGGGAGGGGGGAAGTCCTTCAAGGACAAGTGTTTGTATCAATCTCATGGCAGTTAACATTTAACAAAACTCTTATTTAAAACCTGTTATGGAATGGGAAAACCCCTCAAACATCTCCTCTCTAAATTAAGCTGTACCTGCGATTTATTTTTCCCTTGCTCCTTTAATTAAAAGGCTCACAAACACTAGTAAGTTAAGCTTATTTTTCTTCTATATGAGCAAAGATGAAACAACATAAATGACATCCTACTATGACAGACCTATGCACAGAGCTCTGACATGAACACAAAACTCTTTTGGGAGTAAAAGTCACCTATTGGGATATAGTGTTACACACACTTAGCAAACGATGATAGTGGAGTTGGCCAAGTGATTTATGACAGATGTGCTCCTGCCTTTTTGTTGTGTTTTTTTTAATTAACATCTTTTACATTTCAATCTTCTGAGTTAAGCTCTGAATCTAGTGTTTTATACAGATGGGGCATCCAATCTATTAATAGTTTACAAGAATAATTCTTAGTTTGCAGGTTGTCATAAGACTTGAGCAGTCAACTTCATGGATTTTGTCTGGAAAAAAGAACTTGGTGCTACCTTTTTGTTCTTTGACTAAACATAATGCTTTATATTCTGGCACTATGAATATTTATCAGTGCAAGTTTAAAATTCACTTTGTGTCTATTCTACAATATTCTACTACAATTCACCTGAAAAAGAGCACAGGAACACAATGTATAGTTCACTGAAAGAATGCACTAAAGTTATTTTCTCATCAGAAATCCTGGTTTAGCTGGTAAAAAGGGCAGAAAGCTTTGTGTCTATTCTACAATATTCTACTACAATTCACCTGAAAAAGAGCACAGGAACACAATGTATAGTTCACTGAAAGAATGCACTAAAGTTATTTTCTCGTCAGACTTCCTGGCTTAGCTGGTAAAAAGGGCAGAAAGAATTTTTTGCCCTGTATGACAGATAATGTGAATGACTTACTATGCATGGATTTAGATAGTAATTCTTTTGAAAAATTCTTTAAAAGATTTGCATTTCTTATATAAAAACATTCTTCATCCTTTTGGCAATTCCTACTGATACATTTCTCCTAACCATATCCATCTTCTTGACTGAGCAAAACATTTCTAAGTCAGTCTTGTTTTTAATTTGTAAGAACTAAAAGCTGCAGAGAATTTACCTGCATGAAGCTGTGACACTCCGTTACAAATGTTCCTTTGGTGATCTGCTTAAATTTATCACAAATGTCAGGGAAATTCGTGGCTTCCAAAATAAAAGCTTGGTGTTGCTTAATTAACGTTAAGGCCACACGGAAGATGATCTTTGACCCTTCATAGAATAAACAATCCCATATTCGGAGCACAGTCTGCAGGAAAGGGGAGAATTCAGATTACAGCTTCTTGATTTCCAGTAGGTAATTATTACTAAAGCACTACAAATGAAATAATGATTATGAGTGTATATTAAGAGAACTTTATATTACCAATTACCTCTACTGGCAGAATGTCAATGAACAAGCATATAAACCAGCGTGACACCACTAGGGTCCACATGACTCCATGTCTTTCCATCAGCTCTGCCACAGCTGGAACTTTCATTTTCACAAGTTCTCCAAGGACTTCCTGATCAGTTTTCAGGCCCAACATTGCAGGACTGTAATAATCTTGGAGAGAAGAAACCAAAACTCAGGAATCTTTGGATGTGATTTTTCCACAAAATTGAAGAGAATGTCCTGTACAGCTGAGTGTATAAAGGCATGTTGAGCCTATGAATCCCAAGTTGGAGTAAATTAAACCATGCAGTGAAGAAGTCTGCATTGTGGTCATACAGCACTTCTCTTTCAGCCAAGGCTGATCCCTCTACACAAACACTTCATTCATGCCTACCAAAGTATCTTCTTTCTCTCTGATGTTTTGTGGCAATTCATTCTTCCTTCCCGAAGAAGGATAGTCTAGGTGGTTTTTAACTACTAGCTTAGACTACAAAAGTCTTACTAATATTTAAACAGTTCAATATAACCACCACCTCCTTTCCATGTGTGGGGGCTGCACACCTCCCAGTCTGCACAATACCCAGACAGGTAACAAAAAAACCCCAAACAACCTCAAAACAACCCATAGCCTTTAGACTGGGTCCAGTCACAAACTGGAAACGTGAATTTCTGAGAGTGTCAGCTGTGCTGGGGTGCTGGAGGACAGGTACCCCTCCTGGGGGGATCTTCTCTTTTTCTCTGAGCCATGGAAATCCCACTTTTCATAGAGTCATTCCAAAAGGAAGTGAATGGCAGGTTCCCCCCAGGCAACATGTCTTCCTACTTAATTTATCTGCAAGACAGAGGCTGAAATTAGACCTACATCTCCTACACTGCTGGTCACTGCACTAAACCGTTAAATCAAAAATTAAGAAAAATAGAGCACACTATGACTGTTACTCCACAGCCTGTTTGACAGGGTAAGCATTTTCATTGCCAAGGTGCAGGATGAATAACAAGCATCTCAGTTCTATAAAGAAGTAGTTCTGGGTATACTTGCGAGACGAAAAAGATTATTTTAGCTCATAAGTGTTCAGACAGTCCAACAAGGGGCAAGAGTTACACAGATTTTTAAGGAATTAATGTTTTGGGTTTAGATGTTGACCAAAACATTTAAGCTGGATTTGATGGCTCCAGCCCTGGGAAGAAATCATTGATGGTTCACTAGTGCTTTGCTGACAAGACCTACATTATTAACATTATTTACTGAAAGAAATAACTGGTAACACAAGCACCTTCCTATGTGTTTCTTTCCTTCACTGATTCTGGAAAGCTGGAACTTGGGATTCTCGTAACTTAGCTGGTTTCTGCCAAGGTTCCCAGACAGACACAGCATAGACTGATGGTTCACATGAAGGCGAAGAAATTGGAAAGAGCAGTCTATTTGTCTGAAATATTTTTAATAAAACCTCCCCGTGCCACAAATGTTTAAGATGTCCAAATTATGCAGTACATTTATAACCACTTTAATTTCTCTATTGAAATCACAAAGAGCAGTTTAATATTCCACTCTTTTCTGTGTCAATGGTTTTCTTGAACAGACTTCCTACCCCAGGAGATATTTGCTCTCCATTTGTCCTGTTCAAATGGCGGAACATCTACAGTTTTTATGGTTCTAAGCAGCATCGCAGTCAACCTTTAGGAATGTAGCTTTTTGTCTGTGATCCTTATGTTCTTTGTTCCCACTGAAGAATGATAGGTAAAACTCCTCCACAGACATAAGAGTCACTGCCACCATACACATTCCTTTAACTGTTTGCCTTTCAATTGCTTGTAGGGAAAGCTCCGAGAGCTAAAGCACAAGTAATCCCATGAAAAAATGTACTAAAAACAAACGGACTCACACCATGACCTCAAAGCCAACACAAAAACCTCTCTTTCTCCGTATTTTGTGTTAGTGGTATGCTCATTTGTGAATTGGAATTGCAGGTAAAGTAACGTTAACTGGCTGAGTAATTTTTTTTAAAAATACTGCTTTAATGTAAGTGAAAAACAAAGAATCACATTTCACGTAACAGAACAAGCCTTCTTCCCTTTCCTACCCTTCCTCCTCCTCTCATACATCCACAAACCAATTTTTTCTTTTTTGTGCTCCTGAGACACGTTAGTACTTAAAACTTCAAGTAACCACTGGCGAGTGTCCTCGGGAGGAAGGACAGCAGCCCACACGCTCTCTGCTCTGCACTGCTGCAAATCATCCGATATGCTGAAATCAACAGCAGCTGCTATTTTTAATTTGTACAGCGAAGTAAATGTCAGGATCTCAGTGAGAACGCAACCGGACACCCACCCAGCTTTTTGAGAGCTGGCGAGTAAAAAGTTAACAGCCAAGCAACTTGGATACGTCACTCCTTGAATTACTGAAGCAGCAAGCAGCCGGGAAGCCTCGGCATAAATTAAAATTTCATTCAAGTTTGTTAGATCGTACTGCTGGACAGAAAGGAAAAAGGAACTATTCATTTATCTGGGGCAGCCTCCCGCTGTTCCTCGTGGAGCAGGAGCGGCTCCCATGTGCCCCAGTACGCAGCACTGCAACGTTCAGCCCAGCGCCACTGCAAAACAAGCGGGAGGAGTGATTAACGATTTTATGCAAATGCCAATAACCGAGTAGCAGGTTTTTTCCAGGATATTAGCTGCCAGTTCACAACAGAAAGATGTTACATTAAAAGAACCTGCATCCAAGACATTTTTATATGTAATTATTATACATTAATTATAGTTACTGTGAGTATTAATTATAATTATTACACCTAATTAATATGTAATTATAATTTAATATATAATTTTACTATATATGTATACTTTTATACATAAATGTATGCATATAAAATTAGCTCCTCAAATTAGGAGAGCCGCATTTCCAATCCTCCAGAAACATTCCTGCAGGACCCCGTATTTGTGCAAAACTTACCCACAGATCATCGACAAGGAACGTTAACAGCATTGCAGTAGCCCAGGGGACAGCACAGATCTAACCTTACAGCTCTAACAAACATCGATCTTCCGAGGGCAGCGTTACCCCCGGAGGGGTGCCAGGCCTCTAGGCACTGCCGCCCTGGAGCACGGCCAGCAGCACCCACGGCTGCACTCTGCCCGAGGGACCTGCACCACGTCATCAGGGCTACACAGGGTTAGCCAGAACTACACAGGCGAGTCAGAAGAGGGTCCAGTGTCATGCTCGAGCCACCTTTCACGGTCCGTGTCTGGTCTCGCTAGTGAAAATGGTTTTGTAACTTGGTTCGGCGCCTAAGTAAGTGCTTGGTAACATTTAACCTACGTGGCTCTTCTATTCTGTTCTTATTTGCTAGGGATGCCCAGGCCCTAAGCCTTCCGGAAATGTCCCCTCAGCAAAAATACTGCAGCTCTCCCTTGCTGCAAATGTTTCACTGTGTGCCCTATTTTCCTAATCTTTTATAATTGGCTGCTCTGCCCAGAATCTCTCCCTAAAGTCAAGATATCCTTGTTTATAAACAAGTCTACACAAGCCTAACCCTCCCCCTCACCACAAAGCTGTTTTTCCACAAGATGCTGCGCAGCAAATTATTTTTACTCACCTACCATCAAAATACATTAGCTTCATGTTCCTTCCATATCTTATCTTACAAATTATTTGAAATTTCTAGATTTGCATGATCCACATCTAATTAGTGTATTAATTATTTTTCCCTGCCAATAATCTGGCAAAATACTGAGCAGTTGATGACCCAGAACGGACCTGAGTCAGTAACTGCTCCCAATCTGCCACTTACTAATTAAAAAAACCCACCACAAAACAACCAAAAAACCCAAATGTAGGCTAATTATATTGTGTATCTATTGATCTAGGTTGGCTTATAGGAATGTCCTCTGACAATATACCATCGCCCTGAAAAAACACACAGCCAGATTGCTTCCGTTTATTCCTCAATTTGTCAAAGTGATAATGTTAACATTTTGGTGATCACACACTACATCATTACTTTTCATCACATCTTCTGGAAGGCAACAAATGAAATATTGTATTATAGATTATTATTATGTTCTATTATTAAATTATTATTAAATTCCAGGAAAATGTCTAGATGAAAATTAAGTTTCCCAATATGAAACTCCACGTTTCCAAGCTCTTTTGTAAACTGGTCCTAGGCTTTCCTTGCTTTCCTCTCAGCTTTCCTTTGTCTGTTGCTTACCCACATGCACCTGCTTTGCCTGGTCTGTCGTTCCTGGTGCCTGCCTATGGATTTTGGATGCCTTGCTAAGTTTAAGAGTGCCCGAGAGCACAGCAGAGGGCAATGCAGGCAGCATCCCACATGGAATTCGCCCCACCAAGTGCCCCGTCCTCATCAAAGTCCTGACCCCGAACAGCAGCGCAGCCCCATGGCTCTGCCGGGATCATCAGCTTCTCTTCCTCTTGGAGTTGAGTAGCAAAAAGGAAAAAACAGCTCCACCAACTGCCAGGTATTTTATTACTACTGTACAACACAGGTGACTAGATGAAGGGACTTTTTTCCTTGTTTAAAGGGCTTTTTGTTACTAACACTGCACGGACTGTGGCATGCTGTCACTTAGCTTGAAACCTGTTCTAGCTCAGCATCTAGCAGAGATGTTCCTTAAAGTACATTTCACTGTCTCCCTATCACAATAATTAGCGCCGCTCTGAATCCTACCAGGATGTCCAGGGCTAAGACATAACTGTCTGCTTGTGCTCCAGAGCAGTAATGAGATTTGCAGGAAATAAGGATAAAGCTTGTAGGGACTGTATGACCTTGTTCTCCATTACAAATAGATTAAGAGATTCCAAAAATAAGTTTAAGAAGCAGTACTCTTATAGCCTTAAATTACCTCTACAAGTCAGAGCTGCAGAAGTTAAAAAAGAATCCTTTAAGTCTGTTGTGCATATGTCAGGTTAAATATAAATACTCCTACTGGAACTAACATGATATGAATTCTTAGTGTTATAGAAATACCCAAGACAAGACCTCAGCTCTGCTGCTTATCTTCCAGCATTTCTAACTGTTATTTCAAGAGCCTATATAACCCAGCCTGGGACAAACCGAGTGATTTGTCTTGGTGATCCAATTTATTTAACCAAACTGAAAAATTAAATATTAGCTGGTTTAACTTTTCTCACAGTCATAAGCAATGTAAAGTATTTTATGCACAAGAATATGTTTATAATGTCCATGAGAGCCGTGGGGGGGGAGATTAAAGTTCTCCTTCCTCCCCCAAACAAGCAAAAATAATTCATTTTTATACCACTATGCAACATTCAAAAGTGTCTTCTTGCTGTAGATGCACATTACCACTTGCTACTGGACTTCACGGGAATCCAGAAGAGACAAATAGAGCAGGCCTGAATGCTGGCAGGCAAAAGCAGAGGTTGCCACGAACAGAATCGGCCAACTTCATGAATAGCACTCAGTTCCATATTTCAAGTCAAAACAGAAACAGATTCCACCATGTGCCTTTGTGGGAAAAAATCCTTTCCAGTAATCCTTCACTATAAAAACTTAGCTGTTTGCATGTTACTGAACACAGGGGTTATTTTAAATAACCTTGGCAATGCAAAGTTTTCCTTTCCAAAAAGATATGCTATCATAGCTGAGTTTATGAACTTCATGCAACACATGGAATGAGTTTCATCACTTCAGTTACAGAGAGGTCAAACTAGATTATAATAGCAGTCCCTTCTCACCTTCAGAGCATCTAAATGCCATTTATGCTATTCCTACACAATTTACTGACTCAATCATTCTCCCTGTTTGCGACTCTCAGCCTGCTTTGTCCAAGAAGACAGGGCAATGTTCTGCTATTTTATTTCTACCATGGGATAGTCCAAAAAGGTGCAATAGGTCTTCTAAGAATGTACATCATGAGCCTGCCATAAAAAGTTGGACAACCTATGTTTGGGAGGAAATCAGAAAGTCACAACAGGAAAAGGAGGAAAACCAAGAGTACTGCCAATTCTTTTTGCAATATCAGGCCAAAGTGACCCCCTGCAGATGTCCTGGCCAAAGTGATATCCTGCAGATATGTGGTTAAACGGTAAGCTGAACTCTTAACTATGTTTTTTTTTAAAAATAAGTTCCTAATCCTCCAGGGAACTGGGGGGGGGGGGGAATCCAAAAAAAAACCCCCCCCCCCATTATTTGAAATTTCTAGATTTGCATGATCCACATCTAATTAGTGTATTAATTATTTTTCCCTGCCAATAATCTGGCAAAATACTGAGCAGTTGATGACCCAGAACGGACCTGAGTCAGTAACTGCTCCCAATCTGCCACTTACTAATTAAAAAAACCCACCACAAAACAACCAAAAAACCCAAATGTAGGCTAATTATATTGTGTATCTATTGATCTAGGTTGGCTTATAGGAATGTCCTCTGACAATATACCATCGCCCTGAAAAAACACACAGCCAGATTGCTTCCGTTTATTCCTCAATTTGTCAAAGTGATAATGTTAACAATTTGGTGATCACACACTACATCATTACTTTTCATCACATCTTCTGGAAGGCAACAAATGAAATATTGTATTATAGATTATTATTATGTTCTATTATTAAATTATTATTAAATTCCAGGAAAATGTCTAGATGAAAATTAAGTTTCCCAATATGAAACTCCACGTTTCCAAGCTCTTTTGTAAACTGGTCCTAGGCTTTCCTTGCTTTCCTCTCAGCTTTCCTTTGTCTGTTGCTTACCCACATGCACCTGCTTTGCCTGGTCTGTCGTTCCTGGTGCCTGCCTATGGATTTTGGATGCCTTGCTAAGTTTAAGAGTGCCCGAGAGCACAGCAGAGGGCAATGCAGGCAGCATCCCACATGGAATTCGCCCCACCAAGTGCCCCGTCCTCATCAAAGTCCTGACCCCGAACAGCAGCGCAGCCCCATGGCTCTGCCGGGATCATCAGCTTCTCTTCCTCTTGGAGTTGAGTAGCAAAAAGGAAAAAACAGCTCCACCAACTGCCAGGTATTTTATTGCTACTGTACAACACAGGTGACTAGATGAAGGGACTTTTTTCCTTGTTTAAAGGGCTTTTTGTTACTAACACTGCACGGACTGTGGCATGCTGTCACTTAGCTTGAAACCTGTTCTAGCTCAGCATCTAGCAGAGATGTTCCTTAAAGTACATTTCACTGTCTCCCTATCACAATAATTAGCGCCGCTCTGAATCCTACCAGGATGTCCAGGGCTAAGACATAACTGTCTGCTTGTGCTCCAGAGCAGTAATGAGATTTGCAGGAAATAAGGATAAAGCTTGTAGGGACTGTATGACCTTGTTCTCCATTACAAATAGATTAAGAGATTCCAAAAATAAGTTTAAGAAGCAGTACTCTTATAGCCTTAAATTACCTCTACAAGTCAGAGCTGCAGAAGTTAAAAAAGAATCCTTTAAGTCTGTTGTGCATATGTCAGGTTAAATATAAATACTCCTACTGGAACTAACATGATATGAATTCTTAGTGTTATAGAAATACCCAAGACAAGACCTCAGCTCTGCTGCTTATCTTCCAGCATTTCTAACTGTTATTTCAAGAGCCTATATAACCCAGCCTGGGACAAACCGAGTGATTTGTCTTGGTGATCCAATTTATTTAACCAAACTGAAAAATTAAATATTAGCTGGTTTAACTTTTCTCACCGTCATAAGCAATGTAAAGTATTTTATGCACAAGAATATGTTTATAATGTCCATGAGAGCCGTGGGGGGGGAGATTAAAGTTCTCCTTCCTCCCCCAAACAAGCAAAAATAATTCATTTTTATACCACTATGCAACATTCAAAAGTGTCTTCTTGCTGTAGATGCACATTACCACTTGCTACTGGACTTCACGGGAATCCAGAAGAGACAAATAGAGCAGGCCTGAATGCTGGCAGGCAAAAGCAGAGGTTGCCACGAACAGAATCGGCCAACTTCATGAATAGCACTCAGTTCCATATTTCAAGTCAAAACAGAAACAGATTCCACCATGTGCCTTTGTGGGAAAAAATCCTTTCCAGTAATCCTTCACTATAAAAACTTAGCTGTTTGCATGTTACTGAACACAGGGGTTATTTTAAATAACCTTGGCAATGCAAAGTTTTCCTTTCCAAAAAGATATGCTATCATAGCTGAGTTTATGAACTTCATGCAACACATGGAATGAGTTTCATCACTTCAGTTACAGAGAGGTCAAACTAGATTATAATAGCAGTCCCTTCTCACCTTCAGAGCATCTAAATGCCATTTATGCTATTCCTACACAATTTACTGACTCAATCATTCTCCCTGTTTGCGACTCTCAGCCTGCTTTGTCCAAGAAGACAGGGCAATGTTCTGCTATTTTATTTCTACCATGGGATAGTCCAAAAAGGTGCAATAGGTCTTCTAAGAATGTACATCAGGACCCTGCCATAAAAAGTTGGACAACCTATGTTTGGGAGGAAATCAGAAAGTCACAACAGGAAAAGGAGGAAAACCAAGAGTACTGCCAATTCTTTTTGCAATATCAGGCCAAAGTGACCCCCTGCAGATGTCCTGGCCAAAGTGATATCCTGCAGATATGTGGTTAAACGGTAAGCTGAACTCTTAACTATGTTTTTTTTTAAAAATAAGTTCCTAATTCTCCCCGCGCCGGGGGCGGGGGGGGGGGGGGGGAATCCAACAAAGAAACAAACCCCAAACAGGTTCAAGCCATATTTTATTTTTCCTTCATCAAACCAAACTGAAGCAGAACTTCTGTCCTGAGGTACTGAACTGACACCAGAACAGCAGTAGCCCTATCATTCACAATTGAACATTAGCTTTAAAAAACCATAAGCAAGCCCAATTAATTTTGGATGGCTGAACTACCTTAAAAAAAAAAAGAGTCTGAAAGCATTTTATGGATGCTTATTGGTTGTAATTCTGAAATTACACAAAATTTAGAATAATAGTATTTTGAGAAATGATTTACTATTAACACCTTTTCAGCAAGCACAAAATGGCAGTGTGTGGTTGTTTCTACATAATCTCATCTGCCTGTATTCATCTCTTGCTTCTGATCCCAAACGTGGAAAACTGATCCTGTGGAGCAGAAAGAGCCCTTCGGTTTCCTATTTGCATTTCACACAGCACAGTGGGATTCTGAGAAGATGCAGTAGCTACCATTTGGAAATTGAAGGAGGATGCTTGTTAATTATAAAGACAATGGAAAGAAAGGCAAAGATGATATCCTTCCAGACATTACAGAAGGCAGAGATGAAATACAAAGAAACAAAGACTCCATGTGTAACCTCTCAGAGAAACAAATCGAAGTTGGCAGCATGTTAGAAAGCACAAATGCAACTTTCAGACATTACAGTTATGGAGAATGAAACTGGCCAATGTTTGGGTTTGTTTTTTTGTTTTGTGTTTGTTTTGGTTTTTTTTTTTTTAAATACTAACTCTGTTATGTGCTGCTCAGTAGAGACATTTGCATCATTAAAAACTAGTCTAGATTAAAGTTATAGCTACCAAAGCACTCTTGTACAGATTACCTAACTAAGCAAAATGCTGTTGGCCAATTCTCCTTTCTTCCCTCTCCCCCCTCTTCATATCCACTACCATTGGAATTGCTCCTTTTGTGGATAGTGGCTTTTTCATAGTATCAGTGAGCTGACAGACACCAATGGACACGGGTTATTCACCACTCGGCTGCTTCCAAACAGCCTGGCCTGACTCCAGTCATTGCACTCTATGAATTGCGCCAGTCTAAAGAGCTGGATGCGTTGGAGAAAGCCACAGCTTACTGGGTTGACGATGGTCCCCGGAGCCAAGGCTTTTCATTCACAAAACGCTTTGACAGACTTTTAACACCAGTTTCCTCAAATGGAGGGGAAATTCATGAACAAGCATTGAAGACCACCACAACTGCTTATCTTGCCTGTAGAGGAAACAAACTTTTTTTTTTTTTTTAAAATGAGTTTACAGTTGTACAGTGAGTCTTAATGACTGATGACTTCAGCTGAATAAGGATTCCTGGATCTGTGGCTTTTTTAATTCCTCTATGGGATTAGGAAGAATAGCTATTTTACCAGTTCACTGCACCGACAAGATTCTTCTTAACACCTCAGCACAAAACACAGCGTTTATATTCTCTCACACTTAAGAAGAACCCCAGCGTTACATTTTCTTCAGCTCTTTACGAGAACGCTACAGTCACGCCATTGGAACTACTGAGCACATTACTTAAGACTGGGACAGAAGCAGGAGGCTTAAAATAGAAAGCTGGACAGACATATACGGTTCTAGCCTGATATTTGGAGAGGGAAACCAATCCAACCCTTCAGTCTGAAGAGAAGGGGAATGAAAGCTACAATCCTCTTACTTCAAGCTTGAAGAAGCTAACGAGAATTAATTTTAATCTTGAAGCAACAGGTTTTAAAACTATAAGAGGAACAAATGAGACTTCTCCACTAGCCATGAATTGAAAGCTTAGTAAAGCATTCAAGTCTTCTGAACATAAAACACGTGAAACAACTGAGGTGGTATTTCTCAAGCATCTCTCCGAAACTAAACAGGAGTCACTTCTTGTACACTTAGCAGACAAAAGTTGCCACTGTGCACTGCACGTGATTTTCTTCAGATAATTTCCTTTACTCCCAAAGCACATCTCCTTCCACAAACACATTATGTATGTAGCCACCTATGCATTATACTGTATTTTGAAACAATATCAAAGCCTGCTGTCAGTGCCTCTTCATACTATGCCATATTAAAGAAAACAAACCTTGACAATACAGCTGAGCAATTTAAAACAAGCAATTTTGCAGTATCTTAAGTTGCAAATACAATAAATCCAGAGTAAGCACGTCTTAGCTCAGGAAAAGCCAAAGTAATGCTTGGATATATTCACTACTGAAGGAGAGAGTATGTCATCTTTGTATATGACATTAGCAAAACTGAGGTTAGAAAACTGCATCCAGCTCTGATATTCACATTTAAGGCAGGAAGTTGAAGAACTGGAAAGGACGTGAAAGAAAGGGTTATAAACACTACTTAGAGAAGTTCCTTACAGAGCTCAATTTTTTCTATTTGTAGAATTATGCAAGGAAAATGAAAAGCAAAACTTGACCACTTCATAGAGAAAATACTCTAGGCATTATGGGCTTTTCAATATAGTAAAAGAAAGTCTTAAAAAGAAGCAATAGCTACAAGTTAGAACAAGGCAAATTCCAATAAACAGTATAACAAACATTTTTAGTACGAGTGATTTATAGTTTGAATACACTACTAGGAGCGGTGGTAGGGTCTTTCTTTCAGACCAAGTTTGGGACCTTTCACAAAGACAAGCTCTAGCCAAACGAGTCTGCTGCAGAGGGAATGGGAGGAAATACTACCATTTCCTCAGCTGGCTTCTTGTACAGCAAATCCAGTTACATTTCCAGTTTTGTGAGTCTTGGTATTTAACACATGGATTACTTCAAGCATATGAATACATCTTACGGGGATTTACAAGTTAAAATACGAAACTGTATATTAGGATCTGCACTGAGCACCTATAACCCCATTATACATTTGTCAGCAATTATATTATGCTTCTTGCTGTCAAAGTGACATATTCAGGAAGGCTGCATTATTAAAACTGTAATTGAACATGCAGAGCCCTGGCTGACCATTAGAAGGTCAAAAAAAAAAGCTATGAGGAATGAAATAAACTACTCACTTTGGCTTTGCACCTCTGCTGCTTTAATTCTGCAGTTAAAACAGCACAATCCCTTTAACACGGAGACAGCTCTGTCAAAACTATAGTTTCAATACCACATGGGCACATTAGTGCTTTCACAACTAGAGCCATTAGCTAAAACAAGAAAAAATAAAACATCCCTCCAACATGGCTATTCCGATAAAATGTAAAGCACAAACTAAGTAAGCCTTGTGCTGCATGCTAAAGCTTGGCCACTAATTGGTTTTTACACGTTCAAAAAAAAAAAAAGGGGACCTCTTCCCCCAAACCCACACTTTGTGTTTCCACCACTCTGCCTACCTTCCTCCTTTGTACACAGCCAGGGAATTCTACCTTTGATCAGTCCTAACTGAACTAAGATTTCATTTGAAAAGTTTATTCTGCTGGTGGCTTTTGAAAGGGATGAAACTTTGATTTACTGGGGAGATAAACAGGCAAATACCACTGCCTGCACAGACAGCCAAAGGCTGCAGTCCCATCCAGAGTAGTACCACAGAAGGCCTACTGAAGATACCTCAAGTCCAACATAATGAAATTATATTAAATACAAGGCTTGCTTGCCAGAAGGAAAGAGGCATACTTGACTTTTTTGGGTGGAATAAGTCATTTAGGTCCCGCTTCCAGTGTAAATACAGAAATATCAAGGAACACAA